>NC_053434.1:118882023-119217023 GCF_007990345.1 Gossypium hirsutum
AGAGGACCAGATGCATATCGCCACATGGAGACCGAAACAGAAAAAATCATTAAGACGCAGTGCTTGGTACGGGGCTAAATTGAAAACCTCAGAGAATTAGGTGGCCAAATTGCAAAATCATAGGAAAAAGGTAACTAAAGCACTAAATTGCAAAGCACTGGAGAGGTTGAGGGACCAGGGGGACAAATATCCTAAAAGCAGAAACATACAAATCATAGTTAGTGGCGCGTTTCCTTTTGACTTTTCAATTTTTATTTTAAAACCATTTAACCTTTATATATTTTTTCTGAAAAACTGCTCTCAAACCCCCCTTTTTATCTCTTCCTCCTTTCTTCAGTTAAGGTTTCAACACCCATCATCGCCGGCGGTTCACCGTGCCGAACGGAGAGGGGAGCGGCCACGGGGTAGATCCGGTAAGACTCTTTTCTTCCTTGATTCTTTTTCGTTTTAAAGTAAGTTAATGAAAAAAAAATAAAACAAAGCAAGATAAACAGAAAGATTGAGATAACAGAGGAAAAAAATTGAAGTTTCACCTTCTAAGCTTTTCTTTTTCTTTTGTTTTTGATACAAACTTTTTGTACATCTCCCCCTTTTTCGTTTGTTGTTTGGGTGGCTTTTATATGGCCTAATTTTTATATACTTTATTATTATTTTCTATTCTTGCTTCTGTTTTGCTTGTTTTCAGGGCATGGGCATGGACGGTGGGGTGTGTGATGGTGCTGGTGGCAGACAGCATGGGAGAGTGGGAGTGGTGCTGGTGGCAGACAGCATGGGAGAGTGGGAAGAGGCAAGTGGGAGTTTAGGGTTTTGGGATTGGGCTTGGATGTTGGGCTAGGTTAATTTTAGGTTTTGGGTTTGAGGATGGGTTAAATGGTTTAATGGGCCTGGGTATTTTGTAAACGGGCCAAAATTGGCCTACAACAGCTGCCCCTCTTTGCTTATTGTCGTGTAACGGGAATAGAGCAAAGATACAAAGAAAGGCCAATTTTGCTCGGTCTCGCTAAGTTTTGACTTCTTTTGGTGATCTTCTCATCCAGGTAGTCTCTTTTTAGTCCTCCGTATCTTGTAGCTTTGGTTCAATCCATTACCTCTTCTGATATATGCTTTGTGGCTTCAATCTACTTCAATGTAACTTCAAGGATATAAGCTTTGTAACTTCGATCTGCTTTACTGTGACTTCAGAAATATAAGATTAACAGCTTCAATTTGCTCTTCTGTTGCTTTAGTCAGATAAGGCTTGTGGTCTTCTCTTCTGTAACTTTAGAAGGACATCATCTAATATCCTTGATCAGCTCCACTGCAACTTCAAGGAAACAAATCTGGTGACTTCAATCAGCCCTAATCTTATTCTTTACTCGATATGTGATCCTGAGCTCAACTCATTCAGCGTGTCCTGAGGCTCAATTCACCTCTCGCAATATGAGTTGATTTTTGAAACATACAAAAAATTGACAATACCTAAGTATGTCTTGAAGCTCAACTCGCCTCTCGCAATACGAGTTGATTTTTTTGACAACACAATTTGAAATTACCTCAGCATGTGAACCGAGGCTCAACTCACCTCTCGCAATATGAGTTAATTTTTGAAAATAGAAATTGAAAATACCTCAATGTGTCTTGAGGCTCAACTCATTTCTCGCAATATAAGTTGATTTTTTTGAAAACAGAAATTAAAATTACCTCAGCGTGTCCTAAGGCTCAATTCATCTCTCGCAATATGAGTTGATTTTTTTAAAAATAGAAATTAAAATTACCTCAGCGTGTCCCGAGGCTCAATTCATCTCTCGCAATATGAGTTGATTTTTTTTTAAAAATAGAAATTAAAATTACCTCAGCGTGTCCCGAGGCTCAATTCATCTCTCGCAATATGAGTTGATTTTTTTTGAAAATAGAAAGTAAAATTACCTCAGCGTGTCCCGAGGCTCACCTCACCTCTCGCAATATGAGTTGGTTTTTTGAAAATAGAAATTAAAATTACCTCAGCGTGTCCCGAGGCTCAACTCACCTCTCGCAATATGAGTTGATTTTGAAAAACAAAAATTAAAAGGCTTAACTCACCTCTCGCAATATGAGTCAATTTAAAACATAAACTAAAAATACCTCGGCGTGCCCCGAGGCTCAACTCACTTCTCGCAATATGAGTTGATTTTTTTAAAAAATTTAAAAATACCTCAACGTGTCTTGAGGCTCAACTCACCTCTCGCAATATGAGTTGATTTTGAAAAACAAAAATTAAAAGGCTTAACTCACCTCTCGCAATATGAGTCAATTTAAAACATAAACTAAAAATACCTCGGCGTGCCCCGAGGCTCAACTCACTTCTCGCAATATGAGTTGATTTTTTTAAAAAATTTAAAAATACCTCAACGTGTCTTGAGGCTCAACTCATTTCTCGCAATATGAGTTGATTTTCCTTGGAAAGCATGAATATTAAACATCAAAATACCAAAACCAGTCCTTTGGTAGAACTCGGGTATCTTTTCCTTTGATTCAGTGCGACTCTCATTCAAGATTTCTTGCTTTACTGGATTACCTGTATATGCCATGCATGATGTCACCATGATATGCACATGTTTGTCTTAAATGCCTTTATGCCTACATGATTATGCAGTGCTCCTTAAGCATATTGGTCGTATGTCATTTTCGCCATGATTGTTGAGGATCTGCGTTCATTGCTTTGATTCTCGACCTTCTCTTCAGGCCTCATACCTGTCTTCGAGCTTTACGAGTAATCGACGTTTCTCAGATATCACCCTTTTTGCCCTTGGTTAAACTTTGTTCTTGCTTTGAAGATCTTGCACTTATCAAATTCTTATCCGGGTAATGCTTGACATTTCTTTTGTTTAGAGTATGTCATTTCACTATTTATCTTTAAATAAACACATAATGAGATGCATGAAAATGGTCAGGTAGGGACACAAAGGATATCTCATATTCCTTTATTTCAAGTGTGGCAAACAAAGAAAGTTAACCAATGAGAGTAAAAATGTCAAAAGAAAGAAAAGGTCGTATTCAACGGATACAAATGCTCTAGATATTCAACACATGAACTCTTCCACGTTCCTCAATCAATAATCTTTTCGAGCATGGCTTCTTGCGTAGAAAATTTCGAGCCTTCAGAAGTGCTTCAAATACTGTAGTCTCACTACTTGACCTATCATTCGACCGCCAGGTTTGTTTCATTAGGACGCCCTCTCGGGTTTTCATCCTAATCTTTTTGTACTAATCAAGACGCCCTTTTCGGGTTTTCGCCCTTTTTTTTTTAGATGCCCTTTTCGGGTTTTCATCTTAAGCATAATATTTCTTCACCGCATCCGAATTCACCGGATTCGGTAACTCCTTCCCATCCATCTCGGTAAGGATTAAAGCTCCTCCTGAGAATGCCTTTTTTACAACGTATGGTCCTTCCCACTTTGGTGCCCATTTTCCTCGCAGGTCTTTTTGTATTGGGAGAATATTTCTCAGAACGAGTTCTCCTTCATGGAACTCTCTTGGTCGTACCTTCTTGTCATGGGCTGCGATCATTCTCTTTTGGTACATTTGCCCATGACAAATTGCCCTTAGACGTTTTCTTCAATGAGATTCAACTGATCATATCGAGCTCGAACCCATTCTGCTTCTTCTAACTTTGATTCCATCAATACTCGCAGAGAGGGGATCTCAACCTCGATAGGTAGCACAGCTTCCATTCCATAGACTAGAGAGAAAGGAGTTGCTCCCGTAGATGTTCGCACAGATGTGCGATATGCAAACAAAGCAAATGGAAGTTTCTCGTGCCAATCTTTATATATCTCAGTCATTTTCCCAATGATCCTCTTAATGTTCTTGTTAGCTGCTTCAACAGCCCCATTCATCTTTGGGCGATAGGGCGAGGAATTATGATGCTTTATTTGGAACTGCTCGCACACTTCTTTCATCATCTTATTGTTCAGATTCGTGGCATTATCTGAGATGATTCTTTCAGGCAAACCATATCGGCAAATGATTTCCTTTTTCAAAAACTTGCACACTGCAGTCTTCGTCACATTGGCAAACGAAGCGGCTTCAATCCATTTTGTGAAGTAATCGATAACCACAAAAATGAATCGATGTCTATTTGAAGCTTTTGGAGAAATTGGCCCTATGACATCCATGCCCCACATAGAAAAAGGCCACGGAGAAGTCATGACATGAAGGGGTGAAGGGGCTACATGAATTTTATCGCCGTAGATTTGACATTTGTGGCATTTTCTGGCAAAATTGATGCTGTCACTTTCCATTGTCAGCCAATAATAATCGAGTCTCATGATCTTTCTGGCCATATTGAAACCATTGGCATGCGTTCCGCAAATTCCCTCATGGACCTCTTCAAGTATTTTTCTGGTTTCAACATCATCCACACATCTCAAAAGCATCTGATCCTTTCCTCTTTTATACAGGATATCCCCATCAAGAACAAATCCCGCTGCCATTCTTCTAATTGTTCTTTTATCGTTCTCATTCGCTTGTTCGGGATACCTTTGATTCTTGATATATTCTAAGATATCATGAACCAAGGCCGTCCGTCTACTTCTTTCTCAATGCTACAACAGTGTGCAGGGACCTCGTATATGCTCATTTTGAGGGGCATTATTTCTGCTTCTCTACTTGCTTTGAACATTGAAGCCAAAGTGGCTAGGGCATCAGCCAGTTGGTTCTCTTCTCGTGGGAAGAAATGAAAAGTTATTTCTTTGAATTCCTTGATCAATCCAGCCACTAAATCGCTGTACTTAATCAATTTTGAGTCCCTCACTTCTCATTCTCCACGGATTTGGTAAATCACTAGGGCTGAGTCCCCGTACACCTCCAAGATCTCGATGTTTCGTTCGATAGCTGCACGAAGCCCCATGATACAGGCCTCATATTCTGCGATATTATTGGTACAGAAGAAGTTCAGTCTTGCAGTGAACGGATAATGATTCCCGTCTGGTGATACCAGGATTGCTCTAATTCCATTCCCTAAAGCATTTGACGCACCATCAAAGCACATCTTCCATGACTTCTCTTTTGATGACTCGGATTCTATTTCTGTGATGCACATTAAGTCTTCGTCTGGGAAATCGAATCTTAAAGGCTCATATTCCTCTGTCGTTCGAGTTGCTAAGAAGTCAGCTATTGCGCTCCCTTTTATTGACTTCTGACTTACATAGGCAATGTCATATTCCGAAAGGAGGAGCTGCCATCGTGCCATTCTTCCTGATAGTGCCGGCGATTCCATCATGTATTTTATTGGGTCCAGCTTTGAAATTAGCCATGTCGTGTGATACAACATATATTGTCTGAGTCTCCGAGCTACCCAAACCAGAGCGCAACAATATTTCTCAACGGACGAATATTTTGCCTCATATTCAGTGAACTTTTTGCTGAGGTAGTAGATCACCTTTTCTTTCTTTCCTGACTCGTCATGTTGTCCCAGTACGCAACCCATTGAACTTTCGAACACTGTCAGATACAAAATTAATGGTCTTCCCGGAGTTGGCGGTACTAGCACTGGAGGACTGGACAAATATTGTTTTATCTTATCAAAGGTCACTTGGCATTCCTCGTTCCATTCTCCCGGGTTATGTTTTCGAAGAAGCCAAAAGATTGGGTCGCATTGGTTGGTAAGTTGAGCGATAAATCGGGCGATATAATTTAATCTCCCTAAAAATCCTCTAACTTCCTTTTACGTGCGCGGAGGTGGTAATTCTTGGATGGCTTTTATTTTATCTGGATCAACTTCGATACCTCTTTCACTGACAATGAAGCTTAGCAACTTTCCCGAGGTAGCCCCGAATGTACATTTGGCTGGATTAAGTTTTAGCTGAAACTTTCTCAGCCTTTCGAACAACTTCTTGAGGTTCATTACATGCTCTTCTTCTCCTCGAGATTTAGCAATCATATCATCGACGTAGACCTCTATTTCTTTATGCATCATGTCATGGAATAACGTCACCATAGCCCTCTGATATGTTGCCCCAGCATTCTTTAACCCGAATGGCATCACCTTGTAGCAGAACGTTCCCCACATTGTTATGAAGGTAGTTTTCTCCATATCCTCAGAAGCCATCTTGATCTGATTATACCCCGAGAATCCATCCATGAAAGAAAACAATGAATGTTTTGCTGTGTGGTCCACCAACGTGTCAATATGTGGCAAGGGAAAATTATCTTTTGGGCTTGCTCAATTCAGGTCACGATAATCCACGCACATTCGTACTTTTCCATCTTTCTTTGGTACCGGGACTATGTTAGCCACCCATTCTGGATATTTGGAGGCTTATAGGAAGCCAGCATCAAATTGCTTCTTGACTTCCTCTTTTATTTTCAACAGCATTTCGGGCCTCACCCGTCTTAATTTTTGCTGGATGGGCTTGCATTCTGGCTTTAATGGGAGCTTATAGACCACTAAATCTTCTTCTAGCCCTGGCATGTCCTGGTATGACCACGCGAAAACATCTTTGTATTCGCAGAGTAAAGTGATCAAACTACGCCTAGTAATTTCTGAAATAGAAGTCCCAATCTTCACTTATTGTTTCCTCTCTTCAGTGCTCAAATTTATTGTTTCTACAGATTCTTCATGAGGCAGAACCTGTTTATCCTCTTGTTCCACCATTCTTAACAATTCAGGAGACGAGACATAATCTTCAGCATTTTCTTCGGCTTCAAATTCTCCTAAGCAAACAGCCTTCTCAACATCAATTTCAAGATTCGTAACGGGCTTATTCATGTCGTCAATATCTGAGCACCTGAAAGTTGAATGGAAAAGGAAGCTATCGGGGGACATCCAAGTATTGGAAACAACAAACAAAATGTTATGTCATGGCAATGAGGCAAATGTAAGGATAGGCTATGAAATGAGAAAATGATTATGAAATTAGTGATAATGCGAAAAATCATAACAAAATACATCTTCATTGAAATTCATTTAAATGATAAAGAGCGAATGCAAACTCTTACAAAAAACTCTATTATATCTAAGGACACAGTAGAAGGTTGATGTTTGGCATTACTCTGAAGGCTTATAAACTACAAGAAGCTCCTCAGCAATCCAACTGTTCAACATGAAACCAGGAGGGCAAGGGCGTATCCTCGAGACATCTTTACTTGCACCAGCTTCTTTGCCAATGACATTTATACTAGCATTCTGAAAATCCTTTTCAATTAATCCCAGCATGTTTCGTGGATCCTCTTGTCCAGGGTACATCATTCCCGCAGATGTAAATGTTTTTGACAAAGGAGGGTACTCTATTGGTTCCCATTCTGGTTCTCGGCCCAAAGTTCTTGCAATTCTTCTCTCTTGATCTTTCTTCCACTGTCTTCTTCTTTGGCGCATGTCAGGCTGGAACCCCAAACCGTGTCGGGCCTTGTGGTGCACTGGCTTTAAAGCCCTCACTATTCCTTGCAGATGTCTCCCTAAACCTCTTCTCGCACGAGCTCCCCTTCCTACGGTCAACTTGACACCCATTCTGGTATTTCTCGACAGTTTTGGCATCGGAATTCTATTTCCCTCAGCGACGAAAGTGGCATTGATGAATTCAAGGGATCGAAAGGAACATTCCACTGCATCCTTGCTTACTTCCAGGTATGGCGCATCAGCAGAGATAGATGCGATGATGTCTTCTTCGCCCTCGACTGTGACCAAACAGCCATCCATGATGAATTTCACTTTTTGATGGAGGGATGATGGGACTGCTCCAGCAGAATGAATCCAAGGTCTTCCCAAAAGGCAGTTATAAGAGGGTGTAATGTCCATGACTTGGAATTCGACCTCATAGATGTAGGGGCCCACTTCCAAAGGGATTTCGATCTTTCCCATAACTTTACGCCTCGTCCCGTCGAATGCCCTTACCGTGGAATGACAGGGCTTTAAGTAGGACAAATCTATCGGTATTCTGGAAAGTGTAGCCAATGGCATAACATTTAATGCTGACCCATTATCGATGAGTACGTTCGGTATTATGTAGCCCTTGCAGCGGGTCGTGATATGCAGCGCTTTCACCGAACCACTACCATTTAGCGGTATCTCATCATCACTAAAAGAGATGAAGTTGTCCGCATTCAGATTGTTTACCCACCTATCAAGCTTTTCGACAGATATGTTGTTGGCCACGTAAGCTTGATTTAACACCTTCAATAAAGCGTTCCGGTGTGGCTCTGAATTTAACAGTAGAGATAGAACTGAGATTCGTGCTGGCTGCTTGCTCAGTTGTTCCACCACACTATATTCGCTGTGCTTAATAAATTTCAAGAATTCTTGAGCTTCTTCCTCATTCACAGGCTTTTTAGTTTCTTACACTGGTGGAATTTCTTGCTCGACTTCGACCTCGTGCATCACTGCTTTCCCTTTTTGCTTTGAGTCACTACTTTTCTTTACCGGTTCAACTTCTTTAGAATAGCATCGTCCACTTCGAGTAAAATGACCTACCTCCCCAACATCTTCAATTATGGCTTTGGACTTTTCAACTTCCGGTGTAACGATATTAACATCATATCTCCACGGTACTGTTTTGTTATCCTTATACGGGAAAGGAGATGGTACTTCAATTACCATCTGTGGTTTCAATGGCTCTCTCATCGCGTCGTAATAAATTACCAACGGTCGATCAGTACTATAAGGGGGCCCTGATGATTGGCTATCAGAGACGCATACTTCTCTTTCGTTGGCATCTTCACTCTTGTTAAGGACCTTGATCTCCTTATTATTCATCCGGTCTTGAAGTAACCTTTTAAAGTCCTCGCACGACTGAATGTCGTGCCCAACAATCCCATGAAAATTGCAAAAACTTTGACCTTCTTCTCCAAAAACTCTATCAGAGTGACAGAGCAATCCTTTCTTAACTAATACCTCCCAGATTTTCTGCAGAGGCGTCCTTATTTCTGCCACACATCTTCTAACCTTCCATTCATCCTCTTTCCCCACTGTGCTCACATTCCCTTCGGTATGGTTAGGGAACGAGTTCCCCGTGGTGTTACTAGCACTATCAAATCGTAGGATACCCGCGTCAATGAGTCCTTGAACTCTCCTTTTGAAAGCGAGACAGTTCTCAGTAGAGTGCCCTTGGTTCCCTGCGTGGTATGCACAACTAGCGTTTGGATCGTACCACTTTGGGTATGGAGGTTTAAGGGGTGCCATGTAATGGGGAGAAATTAGCTGTTTTTCTAAAATTTTTTGGTACAATTCCCCATACGACACAGGGATGGGGGTAAATTACGGTCTCTCGGGATTATGCCTTGATAGTCTTGGTTCGTTTCTGGGTTGGCTTTGGGCGGGTACCGTGTTTTGTGGGAAAGTGGTGACGGGTCTTTGGTTGTTCGTGGCGTATACGGGGCAGGACAGATGTGGTGCTTGGTAGTAAGGGGTTTGAGGGGGATAATAGAAATTCGAGGGTGGATAATCTCGAGGTCGGGGTTGATTAGGATACGAATTGGGAATGTAACGACTCCCAGTTCCCACCATGAGGGCTTCTGGCTCTTTCTTCCTTAAGGGTGCTGCTTTTCTTGAGCCTTCTGATCCTTCCATTCTACCGCTCTTGACGGCATTCTCTATGAGTTCACCGGATATTACAATATCCGCGAAATCTTTCGTGGCACTTCCCACTAATTTGTCATAAAACGGTGCCTTTAAAGTATTGATAAAGAGAACGGTTATCTCCGTTTTTCTTAGTGGGGGTTCCACTTGAGTTGAGACGTCTCTCCATCTCTGCGCATACTGTCTAAAGGTCTCTGATGGCTTTTTCTCCATCATTTTCAAGGTCATACGGTCTGGCACCATATCCGATACACGCTTGTACTGCTCGCAAAATGCTGACGCCAAGTCCTTCCAGGATCGAATCTTTTCTCTACTAAATTGATTGTACCACCGAAGAGCTGACCCTGTTAGACTATCTTGAAAGCAATGTATGAGTAGTTTATCCTCGTTCAAATAACCGGTCATCTTTCGACAGAACATAATGAGATGTGCTTTTGGGCACCTTGTCCCATCATACTTCTCAAAGTCAGGCACTTTGAACTTCGGAGGCAAAATTAGATCAGGTACCAAACTGAGTTCCTTGGCACCTAGTGCGGAGAAGACTTCAGTGCCTTCTATTGCTTTGAGTCTTTCCTCTAGACTCCTATATTTTGCGTCATGGTTATCCAATTTCAACTTGGCTACCTCTGCTGGGTCATCCAGATCTGGAACTAGTGGATTAGCAGGACTAGCCCCTGGGTTCGACGCTAACATTCCTTGCCCCAAATTAGTGGGTGGAGCAAGTGGCATAGGTCAATGTTCCAAGCCAGTGGGTTCCTCTTGAGTATACCCTCTTTGTATTGTATATGCGGGCGGTGGAGTGAATCCCGGGGGATAGAATGGATCCTGATCATGGTGAATTCTTGACCGAGGTTCCATAACATCGAAGTTCTGCATGGGTCCCTTTCCTTTGACCAAAGTTGTCATCATCTCCATCATTTTAGCCATCTGATCTCTTTGCTCGAGCGATTCCTCTCGAGATCTCACCATTAGGTCTCTCGTCTCTTGTTGCGATTTGGCCAGTTGCTCTTGTAATTCCTTTTGAGCCCTTTCCATCCTTTCAATTCTCTCATTGAATTCATTCTCCATTACTCTAGCTTGTCGGCGCGTTTTATACGGATGACGTGGTTCCAGTCTTGAAGTCTGGCAACTGCGAATTGTACGTTTTAATCTCAGCGAACGAGTATGGGATATGCAATGAATGAATTGATGCATGAATGAATGCATAAGTGTCAAATGAATGTAAGTTATGAATGAAATGCAAGAAATTGGTGTTGATTTCAAGATAGCCCCATATTTAGGCATTTCATTTATCAACATAGTCTATTACACAAAGTTCTCATTTTTCCAACAGTTACACAAATTTCCTAGCCACATTGCCTTGTTTCTTCACTTGCTTTAAAAACTCTGATATGCTCGATCTTTGGCTCGGAGGGAATTGGCAACTGAGAACTTCGGCTTCATCTGATAATTGAACAACTTGCATAGCCGCTTTACGAATTTCATTGATCAAGAAGTCAAGTTGCATTTCTTTTTCTTTGAGAGTTCCTTCATACGCGTGAATGTCCCTATCGTACTGCTCACTCTTTTCTTCTAGAGCCTTCAAGAGGTTATCTAATTGTTGTTGACAAGATTGCAGCATATTTTCAAGATCTCGTGTTTTCCTTTTTAATTCTTGATGTTCAGACTGACTATTCGCCAATTTTGCAGTCACTATTTCATACTTGGCGTTCTTCCTTCTTAACTCTATCACAGCGCGCGCAGCCTTTTCCTCCTCTTTCTTTGCTTTTCCCTTCCAAAACTCCATTCCTCCCTTGATATTGCTAATTTCTTCCTTCCATTCTGCTGTCGACTTGCCCAACCCGCTATTCTTTATAGTGTTTCTTAATTTCTTGTTTTCCAAATGAAGGTCCCTTAAGTCGTTTCTCACAATCTCGGCTTCTTTTTGTACTTTTTCAGTCCTGGACCTTTCAACCTGAACTTCAATCTTCAGTTGATAGTTTTCTTCTTGAAGGGCACTAAGGTCTCGAGACACCTTGGCCTTTTCTCGTTCGAATTCTTGTCTTGCCATTTCTAGCTCAGACGGCGTTTCCTCCGAGAAAGGATTCTGGATGGTGTAGTTTGTTGATGAGATTTGCTGACTATTTACCCATTGTTTCCTCCATATGTCGTAATCTTGGGTAAAGGTATCAACATACAAAGCTAATTCCATGAAATGAATTTCCTTTCAATACTTTGCAGTGTCTCGGACTCTCTTCATATATCCTTCACCCGCGAAAGCGAACTCGAACTGTGCTAATCCTCCAGTTGCGGGAAGGAATTGTCGCGAAGAAAATTGCCTTTGGACTAATAGCGGAGCATATCCAACTCCTCCCCATAACCCGAGTAAAGGTACCCAATCTTGGCTTCCACATTTGTATAGCAGAACTGAATGACGGATCCAGGGTGCTCTCCATGTTATATTCTCGGCGCGAAGATTCTGAAAAACTGATACCCAATGTTGCTCGGTGACTTCCTTCGGCCATTCTTTATTGAGGTAAGCTTCTAGCGGGGAGAATGTTTTAGAAAACATATGGAACAGAGTGCGCTCTACCTTCCAGAAGTGACTCAAAATCCAAACATTGAGCAACTACGCGCATCCGATAAATCGTCCCTCCCCTTTTCTTCGACAACTACTCAGGGACCTGAAGGTCTCGGCTAGGATGGTCGGGACAAGGTTGATTCCTTGTTTTAACCTTTCGAAGAAATCAACTACTGCAACTTCGAGATGTCCGAGAACTTTTGGGAAAATGACCAAGCCGTAAATGGCCAAAGCGAATAGATTTACCCTTTTCAGCATGTTGGGATGGTTCAGAGCCAAATCTCGTAGGGAGGACCATGGAATGCAAATGGTTTCATTCTTCTTCTTTATCTGTTTTTCGGCCCATGCATCAGTCATGTCTGTCAGTCTCACTAACTTTTTCTTGAAGGTCATCGGCTTAGGCTCCTTCACATATATTTTACCGAATTGTACATTGTCGATGCGGAGTAAAGCAGCATACTCTTCTATGGTTGGAGTCATGTCTTCTTGATTGAAGGTGAAACACTGATAAGCTGGGTCCCAGAACCGAACCATGGCTTGAATCAACTGTTCGTCTACACGGATGGTGATCAGGTGAGCTATATCTCCATACCTCTCAGTGAAAGTGTCTCTAGTGTCTGAATCCCACTGATTCCAAATTCGAACCAAATCCTCAAAGTTATTTTGGCGACCATTTACAGTTATATGTTCAGGCAAATTAGCGACACACCCTTCCACTAGACTATCCCTCTTTTCTCTCTGAATTTTTAGAGACCAGTCCCGAACCACGTCATTCTTCTCGGTTATTTGTGTAATTGACTCCTCCATCAGAAACCCGTTTTTTTGGCAACCAAATTTTAATCAACACCTTCCTAATATGATGCCTATGATACATGATGAAAATAAAAGTAAAAACAAACAAACTTGGTTAGTAAACACAACAAATATAATTTGAAAAACAAATTAAACTACCCAATCCAATTATTTTGCATAAACAGTGTAAATGAAAAGCAAAACGCATTTTCCCCGTGTACTTATTTTGATGACTATAAGCAGACAGAGGTTCGGCATGGCTCTAATTGGATAGCTCGTATGGTTCACTATATGCGGTTTTGGTTCTAGGTGGGTACTCGAATCGTCTGCACTGTCATCTACTAAGATTAGTACAGAGCCTCGGTCATGGCCCATCATAGGCTTACGAGATCAATTCGAGGGATTACATTTACTTATGCCTATGCGGAGGGACAAGTTAACTCACGAAAGCATAAGTCATATGTAACCCGAAAGTATTCACTAGCCTGTGCGGAGGAACGAGTTAACTCACGAAGGCGTAGCGTTTACTTTCTCTTAACAGGGACGGAGCCCGGGTATAGAGCTCATGTTATGCAAAAAATGCAAGTGCACGGTGTGTGGGGAGAAACTTGTAAACCTTTACGTTTTATTTAGAAAAACTAAACCAAAAATAAAACCGCAAAAATTTAAAGCTGAAAAACAACCTGATAAAACAAGTTAGAATATATACAACACGATGCAAATGCATGATTTTTTTTTGAAAACAAAAAATTTAAGGATCACGACTAAATGTTAATTTGAACAAGAAACTTTGAAAATTTTGACAACGCGAGTTTAATTCCAGACACGACTCTCAAAAAGGGTCCCCAGCGGAGTCGCCAGCTGTAGCGACCTAAAAATTGGGCACGGGCGCTAGTCGAAGTAATTATTGAAAATTTGAAAACTGAATCTCGATTTTATTTGAAAAAGGAGTCGCCACCGATCTTTTTTTTTCGAGGTGTGATCGGACACCTAATAAATTCTCTTTTTAGAAGAAAATTTTATTTTTAAATTTTCTAAAAAAGAGGTAATTTTAGGTCTACGTAAGAATCCAGAGAAAATTCGAGTTCGGGAGTCGGTTACGCGCGAGGAAGGTATTAGCACCCTCGCGACGCCCAAAATTGGTATCTTGTTAAACATGTGCTGTCTTAATTTTCAAAAATGCTAGTTCAATTTAAATTCCAATCGTGATCCAATTTAAAAGACGAGAACTTTCAATTTTTGATTTTTGAGAGGGATATACCGTTTTAACAAGAGCCGACAAATTCCATCCAACATAGCGATGAAATTTACGACTTAACGTTAAATCAGTGTATTGCCTCGATTAGTAATTAAAACATAAAAAATATTCATGAAATAAGAATTTGAAATAAATCAAATATGCAAACAGTGACATTTTCAAATGAAAAATATTAACATAATACTAGAGCAGTAGCAAAACAATAATAATATTTAAAAGGGAAATAAAAACCAAACATAAACAAATATAAAGTACATTTAGTAATAATAATATAAGGTAATATATACATAAGATAATATGCAAAAATATAATATATGACATATATACATGATGTATGAAAATATAATGCCTAATAGACATATATATGCAATATTACTAAATATATACATACTAGATACAAATACACATAGTGTAATTGAACATATACAATAATATTAGGAATACTATGGACAAGGAAAATACATTTATACTAATAATAGTAAAAGATATATATACACCAAATAATAATATAATAAGTAGCAATAGGGAAAATAATAAATACAAAATCAATAATGCAACATACACAAATAATACAAATAAGAAAGGTATATACATACGGATTATAAAATAAATGTATTAAAATTAATAATAAATACAATATGGGTAAAAATAAATATATACATGATATATACATAATGTGGTACTAAGAAAATATATATATAAATAATAGTATTAGAAATCATATAGTATAGAGATATATAACTGATAATATTAAAATATATACATAATATTATATATAAATTATTCATATAATATATATTAAAAAAATTGACTATTAATACGTATTAAAAATATATACGGGGGGTAAGCGGCATTCACTAATAAATATAATAATAACCATGTAATACAATACCAAAAGGTAAATATAATAAAATGATATTAAAATAAAGGTATTAAAAACAGTAATATATATATGTATACATCTAACAAGGATATATAATAATAATAATAATATTGAAACACAAAAGCCATTATAATAAAAATATTAAAATAAAGTAATAGAAACATTACTACATATATATACATACATGAAGATATACACTAATGTACAATAATAATAATAATAAAAATAAATAATATTATTAATAATATGAAAATAACAAGGATATTTAGATAAAAAAACGAAAAACAAAACGAAAACAGGTCTAAAATTAAACTAAAAACAAAGTTTAAAAAGAAAATAAGGAGGAGAGGACCAGATTGCAATATGCGCGCAACATGGGAGGACCGAAAACAGAAATATCCCCAATCATTAAGACGCAGTGCTTGGTACGGGGCTAAATTGAAAACCTCAGAGAATTAGGTGGCCAAATTGCAAAATCATAGGAAAAAGGTAACTAAAGCACTAAATTGCAAAGCACTGGAGA
The DNA here is from genome assembly GCF_007990345.1 of Gossypium hirsutum. Lineage (NCBI taxonomy): Eukaryota > Viridiplantae > Streptophyta > Magnoliopsida > Malvales > Malvaceae > Gossypium > Gossypium hirsutum. The sequence continues at coordinate 118,897,569 of NC_053434.1, forward strand.
GGTTGAGGGACCAGGGGGACAAATATCCCTAAAAGCAGAAACATACAAATCATAGTTAGTGGCGCCGTTTCCTTTTGACTTTTCAATTTTTTATTTTAAAACCATTTAACCTTTATATATTTTTTCTGAAAAACTGCTCTCAAACCCCCCTTTTTATCTCTTCCTCCTTTCTTCAGCTAAGGTTTCAACACCCATCATCGCCGACGGTTCACCTTGCCGAACGAAGAGGGGAGCGGCCACGGGGTAGATCCGGTAAGACTCTTTTCTTCCTTGATTCTTTTTCGTTTTAAAGTAAGTTAATGAAAAAAAAAATAAAACAAAGCAAAGATAAACAGAAAGATTGAGATAATAGAGGAAAAAAATTGAAGTTTCACCTTCTAAGCTTTTCTTTTTTCTTTTGTTTTTGATACAAACTTTTTGTACATCCTCCCCCTTTTTCGTTTGTTGTTTGGGTGGCTTTTATATGGCCTAATTTTTACATACTTTATTATTATTTTCTATTCTTGCTTCTGTTTTGCTTGTTTTCAGGGCATGGGCATGGACGGTGGGGTGTGTGATGGTGCTGATGGCAGACAGCATGGGAGAGTGGGAAGAGGCAAGTGGGAGTTTAGGGTTTTGGGATTGGGCTTGGATGTTGGGCTAGGTTAATTTTAGGTTTTGGGTTTGAGGATGGGTTAAATGGTTTAATGGGCCTGGGTATTTTGTAAACGGGCCAAAATTGGCCTACAACAACTAATATCAAATAAATTATTTGTAATTGTGTTAAAAAAAACAAGTATTGAATAATTAAAAAAACAAGTTACTGGAAAATCGATAAACAGAAGCAGTTTTCTACCGGAAATAAAGGAAGGAATGAAGGAGGCGATAGAGAGGAGAGCACGGAAAATGTCTTACGGAAATTGAAAGGGTAAGACATTTTCCCTAAAATGTAACCCATTTTCCCTTGCTTTGGAGTTCATTTTCCAAATGGAAAATGTTTTCCGCCAATCAAACACTGGAAAAGTTGGAAATGATTTTCCGGAAAATCAATTCCGTCAATCAAACAGACCCTAAGATTCATTAATCAAACCTACTAACCTCCAACCATATGACATGTTTCAACTTATACTTGTATAGGCTTATATTCATATGTGGTCCAAATCTCGTTCTTCCAAATTGGAATGAACATTGTTGGATTTGCTTCGGCCAACCCAAGGATGTGTCTTCTAATTAATTTTGTGCCTAACTTTGAATCATCTTATGAACGAATATTTGTTACACATTTTATGTGGTTGATAGAAGTCTAATTAGATTAAGATAATTTTAGAGTTTGTGTGATTCGAATCCTGTTATTTGTTGAAGAAATAAATGCAGTGGTAATTAAATAAGTTGAAGTCTGTATAGACTTATACTTTTACTATTTAACTTTGATTAGAACAACCCTTAAATAAATGTAGTCGAAACTCCTCTTGTATCGTTATTCAACATTAGTGAATTTCTTCTCATTTGACCGTGGTTTTTTTCTTGAGAGGGTTTCCATATGAAATCTGTGTGTTCTTATTTTTCTTTTCTTATTGCTTTACGATCATTCTATTGTCATTATCGACATTTACACTTATAATGGACTATTCAACTTCAAATTCGTTAGTAGATTGCAATAAATTGATTGATATTTATCTAATATTTACTTCTCGCACTATCTCTATATCTTTTACATTACTTGAAAATCTATAATGTGTTAATTTATTTACGTGGTTGGGAGATTTGTAGGCTAATGACTTAGTAATTGAAATATAATTAAATATTGATTTAAAAATGATAACTGCAGTTTAATTTCCTTGATTTGTACTCGTGTTGTTAATTTTAAGTGGTAGATATAGGTTAACATAAATTCTAGTGGAAGGTGAGTTGAGTACCAATCATCCACTCTCCGCTAGCGATCTAATCAAGAGGTTACCCAAGATTGATTCTAGGTAAAACCCTCCAATTGAAGATCTTGATAACCAAAGGCGAAGCTGATAAATGTGATATATCACTTGGAGGAGTTAGGGAAGGTGCGACAGTGACACTTTTGCTTTTGAGCATTCCGTCCAAACTTGGTTCTAGGGAAAACGACCAACTAAGGACTACATTGCACTTCATATAAGGTTAGGTAAATTGCAATATTCTACTTGGAGGTGTTGTTGAAGATGTGCAAGAGACAACTATACTTTGCAAGCACTTTGTTTAAATATGGAGACATATCTATGTAACATAGATTATTAATTGCCATTAACCGAAGGTGAGTCTTCACCATTTCATTTTATGTATCGAGGTTGTACAAGTAAAATAGTCTTTTATTATTATATTATGTCTACTTGCAATCCAATTGTGCATTCCCTTTATTAATTGCTAACTTATATTAGTAAGTTGGTAGTTAGTGAGTCGAGTTAATTAGTTGAAGTCATTCATATGTTTTTTTCATGGATTCGATCCTCGAAATATTTCATTGTAATTATTATTTGGCAATGATATTGTACACTTGTAGTTTTCGAGCTATTAGTGGATATTTTTTTTTACGTTAAACTAAATATTTTTTTATGTTAATTTTTATATGCTAGCTGCTAATTAGCAACAACGCACTGATATGAATTGTTATATTTATGGAATTTTCACATATGTTTCCTTCGTAATTGAGTGTCCAAATTTTCAAGTTGCAATTGCAATTGACATAGAATTTTAAACACATAAATGGTTGGCATAAATTCAGTAACTTTGTAATTAGTGGCAGAGCAAAAAAGAAAATTTTTTGGGTGGAATTAAATTGTATATTTTTACTGTAGTAAAATTGTAATTTCACTATTTTAATATTCTATATCTTTATAAATTTTAAAGGATTAAATCAAATTTTTATTATTTTTTAGAAAATTAAAGTATAATTTTATTATTACTAATTCAAAATTTTATAAATTACAAAGAACCTAAATAAAAAATTTTCTATTTTAGAGAAACCGACCCCTGTTAACCCTTGGGTCCACCAGTGTCTGTAATCCATTGACTCTCTAATATTGTAGTTAAATAACAAATACTGTTTTATAAGACAACACAACTCTTTTTTTTATGACATATTCAACATTTGTTAATAACAATAATAGCATAATATTGGCTAAAATAACACTTACAAATTCACTATAAACATTTAATAAACACAATAACAACAATATTAACATAATATTAGCAAAAATAACTTATGAAAACCTTAGTAACACTCATAACATAAAAATGAAAAAGAAAAATACTTACATGATAAATCAACTTGTAGTAATTTTGAAAGTAATTGGATTCGGTTCAGGATTAATTGGTTTTGAGTTGAGTTGAGTTATATTTTTGTACATTAATATTTTGACGATTCAACTCTTAAATTTATTGATATAATTGTATTTGTCGTGCATATAAATTTTCGAATCAATTTAATATTTTTATCGTACCGATCTAAAAGATTTTATATACTAATATTTATTAAATGATTGAAAGTTTTTTTATATAAAATAATTAATTAAAAAATTTTAAAATTATATCAAATTTTAATCAATTCCTACCCAGCAAATTATATCCCAATATAAAAGCCGTTTCTACTCAACTCGACCACTGTTCAGAATGTGGTTGAAGGCTTACAGCAGTAACTGAGCAAACAAATCAAAAGCAACGTGCACCATGCCTTTGACTAAAATCATCAATTTAATCCAATCCTATGTAGCATTCAAAATAAATTAGGAGGCATACCATTGCTCATGACAATCAGTCCAAGTGGCGGTTTGATTGGCGATCAGGTTTCTTTACATGTAATAGAAAATATAAGAGAAACATACTTTTAAGTACTAATATAGAAAACAGACATACTTTACATATCAAATTGCACCCCACCCCCCCCCCCCCAAAAAAAAAATGAAAAAAAGGTTAAGTATCAATATTTTAAGTAAAAGGCCAATAACTTAACTCTTCCTTGGTGAGATGTGGGCCATCAATGGAGTCTTCATCACAATGGTAAACTCCTGCTTCTCCTCCAAGCTGATCTCATCATCATCCGTGGCTTTCCATTCAAATTTCCAAATCAAATTAGCCACAAAATACTCAAGATGAAGCAATGCCAAGCCAAGTCCAGGGCATATTCTTCTCCCTACTCCAAATGGCATCATCTTAATCTCCCTACTCCCTGTTATATCAAACACTTCCTCACCCATGAACCTCTCAGGCTTAAATGCCATTGGATCCTCCCACACCTTTGGATCCCATCCCATATCTGCCACCATGAAATTGATATTTGAATTCTTGGGGATCAAAGATCCTCCCAAGATAGTGTCTTCTGTCACACAATGAGGCACCACAAAATGTGCTGGTGGGTGCCTTCTTAGCCCTTCCAAAATCACTGCTCTCAAATAAGGCATCTTTTGTAAATCCTCTTCTTTGATATCTTCAACACCATCTCCCACTACCTGTTTGATTTCATCCAATAATCTCACTTGAATATGAGAGTATTTCACCAAATTTGCCATAACCCATTGCAAAGCAGTGGAGGTTGTATCAGTACCAGCATTGATAAACTCTGAGGCCAAAGTGACCATTTCAGCTTCATCAAGTTTCCTTTTCTCCTCTGGTAATTCCAAATCCAACAAAGTATCAACATATGCCAACACATAATCATCACTTTCCTTATTGCTCAATCTCTCATCTTTACCTTTCTTTCTTGCTCTTAACAAAGGAATCAACACATCTTCACGTTCCTTGCGTAACTGAAACAACTGTTCCCACCGCTTACGAAGCAAAATCTTGGTCACTCTAGGCCAAAAATTAAGCACACCGAATCGTCCAAAACCATTAACCGCCCTTCGTTGAAGAGCTTCAATCTCTTTAATCTGTTGTTGACTAAGTTTATCACCAAAGCACATGAAAGCCAACAAACAGAACATAGCATATCGAAAATGAACCAAAACCTCAACTGATTCTCCACTTTTAGCCTTTTGCTGTAAAGCATCAATAAGAATATCCAAAACCCATTTACGAGCATGAGAATACGACTTTATACGCGAAGGATGGAGGATTTCCGAAGTCAAGTTCCGACGAAAGAGCCGCCATGTTGGTCCATAAGAAGCGGAGTTGATGTTATGTTGGTTGCTGGTCAAGATCTTGCTAGTAGGGAGAGCTTTGGGTCGGTCTGAAAACAACGAACCGTTTTGGATTAAAGCTTGGTGCGCAAGAGAACGGTCGAATACAAAGATGGAAGGACGACGACCGATATAGAGAGTGACTATAGGACCAAGGCTTCGGCTATGGTGGCGGAGGCTTTGTTCAATATGAAAGAAGGATTTGCGGATCCATAAGAGGTTGCCGATGAAGGGAAAAGTGGGAGGAGGAGATGGAGGAAGGGGGTAGCGAAGCCTTTTGGAAGAGAATAAGAGGTTGAAGAAAGCTTTGAGAAGAAGAGAAATGGAGATAGTGAGGAGGAAGAGGAACCAAGTTTCCATTATTTTGGGGGGTAAAAGCTTTAAGTTTCAGAGATGAGAGATGATGGGAATTTCGACTGTCAGTTTGAAGACTTCTATGGCAGCAATGTCTCCGTTTTATCTTCTGTCTTGTCATGGCATTGGATCTTTTGTGAAATTCTTTAGAAGCTTCTTGTGCTTGAATTTTCATGCCATCCAAGTAAGAAAATTCTTTTTTTTAAATAGTAATAATAATAATTTAAAATAATTATATATGGAAATAAATAGCATAAATATATTTTTAAACAATAATTTCTTGGTAGTTATGGATTGATATAGAATAAAAGTTAATTTTATAGGTTAAAATGTGGTTTAGCTACTTGCAATCTTCCTCCATTTGGAAGGTAGTCTTTCTATTTTTATTAAATAAAATTCGATTATTCTAATTTAAAAATACAAGTTTAATTATTAATACGGTCGGAATTCTTTTATTCAATTCAGGTTGATTATAATAATATTTTTCTTGTTACACGGCTATTAAATGGGTATTTATTTATTACAAATATCAAAATAGTAAATTTAATAGAAGTTTAATGGGTTAATAATTAGATTAAAATTTTTAAATCTGAAAAATAAATTAACTAAATTTCTAAAAATAAAAATAGAGAGACTGCATTTTAAATCTACAAAAGCACAAAGATTTCTATCATATTTTAATCAAAATTTTATCAGAATGATCCTAGAAGATACTTTTTAGGCTTCCATAAAAAAGTTCTATTTCATTTTTTTGTTAATTTTTTTAAATTATTATAATGTACTTTCTAGGGTTTTTTTACTATAATAATATGAAAAAAAAATTAAAATGGGATATCCTTAAGATTATATACGAAAATGGATTATTAGAAGTGATGGAGGGTGGTGCATAGGCGGCACCACCTTCAAATCTGACACAATTTCAGTTAAAAAAATATTTTCAGTTAAAAAAAGAGTAGGACAAAAAAATAATAATAATAAAATATGGGTGGAGGGTACCCCACAGCTGACTCCTCTGCACCGACGGGACTCGTCACTGCCACCGACGGGACTGGTCTCAGACATTTTTTTTTATTGTGTTTGGGGACCTTAAAATAGTCCCCAATTTCTTTGTGTGCGTGAGTGAAGAAGAAGAAAGGGGGAAGGAGAAGAGAAAGAGAAGAGATGAAGAAGAAGAAGGAGTAGGCGGCATTGGTGAGGGAAGAAAAAAGAAAAAGAAAAAGAAAAAGAGCAGGAGAAGAAGAAGAAGAGGGAGGGAAGGAAAAAAAGGTAATTTTTTTAAGGAAATAATTTTTAATTGATAATTTAAGGAAATAAATGATTTATATTAATTGTTGATGTTATTATTGTTGATTGATTTTGATTTAATTTTTAAATTTAATTTTTTGCAAGGTATATTTTGGATAAAAAGAGATATTAAGGTATGTTTGTATTTATTTTAATTTTTATATATATTCATAATTTATTTTTAATTTTTATTGAAGTAAAAAAATCCTATCTATGTTATGTAGAAAAATATTTTATTATTATTTTATTTTATTTATTTGGTAAGTGTGTTTTAGGTTAATTAGATATATTTTTTATTAATTTTATTTGGCATGTTATATTTTGATTTTTTTATTTTTTTATGTGATGAGTTTTTTTACAAAAATAGTATAAAAAATATTAAAAGAATAGCTTAATAGTATATTTTAAAAAATATATTTTAAGAAATTAGAAAATAAAAAAAGGCCAAAATCAGAGTTTTTTTACTAAATTAATATAAATAAACTAAAATAATACATATGAAACATTATGTACTAAAATAATAAAAAAATAAAATACGAAAATAGTATATTTTGAAAAATAAAATCCGAAAATAAAAAAAAACGGCCAAAATCATAATTTTTTACTAAATTAATATAAAAAAACTAAAATAATACATTTGAAACATTATGTACTAAAATAATATAAAAAAATAAAATACGAAAATAGTATATTTTAAAATAAAAAATCCGAAAACAAAATAAAAAAAGGCCAAAACCACAGATTTTTACTAAATTAATATAAAAAAACTAAAATAATACATGAAACATTATGTACTAAAATAATATAAAAAACAAAATACGAAAATAATATATCTTAAAAAATAAAACCTGAAAATAAAAATAAAAAAGGCTAAAATCAGAGTTTTTTTTCTAAATTAATATAAAAAACTAAAATAATACATTTAAAACATTATATACTAAAATAATATAAAAAAATAAGATACGAAAATAGTATATTTTAAAAAATAAAATCAGAAAATAAAATAAATAAAACGGCCAAAATCACAGATTTTTACTAAATTAATATAGAAAAAACTAAAATAATAAATGAAACATTATGTACTATAATAATATAAAAAATAAAATACGAAAATAGTATATTTTAAAAAATAAAATCCGAAAATAAAAAATAAAAAGGGCCAAAATCAGAGTTTTTTTCTATATTCATATAAAAAAACTAAAATAATACATTTTAAATATTATGTACTAAAATAATATAAAAAACATAAAATACGAAAATAGTATATTTTAAAAAAATAAAATTCAAAAATAAAATAAAAAATAAACGGCCAAAATCAGAGTTTTTATTAAATTAATATAAAAAACTAAAATAATACATTTGGAACATTATGTACTAAAATAATATAAAAATAAAATATGAAAATAGTTTATTTTAAAAAGTAAAATCCGAGAATAAAATAGAAAAACAAACGGTCAAAATTAGAGTTTTTTTATTAAATTAATATAAAAAAATACAAAAATAATACATTTGAAACATTATGTACTAAAATAATATAAAAATAAAATACGAAAATAATATATTTTAAAAAATAAAATCCGAAAATAAAATAAATACCAAAATATATTGAACTACATGCCGGGTATATTATATATATTATAATTTAAACCAAAATATTTTACTTATTATCATTTTAAAATAATAATAAAAATATTTGTATTTGAATTGGGTATATTTATTTTTTTAATGTAGTATGACAAAAAATATGCTGTCGGAAAAACGGTTTGGTATTTTTTTTGTAATTAAAAGCAATATATATAAAATTTAGTTATTTTGACAAATATTTAAAATCCATCAAACATTGAAATTAATAACCGAAATTTATTTGAAATTGCAGGTATGGCAACGGCTTCATTGATTAAGGAAGATCCTCACATAGCTGACACAGTTAATAAAACGGTAATATATTGTTATTTGTTACTCACATGTTCCATTTAAAATGATTTATGTAATTTACGCAAATAAATTATGTTATTATAACTTATTTCTGCAATTTAACATTGTCAGGAATCGTACAGCGTATTAAGGGGCCGGGTGAATGGTTTAGGATATTCCCCGGATGCACAACTGATGCCGTACTTGGAGCTAGCTGGATTCGGGTCAGCAGCATTGATCCGGACGTTTGATTTGCGGTATGATTTAATATCCGCATTGGTTGAGTGTTGGTGCCCGGAGACCCACACTTTTCATTTGCCGTGTGGGGAGTGCACTGTCACTCTGGAGGATGTTGCACTGCAACTTGGGCTCCCAATCGACGGGAGTCCGGTAACGGGCGTAAGTGCGTTAGCTAAGCCGGCTGCACTTTGTTATAGCCTCCTAGGAGCCTCGCCCGGCAATGATGAGTCCACTTTATCGGGTTTGAAATTTACATGGTTGAAATCAAATTTTCAGCATTTACCAGATAATGCCATTGAAGAAGAGTTGATGTGCGCAGCTCGAGCGTACATTATGCATATTATAGGGGGTGTATTGATGCCTGATGCGAACAACAACAGGGTTCATATCATGTATTTACCTCTATTAACTGATTTGCATAATGTTCGCTCGTATAGCTGGGGCTCCGCAGTTCTGGCTATGTTGTATCGTGAGCTTTGTCGGACGACAAAGCCTCATGCTGCAGACATAGGCAGATGCCTTATATTGTTGCAGTCATGGGCTCTTTATCGGATGCCATTCTTGGCATCGGTTAGTCACCAGCCATATGTATATCCACTAGTTAACAGGTGATAAAATTTAACTTGTTATTAATTGATAGTTTCTTTATAATGATACTATTCTAACGATACTATGTTTATTTGAAATTTGTTTTCGTAAATGGAGTATTCATCCGGGTATCGGGAGGTCGTACACTGTCCCGATATATCGTTTGTTGATTGAGCAACATGCCGGAGAAGGGGTAAACTATTCCAATATTCGCGACATGTAATTACTTTATATATCTTACTCAAACCGTGTGAAATTTTAACCATGGTATTAATCGTGCAGTTTATTTGGATGCCATATCGTAGACCAGAAATTGTGGCCGTTATACCATCTTCTGCCTACATTCATTATCAATTGTGGTGCACTAACGCACTAATTATCAGTTTCAATGTAGTCGAGTGGTACCATGGGGATCGAGTATTACGACAGTTTGGTTGCATCCAGTATATCCCGGATCCGCCAAAGGAGGTGGGGAAGGTTCACGGCATCAACAAGAGAGGGAAACATGGAATGCATTGGGGGGTTGTGCACCGGAGGTATATTGCGGTGTGGGATAATCGGATGGGTCGAAGACCTCGGATGGATATGTCTTCCGATTTGCAACCATCGCCAGAGTACATGCAATGGTACTTTAGTATGGGAAAGCCATATTTACTTGGTGCCCAGTCGACTGTAGTCCCCCCACACATGCAGCGACCTGGGGCATACGAGCCAGTGGCCGATATAGAGCCCGATCCACAGCCAGATCTCAAGCCCGAGTGAGAGGTGGAACCGGAGGCACAGCCTGAGGCTGAGTCTGAGCAATCACATTCACATTCGGCTGATACTTCTTATCATTCGGATTTCTCAGACAACGACTATTTCCCGGGCTCGTCAGGGGGCGGATACCATTACGGGTTTGATATCTTTAGGTCGTCTCCATTGCAGCACAGCACTTCTCTCGGCCTGTATCCCCCTCAGTACAGCACTAGCCTCGGCCCATATCCACCGCAGTACTCCACTCCTCCTAAGATGTATCCGCTGCAGCATGGCACTCCTCCTGGCTCAAGTTCATCGATGCCATTTGAGCCATATGATTTTTCTTCCATGTATCAGACACCCTCACCTACGACTGAAGAGGATGTTGGTCGTCATGATCACCCACAACGTGAACGTCGACCTCCGAATAGGTATACCCCTAGGACCACACCATCTAACCATCAACTTTAGGGGTTTATTGGGTTTTGATATTAAAAAAGTTTGTATTTCTTTCTATATATTTAATTAGATTAATTGGAACTTTGAAAATTGTAACAAAATTTGACCATAACGTAAATAAGATTAATTTGGACATTTTGAACATTAAAACAGTAAAACTTAACAAACTTAGTATTGTAATATAAATTAAATACATTACAACATTAATCTAATTGGAACAAATTTTGCAATATAATTTTTTTATATAAATTAAATATATTACAACATAGGCTCAATTCCTACCCGATCGTGACGATTGTCCAATATGATAGTTTCGCTGCGGGCATTTACTCCGATTATGACCAGCTAACCTGCATAATCCATAACGCTTACCATCGAATTTCTCCCTAATGTCCATCTCATTACGAATTCTGGATGATTGCGGACGACCTCTCGGATTCCTGCATAACCCTCTATCTGGGACAAGTTCGAAAGTCGTCGGAGGCACCTCCCACGTAGACAAGTCAGGCAGGACGGGGAACTCATTTTTCCAGACACGTAATGTGCGCTCGAGTGTGTACACATCATCAACAAATTGTTCAACATTAAGGTTTATCTTAGCACACGCTGCCACGACATGCGCACATGGATAATGAAGTGTTCGGAACCTCCTGCAATCACACCATCTGTTACGGAGATCAACTCCATATGACCTAGGTGGTATACCGGGTCGACGACTGATGGTCTCTATAACACGAAATGTTTCATGGCGTCGTGAATATATTTCTACATTCATCGACCTCGCCATCCTACGGTTTGCAACCATTGCATCTCTGACATCTTCGACAAACACGTATCCCGCCTCTATCTGGTTGACTTGTTGCTGACCCATTCTTGGCATCAAGGTTGCCAACCTGTAAAATGTAGCCGAAAAGACAGATTAAATCGGAAGATGTCGTGTTTTCAACAACACAGCATTGACCCCCTCCACTAAGTTTGTGGTCATTTGACCATAACGAAAGCCCTCATCAAAACTTTGAGCCCATTGCCATGGCTCTATAGTACCCAACCACTGTTGGAAAGATGTGTTCGTTTGACCCTCCATGTCACTCTCAAGTCGAGCCATTCTTTGGCGAAAAATATGTGGCTCCAGCTCGTGCGCTGTATATGTATTAAAGAAAGATAAGTTACAGTATTGGCCTAAAGCATTAAAACATATGTTGAAAAGATAAGGTAATCATTTACCCATTTTTACAACTTGTCTCTTCCAATCTGCATTCTTATAATCTCGATAAAAGTTAGCCGCGATATGCCGGATACAGTAAACAGATTTCCATGGTACACTGGAACGCCTAATGGCGGCAATTAATCATTTCCCTCTATCGGAGATGATACAAATATTATCGTTGCTAATAACATACCTCCGCAAATTGGTAAGGAAGAATTCCCACGATTCCATATTCTCTTTATCTACGATGGCAAATGCTATCGGGAGCACATTCCTGTTGCCGTCTTGAGCAACCGCAAGAAGTAAGATCTGTGTATATTTTCCATATAGCCACGTCTCATCTACTTGCACAAACGGCTTGCAGTGGGGAAATGCACGCACACATGGATCAAACGTCCAGAACATCCGATGGAAAATTCTTTTTTCTGGCTGTAATTGGTCATCCGGCCCGTAATAAGATCGTGTCTGTAACTCAATGATAGTCCCAGGTACGTACTCCCGCATAGCAGCTATCCATCCTTGTAACTCGTTATACGATGCATCGAAATCCCCATACAATTGCTCTATTGCCAATTGTTTAGCTATCCACGTCTTTCGATATGATACTCGATACTAAAACCGTGCCTGCATTTCGGCAATCAGTACTGAAACTTTAATGGTCGACATGTCCTTCACCATTGGCATGATAAACGTACAGATAGTTTTAAAATCAAGTTTTCCATGGTCTTCAGTCATACATATTGATGTGTACGTGTGAGGCCCAACAAATTTACGTATCTCCCACATCTGCGATTTTTGAATAAATGCAGCTCGTACACACCAATTACAGCCTTCCGCCGACTTCCAACACTCTCCAATAAATAATGTCGGTTTAGACACTGTAACTTTGTAATCCACTGATATATTCATGTTATACTGCTTAATAGCAAATACACACTCTTCTTTGCTTTCGAATCTCTAGCCTACCAATAACTCCTCATGATTAGAATTTACCGTCAGCCGGTGAGCAGGAAGTATTTTAGGGTACTCCGGATACTCAGCCTCATGCGCCGCATCGGGGTCTATGAGCGACATGTGTGGCTCATGGTTATTGTGTATCATAATACGTCGCATCTGGTTCCCCAGTGAAGACGCGTTAATGTTTTCATCGTCATTCACATCTTCATCGTCAATATCATCAGGGACATCGTCCACATCGGGATCACTATCACTATCGACCTCTTCATCACAATGATCACTATTTCCGTATCCATCATCACCAACCACGTCAATATCAGGTGTAACATTAAGATCGATATCGATCCCACGTATAGTCGATTCACTATCAACGTACGATATTGGAGCCACCACGCACGGTTCTTTAGTTGCATGTTCTTCACCATATGCAATGAGATCTTCATTCTGCTCTATACCAGCTAACTCAGCAAATAAGTGAATCGGTGAATTTTTGTCACTCCCATTCCCACAGTAAAGAGTTATTATCGTCTCCACGTCTTCGTCGTCTACAAGTTCCATTTCGGTGAATTTGATAGGATCTGTCGAAACTGGAAACTTGTAGAAAAGTTTTGAGATCCTTCTTCCACAACGTCTAACAATTTTTGCGTTAATTCTTCCCTTCATATCATCCAATGAGACATTTCTATTAAATCTCATTGCTATTTGTTGTCGACATTCAAATATGCATCCAACGGTAGTTGTTAAGATGATTCTATCGAAATAAACGCATAAGAAAAACTGATTATCCATCTTCAATACTCAATCTTTTAAAAAAATTAACAAAATTTCTCAAAACAATTTCGAACAATAAATAAATTACTTAAATACAAAATTAATTAATCAATATGCAATTTTTTTCATTCATAAGCCCATACTTTTTCAGTTCTAATTTTGTACATGAACAACACTTATTTTTACATTTAACCACTTATATTGAGTTCTACATTTTCTTCCATCTCCGATCCCGTATCTTCATCTGGGAAATTCTCTACAATCCAATTTAGAAATTCTTGATTCTCTTCATATTCATCTTTTACAATCCAATTTGGAAATTCCTCGGGATCTTTTTCCTCTTCAATCTTTATAACTGGTATTGAATATATAAGTTCTCTTGGTAATTTCCTAACAACTAATTTATCCATCCATGGTTTGTCAAACACATTTTGCTTCCCAATTAACTTTCGTGAATCTATACTTTGTCTCGCTATTTTCCTTGCTCCATAAGATATTATAAACTTCGCGAAGTTTATAACTAGATTCCAATTGGTTCGTGGTACCGATGTCTTCCAAAGTTCGTCTAAAATGATTTGATGCTCCTGTTCTATTAATGTCCCTCTAAGGGTTAGGTATTGCACTTTATTGTTTCTAATCATTTCATGACCCATCCATAACACTTTTTGCATCTTTTGATTTACGGTAATAATGTGTTGAACAATGTCTTCTTCTGGTTTCATTCTGTAATCTTAGACTTCTCTCATCATCTTATCAACTTTCTCCCTTTGTGCTAAACTTATTATCTCATCAGGCAATACCAAATATGTTGCCATTTCTAACAATATGTATAACAAAAATATTTTTAGTTGTTATCACTAATTAACAATTACTTTATAATAGTTTTACTAACATAAAAACTTTCAAATATATTTAAAAAATTTAAAACATAAAATTTACAATAAACACATAATTAATCTAAACACAAAACTTACTAATATTTCACAATAAACAAAATAAATTTTAAAACAAAACATAAAAGTAACACTAAACAAACTATATAATACTAACAAAATAATTTTTTCTTATCATAATCTATTTTATTTTAAAAAAATAACAACAACAAAATTACCTTTTCTTTTCTTTCTTCTTCTCCTTTCTTTCTTTCTATCTTCTTCTCCTTTCTTTCTTTCTATCTTCTTCTTCTGTAAATTTTTCTTTTTTCCAATCTGATAGTCGAATGGAGGGGAGGTAGGGTGAATATATACTGAAGGGGGTCAAGGTTGTGGAAAAGGCACCACTGGTGCCGCCTGTGGGGTACCCTCCACCCATATTTTATTATTATTTTTTTTCGTCCTACTCTTTTTTTTAACTGAAAATGTTTTTTTTAACTGAAATTGTGTCAGATTTGAGGGTGGTGCCGCCTATGCACCACCCTCCATCACTTCTAATAACCCATTTTCGTATATAATCTTAAGGACATCCCATTTTGTTTTTTTTCATATTATTATAGTAAAAAACCCTACTTTCTAACACTAGATCAATTTTCCTTTAAAATATTTAAGTGTAATTAGTATTGATTAATTATGGTATAATGTGTTTAGAATTTTAAATTTTTGAGATTTATTATTTTAGGGAAAGGATTAAATTATGGTTGAGGGTTGAGGTTAATGTTTAAAGCGGTGTAAAATTTAAGATTTACTGTACGTTTGGTTCACTGTAATGGAATAAGGCTGTAACTGAATAGAGCTGTAATCAGTAATTTAATTGTTTAGTTGAATGGAATGGAATAGAACTGTAATAGTATTATTGTATTTGGTTGAATTGAATGATGTTGTAATAGCATAAGGAAAAAACTGAAATGACCAGAATACCCTTAGCAGAATTTTGTTAGGTAGATGATTATTGTTATTGTTATTAAATTTTAATAAGAATTTTATTAAAAATAATTTAATAAAAATAAATATTTTAATCATATTTTAATACAATAGTTATTAAATACAATTTAATAATAGTATTTTTATTATTTAATTCTTGTTAAATGTTTATATAAATATAATTTAATTAATATAATTCATAAAAATAATAAAAATAAAATATCTTGAAATTTGTAATATTATAATTAAATATAATAATTTAATAACATATATTATAAATATATCTAATAGTATAATTAATATAATATTTATACCCAGCCCAAGGCTAGATTGTCTCCCAAAGCTAGAAAAAACAAGAACTTCCCAGACTAATCCCAAAATTGTTGACACTTGAGAACAACAAAATCAAGGGAAAAAATGACCATCAGATTCATTTTTGAGCATCAAACAGAGCTTTCCAAAAATCTCTGCTTCCCCCTATCCTCAACCTCAATCTTGCTTCTTTAATCTGGAGCCTTTACCCATCGTTGATCATCTTCATCTATTTTTTTTCTTTGGAGTACTATTTAGTTCTCTACTTTTTTTCTTTGGTTATTTCTCTCTCTCTCTCTCCCTCCCTCCTTCTATCCCTCTATCTCTCTCCCTCCCTCCCTCCCTCCCTCCCTCCCTCCCTCTCTCTCCCTCTTTCTCTCTCTCTCTCCCTCTTTCTCTCTCTCTCTCCTCCGTTAATATCCCACCATCCATCACAAATTTTTTTTTTCTGATTTGGGTTGTTAATTTTATTTTCTAAATTTCATTACTGGGTTTTAAGTCTAGTGCAGAGATTTTGGATTGTTTTGTTTTGTTGATGCTATGGAGGAGACCTTGTGTTGATGTTGTGAAAACAACATTGTTGGATGAAATCGAAGTTGGGAAAGCATTGAATCGAAGTTTGTTTAATGATTGGGTTCCAGTTTATATTTCTTCTTGATTTTTCTTCCATAAATATAATTCATCCATGAAATTATGGTTAATATGATGTTTTTGAATTAGGGTATTTTTGGAAAAAAAAGTTGGTTGCTATTCGGTTAAAGGCTGGAATGGCTATTCTTTGGTGGTAGCATGGAATGGCTATTCCATGAGAGGCCGGAATGAGGCCGTAATACTACATAGTGGTTTCATTCATTTAGTCAAACCAAACAATGGAGTAGGACTGTTGTGCTGAATAAGGTAGGAATGGAATAGCCATTCATACCAACCAAACGTGCTGTATTTAGGGCTTAAGGTTTAAGTTTTAGATTTTTTTTAAAAAAAAGATTAATTTTATTAAATTTTCTTGGGACCTTAGTTATCTTATATCTTAAGTTTCTACTCATGTTCAAACAGCTCCTTGAATTGCATGTTTTGTCACCATGTTCTACCCTTAATTAATAACCATTCGGACAGACCTTTGGTTAACAGTTTGGATGTGGCTTCAAGATAGCTCAAGTGCAGTATAAAGTTAGTAGTTTTTACTTTGATCTTCATGATGTGGTACACTATCAACAAATGACCCTTAAACCATGCCTTATTTTATCCTTAATGATGTTGATCAAATTTGAAGAGGGAGAGGAGGAAGGATTGACTTTCATCAACTCACACCTTATTCTTATCATTTTACTTGGAAACAAAACTGGTTGTTTTACTTGGATACGAAAGAAGTTATAGGATAGTTATTAAAGATATTCTAAGAGATAAATTCAATTTTTTACTAAGATTTTTAAGGTTATCAAAATATTGTTCTTGTATCAGCCTATAAATAGGCTGGAATTGCTACACATTGTGGTGTGGTTTTTGGAGTGTCTTTTGTAATCAATTTCTTCGTTTTTCACTTGTTATTTTGTGACACTCTTGTTATGTTTTTTTCAGAGATATTATTGATTGTAAGTGAGGTTTTGGGAGAGATTTGTAATAATTTGGGTTCGACTTTAAGGATGCAATTATCTATTGTGAGGGGTTTGACTTTCAGATAAATTGTTATTAAAAATCATTCTCTAAGCAAAACTACGCAAATATAGGCCGCATCCTTTGGAAACCTCTTTAGCCATCAACTGCTATTTTTAGGCTTAAGTTTTATTGTTTTATGGTATTTAGAAATTTATTTAAGAGATTACATATTTATTCATTTATTAAATAGAGTTTGACTATAAATTAAATTGCTAATGTTGAATTTTATATTATTTTTTTAAGGATTCATATATTTTTTAAAACTTTATCATTCAACTACCTATATAAAAAAGGCTTCGCTAATCATATTGGACACAAATAAATAAAATTAAAGTTTTATATTTTATTTTGGGTGAAACAAGTTTCCTTTAAAAGTTGGGTTTTCTTTTTTTGGGTTTGTTAAGTCTTTCAAGGATATTGATCTTGGGTTCCATATCAATGTCGCTCAACCTACTCCACAATTGTGTTACGTGAAGTAGATAGTTTGACAAGTTTCTTCAACCATGTAAGTTTCATACTATTCTCATCACATTCATTTTCCTTCTTATCCAACGCAATACTCAACAATTGATAACATAAAAATTGTAGGTATGTGTTAATATTCAATTATTGTCTACCCCATTGACCCTAGAAAGCCATTTTTAAACCAACATCTTCTAGCACATTATAGTTGCTTTCGTTCATGAAAAAAGTATTTGTTCTTGGCCTCCATCTTTCTAATAAGGTGACAAACAACTCCAACATCATTTCAAATTTTATTATTGTAGATGCCTATGATAAACCATCCCTCCTTAAATTGTCTTGGATATATCTATTCAACTTTGGAAGATTAAATTATGTCGGTCACGAACAATTCAATCCATTTGTTGTTCAAAAATCATAAATTAATAATTACTTTCTTAAAATAAAAAAGAAAATTTCATAATAATAATTTTTAATTGTAACAAAATCCAATAACAACAAAATTAGGACTTTCTTTTTTAGGTGGGAGAGTGTTCAGTTTTTTTAAAATAAGATTTTCAATAAAAATAAAAAAGAATAAATGGGTATTTATAGGAGAGGAAGAAGATCTCAACACCCATGGGTGTGGAGTTACTCAGTATTAAGTAGGTTGGTTGGGTCTACATGCAATAAATATCCGTCAATTTGATTATTTTAGCGTCAACACTCATTAATATTGAGAATTTTGGAATATACTTTGATAATTAAAATACTTCTAACAATTAAGAATACATATTCCTCATAGATTTGAAGCTACATTAGCTTTGACACCCATAAATATTGAAATATATGCTCAAACTAAAATTTATTCTATAAAATAACTTCCCCATACACATATATAAGAATTTTTTTTTTTACATTATTTCAATAAAAAACCATTATTTATTGTATGACTTCTATTAGGAACCGGTATAGATATAGATATAGATATAGATATAGATATAGATATAAGAATGGTGTATATAACACCACATAGACCATATTGAAAGCTAAGATCACATATGACCAATTCATGATCACATATTCAATATTTTAAGTAGAAAGTCCAATACTTAGCTCTTCCTCGGTGAGATGTGGGCCATCAATGGAGTCTTCATCACAATGGTGAATTCATGTTTCTCCTCCAAGCTGATCTCATATCCATCCATGGCTTTCCATTCAAATTTCCAAATCAAATTAGCCACAAAATACTCGAGATGAAGCAAAGCCAAGCCAAGTCCAGGGCATATTCTTCTCCCTACTCCAAATGGCATCATCTTAATCTCCCTACTCCCTGTTATATCAAACACTTCCTCACCAATGAACCTCTCAGGCTTAAATGCCATTGGATCCTCCCACACCTTTGGATCCCACCCAATATCTGCAACCATGAAATTGATCATTCCATTTTTTGGGATCAAGTATCCTCCCAAGACAGTGTCTTCAGTCACACAATGAGGCACCACAAAGTGTGCTGGTGGGTGCCTTCTTAGCCCTTCCAAAATCACTGCTTTCAAATATGGCATCTTTTGCAAATCCTCTTCTTCGATTTCTTCCACATAATCTCCCAGAACACCTTTGATTTCAAGGAACAATCGATCTTGAATATAAGGGTATTTCACCAAATTTGCCATAATCCATTGCAAAGCTGTGGAGGTTGTATCAGTACCAGCATTTATAAACTCAGAGGCCAAGGTGACCATTTCAGCTTCATCAAGTTTCCTTTTCTCCTCTGGTAATTCCAAATCCAACAAAGTATCTACATATGCCAACTCATAATCATCACTTCCCTTGTTACTCAATCTCTCATCTTTAGCTTTCTTTCTTTGTCTTATCAAAGGGATCAATGCATCATCAAGTTCCTTGCGTAGCTGAAACAACTGATCCCACCGCTTACGAAGCAAAATCTTGGTCACTCTAGGCCAAAAGTTAAGCACATTGAATCTCGCAAAACCATTCAACACCCTTCGATGAACAGCACCAATCTCTTCAATCTGTTGTTGACTAAGTTTGTCACCAAAACACATCAAAACCAATAAACAACACATAGCATATTGAAAATGAACCAAAACCTCAACAGATTCTCCACTTTTAGCCTTTTGTTGTAAAACCCCAAAAAGAATCCCCAAAACCCATTTTCGTGCATGAGAATACGACTTTATACGTGACGGATGGAGGATCTCCGAAGTCAAGTTCCGTCGAAAGAGCCGCCATGTAGGGCCATAAGAAGCGGTGCTGATGTTATGTTGGTTGCTGTCCATGATCATGTTAGCAGGGAGAGATTTGGGTCGGTCTGAAAACAAGGAACCGTTTTGGATTAACGCCTGGTGAGCTAGGGAACGATCGAAGACAAAGATGGAAGGAAAAGGACCGACATGGAGAGTGACCATTGGACCAAGTGCTCGGCTGAGGTGACGGAGGCTTTGTTCGTTTTGTAAGAGGGATTTGCGGACCCATAATAAGTTGCTGATGATCGGAAAACTGGAAGGTGATGGAGGAAGAGTGTGACGAACAGTTTTCGAAGAGGAAAAGAAGTTGAAGAAGGCTTTGAAAAGAAGAGAACTGGAGAGTAAGAGAAGGATAAGGAACCAAATTTCCATTTTTTTTTTCGGTGACGAGGAAATGGGAAACTTCCAGCTTGGTTTTTTATAGCGGCGGTCTGTTGCATGTCGTAGGATTTTTGACCCAAATTTCAATGTTGAAAATCACATTTTGCTGAGGGGATTATACAAAAATGTTGAGTATTTTGGGTTGGATTCCGTCTTAGTTAACAACGCCATGCCTAAGGGTTTGAAGCTATCAATAATCGAGTTGTCGTCCATAGCTTGGTCGGTAGTGCAATTCCAACTCCTTTTTATCTCCTTTTTAACTTTTTCCGTAGCCACGTTAACCTCGTATGCGACGCACTAATTAAAAGTAAATTAAAGTATAAATTTTAAATTTTAAATTTTAAATTTGAATATTATAAAAAGATTATAATCAAAAATTACATAAAAAAATTTATACCTAAGACAATCATAAATTGGTATAAAAATAACATGCAAACGGAGTGTAATAGACAAAATGCTAATTTTTCTCGAATTATAATAATAATATAGTTAGAGTATTTCATCTTCAAATAACGGATTTGAACTTGAATTAATTATGTAACTACTACTCATACATTTAATTAATCTTTCAACTTGATTTAAACTTAAAATTTTTTCTTAGCTCTTTTTTTTTGCTTCTTGAACTAGCGAATGTTGAATCTCTCAATTCTACAACACTCAATTACGGTAAATCAGTTTATACATGATAGGATTTAGTTTCCATTTCCTTTTATTTGGATTTAAGCATTAGGTTGTGAGTCTAATACTCTTTAAGTTGATTAATTTAACACTAGCAATTGCATAGCATTTCCTAGTTCAATTCATCATGTTCATACAAAGCAAAGCCAAAAGAGTATGAAAGGTCAACCAAATGGATGAGCCCTCAGCCTTGACTTGCCCACTCCAATTCCATGTAGGTTGCTTGGGGAAACTCAAATCTAGAACAAATTACACTAGGAAACTAAAAAATTACCGGATACTAAATCAACAATATATAGAAGTCCATCTCTAGAGAAGAATTAGGGCTGGTAGGTGATTTCATCTCTAAATGGAAATTTTTTTTATTTATAATCTTTAAAATTTTAAAAATTTTATATTAATAAAGATAAAATTACACATTGATACCCTTAAAATAGACCTGTTTAGCCTGAAGGCCTATTCGAAAAGTGAGAAGGTTTGTGTAAAAATATAGACTCAAAAAATGGGCTTGGGCAAAAAATAAGACTTGTTCAGAAAACAAATCGGTCCTTCAGAAAGACTTTTTTTGCTTGAGCCCGGTTCGGTCCGAATATGCAAAATAAAAAAAAAGTTTGCTGTTTTTTTCTGTTTTCTTGCTCTTTTTTATTATTTTGTTACTATTTTCTTGTTTTTTTTTACTATTTTACTATTATTTCACAATTATGTTGTTATTATTTTGTTACTATTATTTTGTTGTTATTGTATAACTCTTGTTTTATTGCACCTATAGTAGTGTTATTTAAATATACAATTTTTTTAATTTATTTCAATTTGTTGGGAAAATTTATTTTAATATTTTTAGTATTTTTGATGTATTATATATATTTTTCAAAATTTATATAAAAAATAATACGGACAAGCTGGGCTCATTTTTTAGCATTTTTATCCAGGCCGGGCTTAGGTAAAAACTTAAAATGTAATAGCCTGAATTTCAACGATGTCGAAAATAGTGGTTCGAGACCATCAAATCCGAAAAATGAACTCGTAGATTATATTATTTAATATTTACGAGCCAAATGTAGTTTTTAAAAGATTTTTGGAATAGTAAATTATGTTTTATAAAGATTTATTTGGTCAAGAAATTGAGAAAAAGAGGTATCGAGATCTCGATGTTATAAACCGAGCCATAAATATTTTTATAAATATTTACGGAATGTCAATAAGGTAGTATTAAAATTTCTTAAGAAAATTTTGACGTTTGTGTGGTCAATTAAATAAAAAGGATTAAATTGGAAAATGTGTAAAAGTTGCTAAAAGGATTAAATAGCTCAATTGTCAAATGAGGAAGGACCTAAAGTGAAAATAAGCCCAAAGGAGATATTTTGGGCCGCAATAGCTGAGAAAAATCAGGGTGAAATAAGGGCAAAATTGGAAAATTGCCAAAATTAGCTAAATAAAAATGGACCTAAATTGGAATATCTAGAATTCTCTTCATTTCTCTTCATTTCATCAGCTGAAAAACAGCCATGGAAGGGGGTTCAAGCTGGTTTTCATGCTCTAGCTTCATGTAAGTTTAATTCTTGCTTTCTCCTAGAAATTTCTATGTTTTTGGAATTTTACAATTGGATCCAACTTACTATTTCATTAGTTTTTGATTCCATGGCTAATTTTTAAAGTTTTTATGGATGAGTGCTGAAATAATATGATGAATAATCATAGAATTGAAGCTTCACTTTTGGTATATGATGATTTTATCAAGTAAAATTGATGGAAATTCATTTTAGGACCTAATTAAGAAAGAGTTTGGAATTAATGTCTAATGCTAAAGTTCTGATTTTTAGGGGTTATGAAGAAGTTTAAAATGATAGACTAAAGTATTAATTGAGAAAAATTAGCTCAATTGAGGGGTTAATTGAGCAAGGACTGAATTGTATAAAATGTGAAATTTGGGGCAAAATAGAAATCAACATTTTTCACTAAAACTGTTTTGGACAGCAGCAGTAGTGTAACTTTTAAAAATCACCAAAAATTGTATAAATCTAATTATAGGATGAATCAAATATGAAATTAAAGCTTATTGAGTCTAGTTTCTTATAAAAGAAACGATGTAAGCAATGGAGTTGTGAATCATGAGATATAATAAATTTTATGAGACAAGGTCAGAATAATTTCGGGTTCCCCTGTTTTGACTTTGGAAAATCATAAAAAAATTAGAGAAAAATAATTAGGGGCTTAAATTTATATGTTTAGAATCCTTAATGAGCCTATTTTCCATAGAAACAAACGAAAACATCATTTGAATCTTGTACAAGGATATAATTAATTTTTAGTGAAGAAGAGTCGAAACTGTTAGACAACAGAACAGGGGTAACTTTAAAGAATAAACTGTACTTATTGACTGAACCAAAAATTCTGAAAATTTTATGGTATGAAGATATATGAGTCTAGTTTCAGGAAAAATTATCAGACCTTAATATAGAGTTATATAGCTCCAAATATAAATAATTTAGTGACTATGACACAGATGGACAGCTTGAATATTCATAAAAGTAAATAATAAAGATTATAGATAATGTTACTTACAAGTGTGTTATATACATTAAGGATGTGGAATGGAGAGGAGGAGCAGGAAAATATATATGAATATCCAGCTAGCATGGCTAATTTGCATGTTTTAGGCTTAAGGACTGAATTGAATAAAAGTAAAACTTTAGGGGTAATTTTGTAAAAATGTCAAAAATGACCAAATTGAAGGGAATGAATTTTTTTATTATCTATAATAAATTGAATGAAATTTTCAATTTAAGATAGGATGAAAATTGGGAAAATGATAAATTACCAAAATGCCCCTTGTAGAACCCATATTTTGCCCGGGCCTTAAAATAAATAAACCAAATTTTGAAAAAAAAATAAAGAAAAAAATCAAAATGCCCATTAAAAGTCCATTTACAAACAAAGATACCAACCCAATTACAACCCAAAAATTAAAACCTAAAAGAAGCCCAAAAGCTTAGAAACCTTAGCCCACAACCTATTTTCAGAAATTAGAAACCCTAGCCGCAAGCCTCAACCACCCACTTCCAACCACTACCAAGTGGCACATGCCTCCACCACCGTTTGCCTGTCATACAAGAAGAAGAAAAGATAGCAAATATATATAATAAAGTTTGTAAATGGCTATAAAAGCCATACTAGAACCGATTTTAAAGGAAGGGAGGGATCGATGGTATTTTGAGGAAGAATCGATTGATTTTTGGAGAGAAGAGATTGTATTAAGGGGGGTTGTATTACAGAGATTTTCGGGAGAAATCAAAAGGAGAAAACAAGTTCAAAAGGTGTTTGTCCTTATTTTTATTTTTGATCTTCTTTCTATTCGTTCATTTTATCTATTTTACAAATATTTTAACACAAAAAAAAACTTGAAAAATAAAAAAAAAAAGGAAAAGAGGGAAGGAACTTACCGGTGTTCGGTTTTCCAACATTGTGGACGACCGAGGAAGCCACCGCCAAGGATCGGTGGCCGGAATCCGAATGGATTCTTGAGTTTTATGGTGTTTCTCATTAATTTTTGAAGGTTTTTGGGTTGTTTTAACCCCAAATCCGGGCTCTACTCGAGAAGAGAAGCGAAAAAGGGCCTCGGAAAATTTTTTGCCCATCGTGGACGGCGGCGCCGCCGTCGGTGGTCGGTGACCGGCATGACGATTGATGGCCGGTCCGATAACCGGAAGAGGGGAAGGGTTGAGAAAGTTGAGAGCCTTCTCTTTATTTTGAAAAATTAATGTAGGGTGGTAAGGTGGTGTTTTAACTCTCTTTTTTGTTGTTTTTTTTCTTAAAAAAGAAAGGATTTTTTTTATGATAAAAAAAAAGAAAATAAAGTATGGTTTTAATTAATAATAAAAACAAAATAGTATGGGGGAATGGTTTTAATTAATAATAAAAACAAAATAGTATGGGGGAATAGTTTTAATTAATAATAAAACAAAATAGTATGGGGGAATAGTTTTAATTAATAATAAAACAAAGTAGCATGGGGAAGTGGAATCAACTTTTTTGCTTGGGACCATGCATGTTACCTTTAATTGGGTAATTTTCGCAATTAGTCCCCTCCTTTGTGCTAGCCTTCAATCGGGCCATATTTAAGTTTTATATTATTTTAAATTGGCCCTGCAGTCTGTGTGCTATTTCAATTTGCCCCCTTTGCGTGGTATTTTAAGATTTGGGGCATTTTTAATTTTAGATCTCGGACATTTATACGCAATTAATTTTAGCCCAAAATTCTGTTTTAATAATTTGTTTTACTTGTAAGTTATCTCTTGGATTTTGTTTCTTCTCTCAATTAAGTTTCAGTTATTCTTTTTAGAATAAACATGTTTCTACATATTATTTTGATTTCATACTTTTGTAATTATTATTTTTCTCTTTTCTTTTTTTTTTCACGTGCATACCTGTTTATATGAAATACATTTATATTATCATTACTACTATATGTATATATTTATAATATTACTAATAGTTTATTTTTTACATTATTATGTATATACCATATAAATATTTTAATATTATATTATATATACATTATATATATATATATATATATATCTTTTAATATTGTATTTTTATTGTTTTGCATATGCCCTAATATTATATCGTTTATATATTTTTTTTATTTCCCATATTATCTTACTTTATATATTTTTTAACTATATCGTGTATATGCTACTACTATATATCTATTTATGTAGTACTATTAATAGTTGTTTCTAATATTATGATTATTTCTAATATGTATATATTATGTATTTACCTTCAATATTATATATCGTATATTTCTAATACTATTACGTTATTACTACTATTACACTATTATTATATTTTTACCCATTACTCTTTAAATACACTTATTTTACCTTTTACTCTTCACTCACTATATATGTTGTTTACTTATCTATATATTCACATACATATATATAATTTCACACATCATTCCAAAATTTTTACTTGTATTATTACTATTAATATTATTATTATCTTCACTATACTATCATTATTTAGTCTTATATAATGATTGTTTATTTATTACTAGTTTTTTAATCTCGAATATTTCCTAGCTTATTCGTTATTATCTTTTTATTCGTTTTATTCATTTATTTGTTACCTCGAAATAAGATTTTTTGCAAATAAGGCAATGCTTGGTGTTTGGAAATTTCGAGAAAGCAGTGCCCTAACTTATTGGGTTGCCACTTTTCTCGTTGAATTCGAATAATTAAGTACCCTTCTAAGTTTTTTAGAGGTTTTCTAAATGCAAGCCACTATCTTGGAATTTCAAAGCAATATGTCCTAACTTATTAGATATAGCATTTTGTTGTTTCGAGATAGGAATTTCAAAAAAGGGATAACTTAATGTCAATACTTTGACGCTAGTGAATCCCAATTTTCAAAGTTAAAATATTTTAAAGAGGACTACATCTTAAATTTTTTTTTTCTTTCGACATTAAAGACATTTGATAATCAATTAGGTACCAGTTTTTGGGCGTTACGAGGGTGCTAATCCTTCCTCGTACGTAACTGACTCCCGAACCCGTTCTTTTATTTCGTGGACCAAAACTAATGATTTTAAAACAAAATGTTTTAAAGGTGATCCAATCACACCTAAAAAGATTGGTGGTGACTCCCGTTTTCGTTTTTTAAAATCAATTCCCATTTTCCAAAACTCGATTTGAAAATGGTTTCGACACCCCTTAATCTTGATATTTCTACAATTTCGCCAAGTAAGTTCGTGTAACTTGAATTATATTCTTAAATGCTTGAAATGCATGTTTTTATATGAATATGATTTGAATGTTCATTATATGGAAATTTATGAAACATTGATATATATAAAAAAAGGGAAAAAATCCCGGTTGAATGGAAGGAAAATTCGATGGATCTCTGAAAAGGAATTGACGGTAAAAAGGATCTAGCCCGGACGGGTGATCCTATCCTGATATAGCCCTCCCGAAGAATATGTGGAAAATGGATTTAGCCCGGACGGGTAATCCGAATTAGGGTCTGAATTTAGCCTGGACTGGTAATTCAGATCCAAGCTCATTAGAGTAATTGTCGTTGCAGGGGATTTAGCCTGGACTGGTAATCCCGACAATACTCTATGAGTTTATATTACAGGGGATTTAGCCTGGACTGGTAATCCCACTGTAAGGATGAGGTTCGCGGGAGTGTGCTCTCTGATATGGAATATGTAAGACCATGGTTGAAAGATACCATGGCAACCTGATATGAAATGTGTAAGACCATGGTTGAAAGATACCATGGCAACCTGATATGAAATGTGTAAGACCATGGTTGAAAGATACCATGACAACGTGATATGAAATGAATAAGACCATGGTTGAAAGATACCATGGCAACCTGATATGAAATGAGTAAGACCATGGTTGAAAGATACCATGGCAACGTGATATGAAATGTATAAGACCATGGTTGAAAGATACCATGGCAACATGATATGAAATGAATAAGACCATGGTTGAAAGATACCATGGCAACCTGACATGAAATGAGTAAGACCATGGTTGAAAGATACCATGGCAACCTGACATGAAATGAGTAAGACCATGGTTGAAAGATACCATGGCAACATGACGGGAAAATGAATAAGACCATGGTTGAAAGATACCATGGCAACATGACAGAAAACGAGTAAAACCATAGTTGAAAGATACTATGACATCATGTCGAAGATAAATAAGATCGAGGAAGAGAAACGCCAAGATATCTATTGAACAATCGATATTCAGGTAATATGTATCAGATGGAATGGTTATATGAAATGGTTGTGTGAAATGTTTACAGGAATTGGTCATATGGAAATATATGTACAAAATAGTTGTATGAAATAATTAAGAAGATAGATAAATAAAATAAGTATAGGTACATGGAATTTAATTTATGTTAAGTTTAATACGAACTATTACCGAAATAAATATATACAAGATATAAGAAAATGATGGTGCATGAAATATTGATATAACGAAATGAATGATATATGGTTATGAATAAACAGTAAGAGAATAATATATTTTGTGACATGTACATATATAATCATCTTTGATATGTTGATACAAGGAAATTATGTAAGTTGAGACTATTATTAAACTCAAGTGTGATATGTTGAGAAAATAGGTATATCAATGTTGAATTTATATGAAATATGTGCAAGTATACTAACAATGTTGTTGTTTGACGCTTAGACAAGTGCCAAGCTATTGATTGAATGGTAACATGTTTAATTATAAGGAGCATTGAAATGGTAAGTACTTAGATGAAATATAATTTAAGATATTGCGAAATTTTTTTTTATGATCTCGATTTTATTCCAGTTGGTTTCTAATGTATGTTTTGGGCTTCGAGGGCCCAATAGAGAGACGTTATGATTATTTCAAAATATGAATAATAAATGACTTAAAATTATCTGAAAATGTTCAGTAAACTCTGGTAATGCCTCGTACCCTATTCCGGAAATGAATACGGGTAGGGGGTGTTACATAAAAACTATTTTTCAAGCCTGACCCTAGCAAACAGACATAAAATTTTGATTGAATTTAACCCCAAATCAACTCAACCCGACCCATAAACACCTCTACTGCCCAAATACATCAAATGTAATATAAGTTAAAATTAACATCAATAACTCATTTTATAATTAAATCTAAATCTAATTATTAAAATTATATTAAAACTAATTCAAATGGAGTGGATCCAAATTAAAATTTACCTCATGCAAAGCCGGACTAAATACGGTCTACCGGGTCAAGTGGGGTAACCCGGCCCTGCAATTGCTATACCAAATATTTCTCATGTTCTCTTTCTTGGCCTGCTTTTTCACTTTATGAAGCTTTCATTTCTACTCCACTCTTTTTCTCATCTTCAGATCTCATCTCCTTCCCTAAGGTATGTAATTATATGTTTTTTTCTATTATTATTTTGGGTTTTTGTTTCCATTCAAACAAGAATCGATTGAACCCGTCTCTTCAAATTCCAAAACAAACCATCTGTTTGGTTCCCGAGAAAATGCAAGAAAAAACTATAGTAAAAAAGGATGATAGGGAAAAAAAAGTGCTGAAAGGATGAATAGTATTGTAGTACTACTTATTGAAACCAAAGAAATTTGGGGTTTTTTTGCGAGTGATTTATAGTGTGGAAATCAGTAAAAGAAAGCATTTTGATTTTTCTACAGGTTAACCAATGGCAACAGTTCGAAATCTGAAAATCAAGACATCCACTTGCAAACGAATTCTTAAAGAGCTTCACTCATATGAGAAGGAAGTTGAAAGAGAAGCTGCTAAAACAGCTG
Source organism: Gossypium hirsutum (assembly GCF_007990345.1). NCBI lineage: Eukaryota > Viridiplantae > Streptophyta > Magnoliopsida > Malvales > Malvaceae > Gossypium > Gossypium hirsutum. The sequence goes on from NC_053434.1 coordinate 118,927,118, forward strand.
ACATGAAAGAGAAAGGAGCTGACCCTTGTGACCTAAAGCAACAGGTATTATTATTTTTAATTTACTGCTTTTTTAAAGTTCTTCCCCGCCCCCCTTTTTAATGGTAGAAATTTGCCTGCTGTAGAGGTCTAAGTTTTTAAGAAAGACCCATTTTTTAGATTCCATGTTATTTTTCATGTTTGATCAGTTCACCCTATCTTAATTGAGACTTATTAAGTAGCCTTAGTCGACATCTATTTGAACATTGGTTTATTTATTCGGTCATGTTTGTGTTGGAACATTACTATGTTTGACAATCATAATGTAGATTTTGGAGCTACTTGATGTGAATTGTTTCATATACATATAAATTTTGATCTTCTTGGGCAGGAAAATGTGCTGGCTGAATCAAGGATGATGGTCCCTGATTGTCACAAGCGGCTAGAGGCTTCATTAGCTGACCTTAAAGCAACTTTGGTATTGTACAATAATAGTATTTGATGAAGTTACTTGTCTTACTGAATTCATCACTATTAATGAACTGTGATTTGATTGTTGTTCATTGTTTGTTCTACTAGAGCCTCCTAGATTGCCACAATCCGGTTTTATATGCTAATTACCAACTAGGTCCTGACCACATTTTGTTTGAAAGTTGGGGGATGGAGAATTGTATTCAATAGCATTTCATTAGTTCCTTTTTCAGTATTGAAATTCTTTGTTGCACCAAGGTAGGATGGTCCAGCAATCGGAGCTGGTGCACTAACCATTGTTGAAACTCGAAACATATATTGCCATGGCATATGCAAACAGATTTTAGTTCTTGTGGACTTATGTTCCGAGGGGTTGTTCCAATAGCATATATTGCCATGGCATACACGAACAGATTTACTTGAGAAATGGACGCTTATACATACACTGCCTATAACTGAGTTTGCTGGTAACTTTTAGGGATGACCAACTTCCAAATGCTTTGCACTTGCTCATGGTCATGCCATGTTCATGTTAATTTTTGTTTCATGCCTTGTTTTAGTTGTTTTTTCCCTTGTTGAGGTCATGTCATGTCTAAAATTATCAAGTCTACTTCCTACCCAAATGAAGATCAATTTACTGCATGAATTTTGATGAACTACATATTTGGCTTCAGGCTGAATTGGAGGAAGCGAATGAGAAGGAAGGCCCTGAATTCGAAGATGCTCGCAGCACCATCATCGAAGTTGAAAAGTTGTTTCAAACAACAGAGGCTTAGTGACAGCTTCTTTTAAGTGGCTGTAGTTACCATAAAAAAAATTGACATAGATGGTTATAAGTTCGTATGTTTCTATTTCTAGCTACAACCTGGTAAGATGTCTTTTGGAACTTGGAATCTTGCCTGTTATCTGAAACTGATTCTGCAAATACCAATGTTGTTTTCTTGAGTACTTAATATCTGGTTTTTTCACTTATTTGTGGAAGAAAATGGGAATCCATGCTTGTTTTTATGAGTTTATATGCAAAACTAGGCAACTGGCAGAGCTTATGTGATGAGCATCTTCTGACCCTTTAGAAGTCAGCAAAGCTCAATGCTTCTTAAACAAGATAACCTTTGAAAGTTGAATAATTAGAACCCAATGTGACTACTGGATTCCGGGAGTTCCTTAGACCAAAAATGGAAAAAGCTCAGCAGCTGTACAAAGTCCCCAGCTTGAAGACTGGATAGATTAGATAGGTGTCATTTATAGCTGTACTGACACCATAAACAATATTTTGAACAAACCTAAACCAAAATATCCTATACACAATGCCAAATTATACAGAAATGAAAGCAAATATAGAGCTATACTTTGTTCATGGAAACAAATCACCTTAGTTCTTTGTTCTTTTTTTCATAAAGAATGGCGAGAGCCTTGGGAGCCTCTCCTAAACTTTCTTCGGAAAGGCTTGCATGCCTCGATGCTTAAGTCAACAGCTGCTGCGAGGGCCATGAAGATGGCAGCATCTTCTATGCATGTCACGTGTCGCATGGCCAGTTGCACTAATGGCTTGCTGTTCTTACTTTCCCCTTGGACTCTGCAGCTCATTACAAAGCCACCAGAGATCGGACTTAGTGCTGAAAAGTCTCCACTGCTTTGTGGACTTGGTATTGGAGTTGGTGCCTGCCGCATTAATCTATCGGTGTCGATAAAAAATTCCCCACCCTTTTCAGCACTAATACGTATCTCAGACATGAGAACCTCTGCTCCATCCTGAGCTTCGGACAAGAGGTGAAATCGGCAGCATACGGCGTCTCTGATGCCACGCTCACGCCATGCCTCAAGTTTTCCCCAAGGTAGCCAGCTCTCTGGCCTGACAACATCAGGACGAAGAATCAACCAAGCTCCCGGGTTGGACTTGGCAACCCAATCACAACCTGTTGAGGGCACAAAGGGAGTGGTTATGAAGGCTGCTGCAACAGCCGAGCCGGACAGATCATGTATCTTCACCTTCCATCCTTTCCTCTCTCTTCTACTGGTCTCTATGTCTAAATTGTCAGCAGAACCTGGCCAGTAAGCGTTTAATAGGTCAACCTGTGATGCCCTGCAGTTCAAAACCATGAATACTTTCATTAACAGGTGTCCAGAAAATAACAAAGACCCATTTCTGAGTTCCATGACCCGAAAAGTCACAAGTCACCCTATTTACGGAAATCATTCCATGCAATTTTTTTAGCTAGACGTTCTTGAACATATACACACAAATGAAACAGATGAAGCAACTTGTAACATAACCTGTCTCGACTGAATTTGCAACTGAAAATCGGTTGTTTTACAGAACCTTGAAGCTGTACAATCTGAGGACTTAGCATCGTCACATCTTCAAACTGGAATACATATCTTGGATCAGGATCTAGTTGTACTCTCAAATGAAGTTCTGCTACTGGTTTTCCATTTTCATGCTTGTTTTTACCAATCCCGATCCATCCATTGAAAAGAATAACTGGCTTCCCTTCACCCCATTCAGGACCCACCGCCAACTTGAATGTCCCAATCTGCTGTCTCTTGACTCCGACACCAAAATGCGTCCCCTTTCTCCCCATGAAGACAGTGATCTCCAAATAAGCATGGTGGTTATAGAAACAGCCAGGTGTTAGCAAAGCCTTCAAATCAGACTCCTCTAAATAAAAGCTAGAGGCAATACTGTGAACGTCAGGTGTAACTTCGGAGGAGGACACTAAAGGAATTGTTGTTGTTTGGACAGGGAAACCTCGGAGCCGTATCTCACATGAACATGGGGCAGAGAATGCATGAATTCCAGCTTTTGAAGATTTCAGGGCTGGACCTGGAATCCTCAGACCTAGTGAGCCTATTGACAACCTAATGAAAGCCTGAGGATCCATTATTGTCACAAATATTTCCCCATTGTATAAAAAGCTTTAAGCTCCGACAACTCAATGAACCTGTCATTTCATCAGGCAAGTGAAGATTAGATGCCAAAAACAAACTCAGAAGCATGCTGTAACAAAGATTATTGCTTGCTAGGCGATCTGCAAATGTTGATAACTTGAATTAAGATAACTTTAATCAAACATAAAACGTGAAAGGCGGGCATATAAGCAGTGCAATCGAGTTGCCTAAGCAAGAAATTGCCAGTCGGAGCCAGTGAAGTAATTACAACAGCTTAGTTCTGTGGTTATATGTGTATGACCATATACATTATACTGGCATGTACCATATCTATCCTTTACCCAATATTTCGAACAAGAAAAACAAAAAGCTCTAGTAGTAGTAGGATTTATTGATACCATTCAAAGTTATTTACTGCAATACACAAAGAAAAGGCACCAAACTAAAAGCTTCTTATTTTAGACAAATAAGATTCAAACCCTAAGCAACAGCTAAAAGATCAGCTCGACATTACATCAAAAGCTAAATCATTCTCTTTGCCTTTTTTTCTTTGCCAAAGGTATTCCAAGCCATGATTAATATGATATAACAATTATAGTGAGATAAATGGATCTTCTCAAACGCTGGTTGGATTTCAACCGATTCATAACTGAAAATAGGGAGAGTCATCAAGTTGAAATAGATCGTAAACTATATTCCTGCCATCTATGTCACATTGAAAGCTCAAGCAAAAGTTGAAATTATTGGAAACATCAACAGGACTAAGTTACACAGATTCTAGAACTATTGGACACCTAATTTGCTGCACAGCAGCCGTAAGGACAATGCAACAGGGCTTCTAACTTGAACATATGTACATACATACATCAGCCTAGAAACAGTCATTTTCCTTACTAACATTCCATTCACCATCTATACTCATGAAAATTCATCAAACATATGTACATACATACATACATATATAGAGAGAGAGACTCCAGTGTCTCAAGCTGAAATTTCACTATCCACCTAACAATGCGACAGGGCTTCTTCAATTATCCTTTTGGCTCCTTCAAGGTTCTTTTTTCTAAAACAGCAAATTGACCTCATCTGAACCAAAAGTCACCGTAATTAAGCTTCCGAGGAAAAGTACATATAGTTTACTAAAATCCGACCTTAAAAACAAGAAATATTTTGCTTAGAATTTCCAAATTCTTCCCTTTTAGCATACTTTTCCATTGACAAACTCCCAAATATTTATATAAATATATATATGCCTTTTAACTTTAACTCAAAATGAAAAACTCAACAAGAATTCCCCCTTCAAAAGAAAATCCCACATAAAATTTCAACTTAAAATGGAATTCAACAAAAATATATATATTTGTTAGTTACTTGCAAAGCAATCAAAAACATTGAAACCCAGCTAAAAAATCTGCATCCACCAACTAACAAAAGTCAAACTCACCTAAAATAACCCAAAATTTATATCCAAGTGTTAGCAATAAACACAACACACACAAAATAGAGAGATGGAAATTCTTTAAATTAAAACAAAAAATTAAAAGAAACCCACCTTTGAATGAAGCTTTTTCTTCATACAGAAGTTGAAGGAAACAAATTTCCCAGAAACAAAAACATTAAAAATCCTTCCCTTTTTCAGCTTTTATCCCCCAAGATGAATTCTCTTTTTCTCCTTCCCCACATAAAAAGCCAAGCTTTTTATATAATGTCCAACAATGATTGTGAGTTAAAGAACAATGAATAATAATAAGGAACAAAATCAAAAGGCTTTAAAGGCAAATCTGGGTTTTCACGTAAGAGTCTTTCGCAGATCACGAGGATTAAGAAGCTCGCTTTTCCATTGTTTTTATATCATTTTATTGTTTTTCTTCCATTTCATAAAATCTCTGTCTGTCTTTCTCTTACATTTTTCAGATTTTTTTTTTGTTCTTTTCTCTAATTTATATGTATAGTAACTAAATATTGTAATTATACCCAAAAGGATTTTTTTTTCAATAATTTTCTCGAAATAAACGGCGAACGTTTCTTTGTAAATCATTTTTTAAATAGATTTTTATTTAAAAAATGAAAAGAAAATAAATTATTAGTAAAATAAATGTATTATAAAAAGGAATTTTTGAGGAAAGAGAGGACGTGAATACAGCTGTAATCCGCGGCGGGTTTTGGTTGACACAAAAGTTTTATTATGAATTTTAATTTATTTTCAAAATTAAAATTAAATTATCTCAAAAAAATCAAATAAATTTTTTAATAATTATTCATCTTACATTCTTGTCCAAAAAAAAAATTGGGAACCTGTCAATTGTCTAAATATAAAATTGTTTAATTTATTCCTTTTATTTTCTGTTCAAAATGACTTTTTAGCAGGAAAAATATATATTATCGATCTGATTATAAATTATGATTATATTTAAAAAATTTTAGATAATATTTAGAATTATTTATAGTCTTTTTTTAAATTTATAAATAAAAAATTATACATTTTAGTGCACTCGAAACTACTTTTTTTGTATTGACAGCAGTACCCATGTTAATTAAGCTGGTAATTTTGACTTGTACAAAAATAATATTGGTTATTTATACTAAGCAAAAAATAGAAGATATATTGGAAATGTTTTTTATGAGCAAGGAAATTAGATTGAAAAGAGTTTAAAGTCTTATCCAAGTGGAACGATAATCTTGAAAGGATTAGAAGTTCAACTTTCACTAGAATTTTTTATTATCTTAAACGATAAATTACTGATCAGATTTACTATAAGTAGGAGACTTATTTGTCGATCGATATTTACTTCAAGTAACATTGAACTTAATGAAGGTCGACTTATCCTAGTTTAATTTGGAGATGAAGCTATTTGAAGTCTATTTCTAGGTTATTGATTTCGTTTAGAGAGTAGTGCTTCTTAGCGAGTGTTTTTCTTGAGAATTTGAATATTGATTAAAGTGTATTTAAACACCTTTTACTTAGGTATTTATTAGAAAGTTATTCTTCATTGTATTGTGAGGCTTAGAGGGAGTGATTTTAACAATTTAGATTCGATTTTAAAACTACATTTATCAATTGTTGTAGGCATAGATTGAGTTTAAGTTAGATTAAGTTTAAGTCAATAGTTATTCTGAATAAATTGTTAAATAAAATCATTTTTGAGCGAGCCCTTACTTAAATAAAATTGATGAATCAAAATTGTATTAACAAAATCGATGTGTTGATTCTATTTCTCACTATTTTTTGGCATTAATACTTTGTTTTATTTTCCCATCCTAACTTTTACTCATAGGATTTAAAATTGTTGCATCAAATCACCAAATTAATAAAAAATTGACATATACCATTTATAAATTATAAAAATAAAATTTTATAATATTGTCGTGTCAAATAGATCCATACCATGCATGTAGTGGGGGAAATATATGGATTTTAGATTTATATATCGGTCAAACTTTGATTTTAGCCCAATTAGTATGTTTAAATCAAGATTTAATATTTATACTTTAAATTGACACATTTTGATTTATTTATTTTTACAATATTAAAAATTTATCTAAAGTCAATATTTTTACTGGTAAAAATTGACTAATGTTTTTAAATCGGATTGATAGTCGAATTGGTCAGACTATCGATTCTCTGGTCTAATTAAAAAATTATTAAAAGTTAATTTTTTTTTAAAAATATCGATTCAACTGGTTCAATAGTTGGTTCAATTGATTTTTAGTTGGTTTAATCGGTTTGTATCGATTTTTATTTAAACGGTTCAAAATTCTAGACCTATACCCCGGCCGGTGTAGAGTCTAGAAAATTCACTGATAGCATATCAAATATTTTCTTTTTCTTTTTTTTTTTCAAATAGTTTTTTTATATTCTTAAAAAAACTTGTTTCCTTCTTATATATCACTAAAAATCTTTACTTTGGAATTAAAGCTTTTTTTTTAAATATTTATAAAGCACATTTTCTCCAATTTATTTATTAGAATAAACTTATGTTGTGAGATATTTGGTTATGTGGTAATCATTTTTATACAACAATTTATGCTTCTTAAAGTCTATGAAAACAAAGATTGAAATTCAAGTCATAATTTCCTTGAAATCTTCTCTTAATTTTTCATGCCCTAAATAAACTCATTCATAAGTTGCATGAACGTCCCAAAATAGCAGTGTGAACCAACATGTGTCGACCAAAAATGTGGCCACAGAAAAAGAAAAAGAAAGGATAAGAGACAACTCCAATTGCATGTGCATGCTTTGACGGAATGGGTCCCAAAACCATTAAAATTGCACCATTCTCTTCTCAAGAACGTGCAAAAAGAGGCTAGCTACTTACTAGTACACTAGTAGGTTGTTTGTTTGTTGTTGTTGATAATTGACAAAATAAACTATTAGATATCGAAAACAATAATATATTAAAATATGAATTCTTAACCTTTTTTAATTTAAAAGATATATTACTTTAAATAAATATAAATCTCGAAGTTGGACCTTAGAACGAACATGAAAATATTCGAAAAAAAAAGTAATATGTGATTATGCAACAAATATTCTGGGGGTTTGATATGGGCAAATATTGCAATTGTCACAGCCTGTATATGAGTGTTAAGAGTAGTGACCATAGTGACAATTGTGCATGTAAGGAGACCTAGTCGAGTGGCTTCGAAAGCCTTCGAAGCCCCCTAGACGACGTTGGTGGGATACTAGGTTTTAAAAATCTCCGAACTCCTTTTAAGATGGTTTTGAATGTTCACAAGGTACACCAGAGGTGCATGTGGACTCTAAAAGTTAATGGAACTAAGTGGGCACATGGGTGAACAACAAATCACTCTAGAATACCCAAAGTGTGAGGGCAATAGGTCTAAGCCCAAAGTGGCCTCTACCTTCTAGATGGGTGGGATGAAGCTTCCTATCGACTTAGTAGGAGTCTCTAACCTTCTTTCCTTGATCTAATTCAATTTAGTCAATGTTTTTAGATCTAGAATAATCTAGAGGGTGTATCTTAGCCTTACACTAGTTGTAATATTAGCCCCTAGATGTTAAGGTGTTTGGCTGAGGCACCCCACCCTCGCTTGGAACATGAATCATCGTATAAAAGCCTTGTTTTATATAAGCTTTGTTGAGTAATACAAGCTATAGCATTCTCTTACACTCACTTTCTTTGCATATTAAGTCTTGTATTTGGTTTGTATAAAAGTCTTGTTGTACATAAGCCTTGTTGAGTAATACAAGATATAACATGGTCTTACACTCACTTTCTTTGCATATTAGCTCCTTGTATTTGGTTTGTTTGAGTGCCTGAATTTTGTTTATAAATCACTTTTCAAGAATCTTACAAGAATCTTTGTTTTTGTGAGTAGAAGATTGGTTTTCCTAGATACCATATTTTGATCTTTAGTGGAAACTTTAACTTTAAGCTTGTATTGGTTTTCCTCTACTTCAACAAGGATTTTTTGGCCTCTATTCATAACCTAAATAAAGAAAAAAAAATTGAAGGAAATCTACAAATAGAGACTACTAAAACAGATTACTAGTACATGATTTTGGAGCTTTTTATGGATTTTTTCTTGCAATCTAGTGGTTTCAAAGAGTAAAATGTGAAGGTGGAGTAAAACGGTGACGAACCATAATTGTTCTTTTAGCCAAACCCAAGCACTCCATTTGTGTGGAGTTCATTGCCACACAATCTTCTCTAACCGACGCACCCTCTCTCTCAATTTAAAAACAAAATTAGAATATTTGACGTAGGGTTTGTAACTCCTAAATCTGTAATAGTTAAACAACTGTTTTCAACCTCTAAAATCTTTAAAATAGGTTTAGAACAATAGATGAAGCTTGTAATGGGGCCGTTAGATTCCACCACTTTAGCCACTAATTGAGACGTAATCAGAAGTGAGTGAAAATATTCTCTAAAAAAAATTGAGAGTGAATTTAAAAAAAATGGTGATAAATGATATTAAAATGTAATTTACATGCAATTAAGATACGAAAATTCTACTTACAAAATAAAAATAAAATATTATAAACATTAAATAATACTACAAAACATCAAAGTGATTATAAATAAGTTATAATTAAAAGAATGCTATTATTTTGTAACATGTGAAGTTAAATCAAATTTTAAATGAAAAGTTTATCCATTTTTATTTAAGGTATGTTGATAATATAAATTTAAAAAATAAAAATTTTTAAAAGCTAAATTATATCCAAATACATTTTTTTATATAAAAATGATTTAACTTATTTATAAATCTTTATTTTTTAAATTTTATCATGAAATATATATGTAATGGCTCAAATTTCAGTGATATCGGAATAGTGATTTGAGATCACTAAATCCGACATGTGAGCTTAGATATTAGTAAGTAAAAGTTAAGTGTGATTTTAGAAATGATTTCGAGTTAGTGAAATTATGAATTAAAATAAATTATGAGCTAAAAGGAATTTGTAGATTAAATAAGATAAAAACGAGGTATCGAGACCTCAAATTCATAAAATGAGCCATAAATATTTTTATAAATATTTATGGAGTGTTAGTAAGTTAGTATTAAAGTTTCGTTAAGAAATTTTAAGGTTTCGGTAGTCAATTGGGTAAAAAGGACTAAATTGAATTAAGTACAAAATTATGAAAATGATTAAATAGCTCTAGTAATAATTAAAGGAGGACTAAATAGGCAATTAAACACCTATTATTGGGCTGGACAGCATGAGTGTGCAGGAAAAATAAAAATCAAGTGTGAAAGAGGGGCAAAATTGGAAATAGGTTAAAAATTAAATTGTAAAATATGATATATAAGGTAAAACCTAGAGTTTTCTTCATTTTTCTCCATCTTCTCCGGAAAAAAACACCATTGAAGGGTTCTTTTAAGCTGGTCTTTCATATTTTATTACATGTAAGCTCAATTCTTGATTATTTCTTGTAATTTTTGTGATTTTGAGACTTTTACAACTAGGTCCTAATATCTAATTCATTAGTTTTTGCTTTTATGAATATTTTAGAAAGTTACCATGAGTAAGTTCCGAAAGTTTATGATGATTTATCATGGAATTAAGGTTTTAATTTCATTATATGATAATTTTATGAAGAGATTTGCATAGAAATTTATTTTAGGACCTAATTGTGAAAGTTGTTGGAATTAGAATTTTGTGTTGAATCTTGGAATGTCAAAGGCTGTGAAGTAGTTTGTATAGTTTAGATAAAATGATATTTGAAAGGACTTAGTTTAATTTATGAATGAATTGAGCAAGGACTAAATTATAAAAATTGAAAAGTTTGGGATAATTGTGTAATTTTGAAAATTAAGGGCATAAATTGTGAAAAATAATGGAATTGAAATAGATGCTAATGAAGAATGATTTTATAATTATAGATCAAGAAAACGAAGTGAATCGTGGAAAGGAGAAAATTCAAGAACAGTCCCTGAATTTCTACGATTTTTGCAAATTAGCCCAGGTAAGTTCATATGGCAAAGTTCAATGTTTAATATAAAAATATTATGATTGTTAAAGTATTTTATTGTAGATGAATATTATCAAATTGTATTAACTAATGAATAATGTGTAACTAAAAGAACAAATTAGTTGGAACAATGGTTTGAGTGCTTTCATTTTATCACCATAATAAATTGACGGAAAAGATGTGATATGTGCTTCTGTATAAGACCATAGCCGGGCTATGGCATCGGTACAATGTGATTCGTGTTCCCGTATAAGACCATAGCTGGGCTATAGCATCGGTGTGATGTGATAATGTGAGTCCGTATAAGACCATATCTGGGATATGGCATCGGTATGATGTGTGTTCCGTGTAAGACCATGGCAGGGCTATGGCTTCGGTGTGTGATGTGTGACAATGTGAAAGTCCATAGTTTACTATGGCAACGTGATAATGAAGCACTTAATTCTATTATTGTTCCCTAATTTGACAATGGAAATAAATAAGAATGGGCCAAAAAAATTAAGTTCGTGAATAGCAACATGAAAATTGTTCAAACGAGTTTATTAATGAAATTGTGATTTGCAGGATGAATTAGATAAGCTAATAAATATATGATTGTATACAATATTTGGTAAGATTTGTGAAATTATGCCTATGAGCTTACTAAGCTTCTATAAGCTTACTTGTGTATGTTATTTGTTTTGTAAATTGACTTATATACATACGGAGGATCGGATCTACAACAAGGATCACACTATCCAGATTTACTCCGGTAGATTTTGTTAAACAAATTTTTGATTTATATGGCATGTATAGGATTTGATTTAGTAATGAAATTATATGAATAGTTAAGTATGAAAACTATGTTGAATGTGATGTTTTGTGATTGAAATATGAAATATACATGTTTTGGCTTGAAATAATTGATTGGTTGAATTCTATTAGTGTATAATTGTATTTAGGTACAAGAAATGGATAAAAAGAATGTTATTTGATTAAGATCTACAAGTAAATGTTTTGGGCATGAATAGGGTGTGTTTAGTATGTGAAAATAGCTTTAAAATGGTCAAAATTTATGCTTTCACACGGCCAAATCACATGGGTGTGTGCCCATGCTGTGTGGAAAAGTCAGAATCTGCCCATGGGCAGGCCACACGGGCATGTCCCAGGCCACACGGACGTGTGCCCTTATTTTGAAGGAAAATTTTCTAAAGTTCCCGGTTTAGTCTCAAATCACTTCCTAAGCATATTTTGGGCCTCGTAGGTCCATATTAAGGACTTTAAGATGAAATTTGATAAGAATTGATCTGAAATGTAAAGTTTATGACTCGATTTTGTCTAAATGTTAGTGTATAGGTCTGGTAATGCCTCGTAGCCCTATTCAGGTGACGGCTTGAGGTTAGGGGGTGTTACAATATATGGATAATTAAATTAAAAATAATATTATTAAAATTAAAAATTTCATAAAATTTAGAATTTTCATTAAATATGAAGATATTTACCCACGACAAATAATATAATTATAAAAGTTGGTTATCTTAAAAAAAATTATACAACTCAATAATTTAAATGAATTTAAGAAAACAAAAATGAAAAAAATGATTTAAGATTAATTTAAATTAAAAAAAGTCTAAGCCACATTATAAAAGTATTATCAAATTCAAGACTTAATTAAAAAAAGAAAAAAAACCTTTTATCTATGCAAGGAAAGTGAGTGCAAGGGAAAGCTATAGCTTCCATTCCTAGCATTCTGACATAGTTGGGTTTAATTTTGTTTAATTTACCTAATACGGTTAAGATGAAAAGTTTGGCTTAATTATTTAATTTAACCAATTATTCAATTAAATAAATTTTTTATTTCGATTTATTATAAGTGTTGATCATATCTGCTCTTTTTGATACAATGTTTAGAATTATTTATAGTACATCTCTAACCCATAAATAGGAGGATAATGTGCTTCAACGCACTTGAATCCACGTCCTCCTACATTAGCAACAATGCCTATGCCAATCGAGCTAAAGACTCAATTGGCTCAATGCCTATTTTTCTTTATTCTCCTACATTAGTAATAATGCCCATACCAATCGAGCTAAAACTCAATCGGCTCAATACCTAATTTTCTTTATTTACCTTTCCTGTGTAGAAAAAGAAAATATAGAGGTTTTAATTAAAGAAAATTGTGAAATTAGAGCCTAATACATTTAATGCCCATACCAATCGAGCTAAAACTCAATCGGCTCAATACCTAATTTTCTTTATTTACCATTCCTGTGTAGAAAAAGAAAATATAGAGGTTTTAATTAAAGAAATTTGTGAAATTAGAGCCTAATATATTTTATTTATCCAAATTCCAAACATAGACAGATATTATCTCATTTATCTCAATTTAAATACCTATATATAAATTTGGTTTTTTTTTTTTAGTGTTTACTTTGAAAAAATATTTCTCTAAAACTGATTCAATATTAGTTTGATAGTTTATTGTAATGATAAAATTTGTAATTAATTGAATGTATCGATTATAAATGTAACTTAAATAAAAACAATTATATAAAACTGGTTTAATATTGAAACTATGTTAGGTTTGCATGTTAGCTACAAATTTCAATTGGGGTTAAATTATTATTTAGGGTTTGAATCTGATAGCTTTTTTTATATTGATGCCTGAACTTGTAATTATTCTTATATTAGGGCTTGAACTTGATAATTATTCCCACATTGCGACCTAAATTCTAGAGTTTTCAAGAACTAACTTAAACAAAAAAAATAGTTCAAGCCCTAATGTGAGAATAATTTCTAGGTTTAGGGTCTAATTTGGATAAAAAAAAGTTCAAGCTACAATATGAAACGATTGTTAAGTCTAGGACCTAACTTAAACAAAAAGAAATTTCAAATTCCAGTATGAAAAAAATTATCAAATTCAAACCCAAAAAGTGATTTATAACTCTTACCTATTTATTGCAAAGGCTATTTTCATAAAAAAAAACGATATTAGAGACGGCAATTTTAAATATATACAAAACAGAATATTAAGATTTATATGATAAAAAATATTAATGTATTAAAAATCATAAATATACATAATAATTTAAACAATATGAAAAAAAATTACGAAAATACAAACACCAAGAATAAGGACTTTATGCACTCTAGCCCTGGCTAATGCATAGGGTAAAAAAGATGATGTGCAACTCCTCTTCCAATGGAACCAATTCATTCATATACAAAAGCAAGTATGCATATGTATGTGTGCAAAGAATTACTTCCACTTCTTGTATCGGTACCCACCATGCTTGCCATACATGCCATGCTTCCCGTGCTTAAATTTCCCATGTTTGAACTTTCCATGACAATGGCCATAGTAACCTCCATATGTTGCATAAGCACCATGTGCCATATAGTGAGGGTGAGCCCCATATGCACCACTACTACCAACAGCTGCTGTAAATTTTAACTCTTCAACTTAAATGGTGGTATATGATAGAAAGCCAAGTTTTTTTTCTAAGAAAATATTTTTTTAGAAAAAAAGTGAAATTTTATTAGGAAACAGGCATTTAAATTTGGGTAAAATATTTTTCAATAATCATTTTCAAGAAACAAGTATGTATGTATGAAATAGTCATAGGAAAATATTAATAAAGAGTTATAGAGCATACCAGGATAATTAGTTGGTGGGTAAACTATCGGAATTTGTCCTATTGATCCTGGAGGAGGATATCCTGGAAGAGGAGGAGGAGGATATCCCCCAGGTGAAGGATATGTTGTAGCGACCGGTGGAGGGTATCCATTGGGAGGAGGATATCCCCCAGGTGAAGGATATGTTGTAGCGACCGGTGGAGGATATCCGGCCGGTGTGTTCCCACCAGGAGAAGGATATCCTTGTGGTGGGTAGGGATAAGATCCAGGTGAAGCATAATAATTTTTTTTACCTCCCATGTTTCTTTAAATTAATGAATGAGAATAACTGTTTTATTATAAGATTAAAAAAATTAAAAAAATATATTTTAAAATAAATAAAAAAATTAACATATTAAAAAGATCATACACACAACTTAAGATGCTACAATTTTCAAGTTTTCAAGTAATTCATATTTAAACTACAATACTATACTCAAATTATGATATATATATGCATGAAAATAATATAATACTACATTTATTGCCATCTATATGGATGCTTCTTTGTTCAAGAAAGATTCATACACATACACACATATATGCCATGTGCATGGATGTAAATAAAGGATCCGAAGACAAATACATACATGCATGTCCACATTAATTCATATACGTAAAAAAACATGCATAGCCCTTTTGGCAACAATATTTGACAAGCCATACATGGACATGAATATCTGTATATACCATACATGATTGAACACGTTTATACATGCAAACAATCAATCATGAACCATTCTATTCAATCATGAATGGAAATTAACCCCATGGATATAATACAATATCAAAAAAATTTTACCATGAAAT
Source organism: Gossypium hirsutum (assembly GCF_007990345.1). Classification (NCBI taxonomy): domain Eukaryota; kingdom Viridiplantae; phylum Streptophyta; class Magnoliopsida; order Malvales; family Malvaceae; genus Gossypium; species Gossypium hirsutum. The sequence continues at coordinate 118,942,363 of NC_053434.1, forward strand.
CACCCCCAAATGCTAAAAGATTACATGAAGAATTCAAAAAATAAAATAAAATGAAAGGTTATAATTCAAAAAATAAAGGAAAAGGAAAGATTACATGAATGACAGATTAAGATTACCTGCAGATTCTTTGGAACCTAAACTATTCTCATTTGGCTTTGAAAAGAACATAAATGATAGAAATGATTTTATAGAGGGAGAGGTTCCTTAGATTTCGCCCCATTAATTTAGCACATCTGTTTAAATGGTACAATTATAGATTTAGCCCTTTCAAATAATAATTTAATTTAATCTCCTTTATCCATTTTTTTAGGAACGAAGCTAGAGAAATTATTCGGGGATAAAAAACACGTATATTTAATGTAAAAATAATTTTAACGAAATCCTTATAAAATATATTTTATTATTGGGAAGGTAATTAACATGATTATAAAATAGAAATGAATAATATAATATATATATATTGAACCATAAGAAATTTGAGTACCAAAATATTAATTTAAATATTCTGTTTGTCACTAATATTACTCATAATAAAGTAAAGGTTTTAACATTTTAAACATGTAAAATTACATATGTAAATTTTTATACAAATTAAATATTTATTATAAAAAAATTATAGTATTAATTAATATAATTAAAATAAGCATAGAATTGTTTTATATTACAAAATAAAATATAACGTTACATGCATTAAAAAGAAAGTCAAATGCAAAATCTATATTAAATATTATAAAGGTTTATCTTACCATAATTAATGTAAAAAATGTTTATTTAATTGATCGGAAATAAAAACAATTTAAGGGGTTGAAAATTATAAAATTATAAAATGTCTATTGTTTTTACATTAACAACTATCATATTTAGGTTGGGTCAAAAATTACATTTTAAGGTAAAAAATGGTGAGAATCGATATATTGAAGTTGTTGCCCAAAACGAGTTTGTTACATTTGAGGTTATGCTTGAGAGCGGGCATGATTAGGGGTATCTAAGTGGGATGAGGTCTTAGAGACCCAGTAGGTGAAAGGCCATACCGATAACTTCACAACCAATTCCCAGTTTGATGATTCCATGATAGAGGATGTGGAAATCAAGGAGTTTGGAGTAAGGGATATTAGCGCTAGTGATTGTGGGCAAATGCGATGCCTAGCGCTCAGCAAATTTGACGAGGACTAACGAGTAATGCTAGACGTATAGTAAAATTATTTATAAAATAAACTAAAAAATAAAAGGAAAAGTTTGAATATGATTTAAGTAATATTTTGTATGTATTGTTACAAAATCTTATGTATATTTATCGGAAAAATAAACTTTTAAATATATTTTTATATTTTTTAAGTTTTAGAATTTTGAATATTTAAGAAGTAAAACTAAATTGATAGAATGTCTAACGTTGAGGGCTAGATGTGTTGAACTTTTTAAAATTAGGATTAAATTGATAAAATTTATTAATATTGGAGGGCTAAATTTATTAATTTGCTAATAAAAAGACCATTGTTAGTTATTTAACGAAAGAGTGGCCAAAATATTAAATTTAGATAATGTTAATGACTAAAATAAAAAATTTAAACCTGGATGACCAAAACAGAAAAATATTAATAATTAAGTGACTATTTTTAAATTTTATCCTATTATTTTAATGAAAAGAATTTGAATTGATTCGCAGCAATTTACCATACTCTGTATATAGAAAGAATGTCCTTAAGCGTTCATTAACCGAAACATGTCCAAATAATATAAAAATGATCAAATTTCAGTTTTAGTCCTTATGTTATGTTCAAATTTCAAATTTAATTTTTAACATAATATTATTAGTAAGTTTAAATATTTAAGCATTCTCACACTTGTCCAAATATATAATATTTTACATTTTCTTTGATTATCTAATAATGGTCAAATTTTAGTTTTGGTCCTTAAGCTATGTTTAAAATTGAAATTTAATCTTTATACTCTATTTTATAATTAATTTAGCACATTGATGTTTATAATATCATTAATTAATCTAATAATGTTAACGTGAATTTTTAAGATTGTTAATACTGTTGAAATTTTCTATTAAATTTAGGTCATTCAAATGTCATTTTTTTGTTAAACAACTATCGAGTGAGTTTTTTTAAAAAAATAACTTTAACATGTCACACTAGAGAATTTAATAGGATAATTTTAACGGTTTTAAAAATAAACCTAAATATTTAAATTCGAAAATTAATATGACTAAATTCCTAAAAATAGAAGTATATAGACTAAATTCCATATATATGAAAAGTATAAAGACTTGAAGCATATTTTGACTTTCAAATTTTTATTCAATAATTTGGTAGAGAAAATAATTAATCTTTGTACTCCGCATAAGTTGTAGAATTAGTCATTATATTTTAATTTGGTCGATTTTAATCTCTATACTTTTTTGAATTGGTCAATTTTAGTCATGTTCCAAATGGTAGCAGTTAAATTTGTTTTGTTAAATTATGTTATTAATCATATATTATGCACAGAGTTGCAGATTTTGATCCATATTTTCTAATTGGATTATTTTTAGTTCAAAATTCAAAATTTTAGTAGTGACATAAAATGACAACTGTCAAATCTATTAATTAATTTTTTGTGTGAATAATAGATGAAAATAATAAAAATTAACTTAATGAATTTAATACAACAAGTAGTTGGAAGAAGTAAAAGTGGACTTCCTTCTGAGTATTTTGGCCAAGCTCGAATTTTGTAATTAACATTATTGGTAGAGACTTTACTTGAATATCACTCTGAAGATGAGCAAAACTAGGTTCAAACCATAAAACAGGAGAGGACACCTATGGTTACACAAAAAAAATATAATGAATTTAACAGATATAGTTTGAACAATACTGAAATTTTAAAATACTAGAAGTACAAAATTATCAGATTAAAGTATAGAGATTAAAATTTATAACTTATGAATAATTCAGGGACTAATAGCAGAATTTAACCGAGAGACTAAATTCATAACTTATGCATAATTCAAGGACTAATATCGAAATTCAACCCCCCAGAAAAAGTCAGTGTCCGTTGTCTCTCTCTCAACCTCAGGCAACCCTGCTTCCCCTTATCCTCTTATTTATCACAATACATCCATTACCCTTTTTCTCAAAAGCTCTCCTTTTTCTCTGTTCTTCAATTCATTTTGTTCTTTCTTTTGATTTCCCAGCCGTGGAATCTTCTTCTTCAAAATGTCAAACACTTAAACTTTGTACAACAAGAACAGAAACAGTAAGTCTCTTTATTTTTATATTTTTTTTTTCATCCTCGGGCACAACATGGAGATAATTAAATGATAACCCATTGTTTATTTTCTGAACCATATCATTGGGCTGTTAAAGAAGAAACCGAAAGTTCACTTTTTTTTTGTTTGTTTTTAGTTAATATCCCAGTCAGAAGCTGGAAGGAGAGGATGTCTTGTTTATTGCCACAATTCAAGTGCCAACCTGACACTTTTTCTATCCAATTCAGAGCTCACCATTCTCACCATTGTAAGCTTTTAACTCTCAAAAATGGCTTTGTTTGAATTGGAATTCAAATGGATTGCTGCTATATATATATAGTTGACTTGATAGAAAGTTGGAGACTTCATTGAATCAGGACTAATTTGGGATTATGGGTTTACTTTGATTTTTGTAATAGTTTGAATTTGGATTGAAAGCTAGTGACTTTATTTTATCAAGAAGTAAAATGGGTGTTCTTTGTTTTTTGTGAAAGTTTTAAGTAGCTTCTCCAGTATTGGATTTATTTCATATGTATGTACTTTTTGCTGGTTATCTCAATGCTACAAAGTCAATGGATTTATCCCAATTACAACTATGAAGGGTGTGTAGTAGTTAATCCGGTAAACTTAATTCGGTTCTGGTAGCAAATGCCTTTTATTTTTACCAGAATTCAGATAAGGTTTTACTGGATTTGTTTATTTTTTCATGTGTTAGCCACCTTTCTTTATCTGAAACGAGTGAGAGTGTAATGTGGTTATGTCACTTTTAACAATCTAAGTTGTGCCAATATTGCATTATCGCTTTGGTCTTTTTTCGTCTTAGTGGTGTTCAATGAGTATTGCCTACATTTCTAGTGTTAATGCTTTGCATAAGAGAAAAAGAGTATACTGGAACTAATGACCTTCATTTGGATTGTTTCATTTGGGCTTTAGCATTCGAGGACATAATACAGTTTGATTTTCTCTTGGTTGCCTTTGTCTTGACTTTGCTTTAGCGGGCCTTTTTGTTGGCTTGTTAATTTCCGAGGATTTCGCCGTGTTCTCTGATAGAATTTGGTGTATTTGCTTGACATTATCAGTAAATGATCATAGATTATAATGAGAGTCGTTCTATTGTATCTGTAACATTACGGGATTGGGATGAAAATGGTTTGTAATGTTCTGTTGTATGTTCATTGTCCTAATTGTTAATGGTACCATTTGTCATTATTTGTTTTCTCATGATTTCTTCGCTGAACCCTGCAGCAAAACACAAAGAATCTATATGTTTCCGTTCACAATGTGTTTTATCGACCACTTCATCGACATCAACGGCAACAACGGCTGTGCTTGATGTAGAGAAGCTAAGATTACCATCTTTTGAAGCTCATTCGAATTCAGTTGTGACGGATAGACCATGGACATATACAGGGGCAACTGGTCCACCTTCCGAGGTCAGTCTTGTTATTTTGAGTATATAATGTCGAGAATAAGAGCGGAAAATTGCGGGGTATTTACTATTGAACTTCCGAAATTGACATGTTTTCTTTTTTTCTCGAGTTCATTACCCATAGATAAACTTATTTATATGAAGATCATGCTAGACAATGAGCCAGTAATGTTCAGGTAAACTTCATATTGTATATGAACATCATGCATTTAAAAGTCGAGACGATTCATTATCTCTGGATGATAGTCACTTCTAAATTCTCTTTTAGTTTCTTCATTACGGGTGACCAAGTTTGGTTTACTACAAATTTTGGTGCTTGTTTTGATGTCATACTATGAAGTGTGTGTGAGAGTTATAATTTCGTTGTCTTTGCAGGCAAGCTTCGGAGCAACTTTAGCAACTGAAAATCTTCTTACAAGTGATGAGGCTGTAATTGCTGCTGCTGCTGCTGAAGCAGTAGCTCTTGCACGAGCAGCTGCTAAGGTTGCTAAGGATGCTGCCATTATGGTTAAGAATCACAGTTCAGCCAAAACAGAAATGAAATCTCCAGGGTCATCTGCAACCGATACTTTAACATCAAAGTGGGGTCTGTTTACTGAAGCAGAGAGGGCCGGTATTGTTGGAGATTACGTCTCGGATGAACTTGAACTGGAAGAAGATGATTTTGAGCAAAATTCCACAAAAGAATCCGATGAACTAGAGCCCACAAATGAAGAACTTAAACTTCTTGAGGAACAATTATCCCGAAGTATAGCAGTGAGGTCAAATCGCCAACCTGAACGAAAAGCTAAAAGAACGAGAGCAGCTGAGAAGGCAGCTACCAACGTTGTTTCAGTGAAGTCCGGTTCTACCAACAGAAAACGGCGTGGTGCTTTACAAGATATAGACTACTCAGATCCACTGTGTTACTTGAGAGGGACTACCAACACTTCCAAGCTTCTCACTGCTAATGAAGAACTTGAGTTGTCGGAAGGAATACAGGTATGATGAATCGACAGGCATTTCTGAATGTGAAGCTCATCTTCTTTGTTTTGTACATAAATTTGCCATCTTATAAATGACTTCAGGACTTGCTAAAACTGGAAGGACTCCATGAGGAGCTTGCGGAGCGCTGTGGGCGACCACCTACATTTGCACAATGGGCTGCTGCTGCTGAAGTTGATCGGAAGACCCTTCGGGAACGCTTGAATTATGGCACAATTTGCAAGGACAAAATGATTAAAAGCAACATACGGCTTGTTATTTCTATTGCAAAAAATTATCAGGGGGCTGGAATGAATCTTCAAGATCTTGTTCAGGTATGTGATCTCCAGCATGCTGCTGAACAAGTTGACTTTATTGTGAAAATAGCTGATTTAGCATACGCTTTAGTGTCTGAATCTTGAGTGATTCACTCACAGGAAGGATGCCGAGGCCTTATAAGAGGTGCCGAGAAATTTGATGCTTCTAAAGGCTTCAAGTTCTCAACTTATGCGCATTGGTGGATTAAACAAGCTGTACGGAAGTCTCTATCCGATCAGTCAAGGACAATTCGCTTGCCGGTAAGTTCTAAACTGTTCTGGTCCTAAATTCATCGCCCTTTGCGATAAATGTAATAATTATCGAAGTAAAAAAGGCCAAATCTGTAACTTTCTCAACCTTTTTTTCCGGTTTTACAGTTTCACATGGTTGAGGCAACATACAGAGTGAAGGAGGCTAGAAAGCAGTTGTACAGCGAAAATGGAAGACAGCCTGACAATATCGAAGTTGCGGAGGCAACAGGACTCTCCATGAAGAGGCTCACTGCTGTTCTACTTGCACCAAAGGCTCCGAGATCTCTCGATCAAAAGATTGGGATCAACCAAAACCTTAAACCATCGGTCCGTCCTATTTCACATGCAGCAATTACTATTCCTTTCTCCCATTTTTAAACTGTCATCGATACGGCACATTTCTATTTCGTTCTAACGGGACCACATTATTTTCTTGTCCAGGAAGTAATCGCGGATCCCGAAGCAGATTCAGCTGAAGATATCTTGCTGAAACAGTTCATGAAGAAGGATCTGGAGAAGGTATTGGACAGTCTGAGTCCAAGGGAAAGGCAAGTGATTAGATGGAGGTTCGGAATGGAAGATGGAAGGATGAAAACATTGCAAGAAATCGGGGAGTCGATGGGTGTAAGCAGGGAAAGAATCCGGCAAATTGAGCTATGCGCTTTTCGGAAATTGAAGAACAAAAGGAGGACAAAACATCTACAGCAATATTTACTTTCATATGCCTCATAGATACTTCATTTCTTTCCTTCTAGTTTTCCTTTTTCATTCCTACAAGTTCAGAGAAAACATGCAATTTTTTTTACTGTATCAAACATAAAATCCAGGTACTAATAACATTTTTTTCTCATTAATTATCAAATGTAGATGAAAGTTATGTTTGATTCAACTTTCTAGGATTGTTGGCAATGTTGAAAATGATAATATAAATCAATAGATAATTAAAGTAGTCATTAAGGATAATTTTGATCAATTGGGTTTTAACTTAATTGGTATAACACATTGATTTGAAAGTACGAATGATTAAAAGAATTATATAAAAATTCACTTAATTCTTTTAAAGTTTTTTCTTTTCACTATAATAATTTTATGGTTATTAAAATTTAATTGGATTGATCGGCTAAATTGAGACTTGATGATCTATAATTGATAAAAATTTGATTGAATTACTAAAAATCCAATCGAAATAGTTAAAGAGTGTATGGATATAGATAGTAGTAGAAGTTGTATAAAAATTTAAATAAATTTTTAAAAATTCTTTTTACTATAATAAATTTTATGGTTCTCAAAATTGAACTGAATCTATTATTTAAATTGAAAATAGATGCTCTAATCAATTAAACCGATCAAAGTAAATCAATAATTTATAATCAATAATTGCTAAAAATTTGGTGCAACTAATTTATAATTGGTAAATGAAAAAGATTTAATTGAGTTTAAGTTTAAATAATTTTTTTATTGTTATTTATAAAAGATATTTAAAGATATTTTTTTTCTATTTTTTAAAATTGAATTTTCATTATTGAAGAAATTAAATAAAAAAACTAAAAATCTACTCGGTTTGACTAGACTAGAGATCTAATTCTTACAACATCGATAAATTCTAGTAAAAAAAGAGCAAGGTTTTGGCGGAAACAATTGGGAAGGCAGCAAAGGCAGGATATCCAAATCAGAAAACTTAATATTTTAGACTATGAAAAGATCATAGAATCCGGGTTTTATCAGTGAACTCGGGTCTAATTCCCCCAAAAGCAAAACCCTTTTATTTCTCGTTTCTTCAGCTCAAAAATTCACTGCAAAAAAACAAAAGAGAAGGGTTTTTACTTGAGTTGGGATTTTGGGTTTTTGTTTTAGAAATGAAAGGAGGAAGGAAAAGGGTGTCTCAGAGTGAAGGAGGAGGAAGAGGGGGGAGTGTGAAAGAGAAGAAAAAGGGAGGGACTGAAGAGGAAATAGTTGGAACTGAAGGACTTGGGGAGAAAAAGGAAGAAGAAGAGGAGCAAGAGGAGGAAGAAGATGATGATGATGATGATGATGATGAAGAAGAAGAAGAGGAAGAAGAAGAAGGAAAAGAAGGAGAAAATGGGGAAAGGAAAGAAGATGAAAGAACTAAGCTTGATGATGGGTTCTTTGAGATTGAAGCTATTCGTCGTAAAAGGGTTCGAAAGGTACGATTTTGTTTTAATGGTTATTTTTTGGGTCAATTTTCTATTGGACCAAACAGACAGCTCAACTGGGTTCTTTTGTATTCAAAATTTAAGATGCCAAATGGGGGGGGGGTTGAATTCTTTTTATTAGGTTGTTTTTAGCTTCAGTTGTTGCTAATTATAAGTGTGTTTATGTATGATAGGGTCAGCTTCAATATCTCATCAAATGGTGAGTACCCTTTCCCTGAGTATCCTTCTTTTTGTTTTTGGTTTGGCTTTAGACTGTATGAACTGTTCTCTTAAGAAAATGGTAATGAAATTATTGATTTTGAAGGCGTGGATGGCCGGAAACTGCAAATACATGGGAGCCATTGGAGAATCTACAGTCTTGTTCTGACGTAATTGATGCATTTGAGGAAAGGTAAGGTTTCACTGGTTTCGTTCAAATAAGGTGGACATAATCAATTTGTCTTTTTCCACATAAGCATGTACTTAATTTCATTTCGGGTTTGAAGCTTGCGTTCAGGGAAGCATAGTCGAAAGCGAAAACGCAAGTATGGTGGTCCTCATACACAGTCCAAGAAGAAGCAGCCTTGTTCTTCTGGTTCTACATATAATGCGACTGGTCTTGACCTTGGTGTTGTTGATAAGACTCCCTTGGTTCCCTTTGACAATTCCGGTATTGCTGATCTTTCTGCTTCAAGTCCAGTTATAGTGTTGGCACGAGAAGGAGAGCGTAATGGAAATAGCAGCAATGTCAGAAGAGCTAAAAGAGTTAAGGATAACAGTTCTACAAACGGTTCAAAAAAAGTTGACGAGACAAAGGATGAAAATGATTATGATACCAAGCTTAGTGAGCTAAAAGGTGCATTGTCTTCTAAAGGGGGCAATACAGATAAGCTTGCAATTCGGTTTCAGGAAGGCAAAGCTTCTGAAGGTGATGGGCCTGTAAATGGGTTACAAAAGGTTGATCGTGGGGAATCAGTTCAGAGTGATCGTCGCACAGGAGCTAAAAGGAGGAAGGCTGGTTCTGTTAAGAGGTTTACACAGGATCCTGCCTCATCTGGACCTAATTTGACTCAAAATGCTACAAATGTCCATGTTGGCTATGCAATTACAGATGCAGAGATGGAAATTGTAAATCTTGGTTTAGCAGCAGACGGTTCGAGTCATAGGTCCCCGATTGATAATTCTTTAAATGTACCTGTCATAACCAAGATCCTCAAGCCTGTAGGATTTTCGGCTTCTGTATCAGCTAATACTCAAGATGTGTCAGTAACCTTCTTGGCACTCAGGTTTGTTACAAACTCTATTTCGACCACCTTTGAACCAAATGAATCTCGCAGCTATATTTTGAGCATTGCTATGATTTTTCGTTCTCTTTTTTTATAAGAAGTAAATGGAATGCAAATAACTTGCAAAAATGTAAGATTGCTTGCCTTTGTACCTTAATTGGCCGACTTATGATGTCTTGAAATCATATCTATGCATTGCTTAGTACCTTTTAGGTTGAAACTTCTAGCCTTCAACATATACGCCCATTCAGATCATAATCAATTTAATTTCTCTAAAAAAGTTCTAAAGTTTTAGTTCAGCTCACTTCAAAATAATTTTGCTTTGCTATTGGTGTGTGGTGTTATTGGATTGAAGTCTGGTTCTTGCTTGTGTGAGTTATCAACTTATCATTTTGCGATGTATTAACACTTAATGTACTTTCATATCCCTGTTTAGAGTTTTGGTGGTTGTTGGAGCATTCTTTAGTTCTGGTTTATCTTTAGTTCTCAATTTTGGAGAATGTCCTACACTTCATAAGCACTATGTGCTGATTGAGTATGTATGACCTGATAATTCCTTTTGGCTTTTGGAATATATTTTTTACCTTCAAATATCTTTTTGTTTCACTCCCTAGAATTTTATTTATGAGAAATTGATAATGCTATCACTCGTGGCCCCTAACATAGCAAGTAATTCTAAGACATGAACCGCTAGAATGCTCAAGTTTTTAGCTTGCTGATCTTAGATGTGATTCTGTTGTTGTATTCTCTGAGAATCCTCAAATTAATGCTGCACTTTCTTGAAGTTCATGTCAATGATAAATTTTGTTCATCACATTTTGACAGGTCCGATGGAAAAGAGGTTATGGTGGACAACCAATATCTTAAAGCTAACAATCCACTGCTGGTAATGGATCATTTTCTTGCCTGATCTTTTCCTTCATTAAGTTGACTTAAAGAGCTGACAATTCTTGCTCTTTTTTTTTTTTTCTTCCATTGCAGTTAATCAGCTTCTATGAGCAACATCTTAAGTATAGCCCTCCATCTTGATCACCTAGGCGTATTTAGTGTATTGATGAAGCTGAAGGCCGCCATATTCATTTTGTTTGTGTTTGCATTGTTGTAACTCTATTACATTAGTCGCAGAAGATAGAGCAGGATAAGCAAGAGCTCTCATTTTCAAGTGCCAAGCTGACTGATATAACGGTAGCTCTCTCTTATAACTACCATTAGTGTGCCTTAATTGGACATTTAGCGTGGTTATAATTACCATTAGTGTTGCTTAATTGGACATTTAAGGTTGTTATAACTACCATCAAACTTTCCTCATATAAAGTGTGATGAAGCTCACTTGAAATACCGCTTTTTTTTTTGTCTTTTTTCTCCATGTAGACCACGCAAGGAGCTTGGCCTGGTGAAGAAACCTATTTTTTGTGCTGAATTTTACTATGAGGATATTTGCCTGCGATGGTAGGGTCGTTCCCTTGGTATCCTATACCTAGCAATATTGCGTTGTATGGAGTCCTATGCTGTATTAGTTTGTTTTTAGTGAATATATATTTTTCCCATTTGCAATCAGAAGTTACATTTCTAGTAGATTTAAGAAAATATGTTCTTTTTTTTGTAATTTATCATAGGGTTAATGCACTATTTTCCTTTCAAAAGTAGCATCCAATTATCATTTTGGTATCTAAAGAATTTTTTGTATCAGTTTGGTATTTGAAGTTTTTAATCAGGTATCACTTTATTCACACGTCAACTCCGTTTAAAAGTAGTCAGTTTGCCACTTAAATTAAACTGTTGTCTAAATACGTGTTTAGACGCGAGTTTGAACAGATAATTAAACAAAAACAACAATAGAAAAAGGGAGATTTGCATACAATCACTTGTTAATGCAGTTTGAGAAAATAATTTTATTCTATGTAGACTTGTTCAATGCAAGACCACAATGATGGTTTTATTTCAATCTTACGAAAGTTTAATTTCTCACAAATAAAGCTTAAGAATAGAGTGCAATAATACAAATAAAAAAAATCAGCACAACACTCCTTCAATTGATACGTCTTCTCCATGTGTGTTGTCTATTTATAGGTTTAATATAATAATTTATTTGACCAGGATAGTTGAAGATAAACTCTTCTTCTGTAATAATGTATTTTTCTAATAAATACTTTAGCCTTTTTTTAAAAAAAATAGAAGTTTATATAGTTTTGTTGAAATTATGAGGGGTCTCATTATTTTACCCAAATTAATCCAATAACCCATTTACGATTACAAGCCATATCGGGTTTGCAAGCCTGAGGGCTACATTTACAAACTGCTATTTGAGACGAAAAGAGAGTCCTTTTGATCAAAACTCCAATCTTGAATGTACAAAATTCGTAAGCCGCTCTCAAGGGTTTTGGGTTTTTAAGCTTTCCATTCCTCCTAATTTATTCCTCTTCTTGGTTGCCTTGCCTGCGCCTAGTTATCGCCATTTCTGCTTCTTTCCAGGCTCCACTCAAGGCTTCAATTTATTTCGAAGGAAATCCAAATTCATTACAGGTCAGCTAAACCTTCAATTTACCAGCCATATGTAATCATGTTTCCATTTTTTTCGTGTTTTTAATTTTGGGTCTCTGCAAGATTTGTTCTTTTTGGGGTTTTGAATTCTTTTTATTGTTATGTTAGTTAATCCTTGAATTTATGTTGTTTAGAGATGGTGAATTTAACAGAAGTAATATAGTTGATGTCAGTATTCATGTCAGTGGAAGAAATGATTAGAAGAGTTAATTATAACAAGAGAAATGGAAATAAGGTACAATTCACTGCGTTAAAAACAGTACATTTTCATTGAACAAAACTCCATCAGTAGGGTTATCTTTGTCGATAGATTTATGGATGAATGCCTTCAATTCTGGACAGTTTTCTATCTCAAGAATCTTTAAGGCTGGGAAGTCAACGGTATAATCTTCATGGCAAAATCCAATGAGTTTCTGAAGATCTTTCAATTTGAGGGAGTTCAATCGAGGGAAGCAAATTAATCCTCTGTTTTAGAATGCTTCTTTGATCTGCTTCTCCATTGATATTATCTCCTGCATGCATTTGCATTCACTTACTTCCAAGCATTTGAGCTGCTGCAAATATTTAATCATGGAGTCGGATACCACATGCTTTATGTGAGCGCAACCCTCAATGATCAAGCTTGTCAAATTGAGTTGAACAAAATGCTTGGGGAAGCCATATTCTTTCAATGCCAATTGAGGATAGTTTCAACTTCTCTAGCTTAGGAAACAATATCTGCACAGCATACTTATTTACTTACCAAATCTAATCTTATTGAGTGAAAATTCAAAAAAGAGCTCCTTAATATGATATTTTCATTAGCTCCAATAATACACAAAATATTATAAAATTTGTAATAGTTCATATAATTGAGTTTAAACAAAACATTATGAAATTGTAATAATTTGTCTAAATTGACAATGTCTTGTGTAATTGAATAATATTTTGCATAATTATAATAACGGAAAATATTACATAAATTGTAATAATTTGTGTAATTGAGTATTGTTTTGCATGATTGAGTAATTTCTGTAATTATAGTAGTGTGTTGTGTAATTAGAGTTGAAGAAAGTCTTATTTTAAGAAGCTCACCCTAGAATTCCTTCTTATTAAATTCAAATTTTTTCAAATGCTATAAAAGGGAAACCAAATATTGTTTTTTAGTTTTTATAATTGTAAGTTTCCATATAACATATACAAGAAATTATCTATATATATGTGAGTATTAATTGTCATTCAATATAGACAAAAGCCGAATTTGTAAGAAGGAAAGCATTACATGATACTCTGTTATTTTTTCTTTGTGGGGGGTATAAACACATTGTGTTCTATTCATCTTTGCTTTTTCTGGTTGACTATTTTCCTATACGTTATATAAAAACCTTAACTTAAATTAACAAAATTGGAAATGCATGCACTTGAAGAAGGAAAAAATATTAAATACCTTTTGGTTGAAAAGGGCAGTTTCTGGTGGAGATATGAAAGTCGAACCGCTGTTGCTTTAGCAAAAGTTAATGAGGTTTAGCAAAAGTTAACGAGGTTGAAGAAATTCAATTTTGCTAACAACATTATTACCTTTAATGATATATTGCATCATCGCACCATTTTGGATATGCAGATTCTTCAACTGCTGAAAATAATTCCAAACTTCTCATTCATCTAACAAAATCTCCACACCTTTCACTTCATCTATATATACATTTTCAGCTTTCTTAAATAAAACTTTCACTCCATTATTTAGAAAGCTAATGCTTGTCTGTAGGCTAAGCTTTAGTGTTCTGGCGTATTCATGAACCCAACCCCAATTCCAATCCCAATGCTATTCTTCTCCAATGAAAATAATGTATCTTTGCAACTTTTCAAAGGAGAAGTCTTTGGGGATAAATTGGCATTAGCGATATGATTAATAGGGATATATTTAAATGTAGAGAAAGCCATGGTAGAAAGGATTTCTTTTTCTTTTTTTTGTTGAGTAAAAAGGTTCTTTTATACTTGAGAATAAACAAAAGACTATTGCTGTTAGAAGAACGTAGTAATAAACTATGTTGTTTTTGTTATAATTGTTTCCACCGATTTGCCTTTGGGAAATTAATATTGTTTAAATATTCATTTGGCTTCGTAATGTTGAGCTTTGATTCTGTTTACCTACCAAACCAGCTATGGTCAACATGGTATATTTGCATTCTTTTTGAGTATAATCATATATTTTTATTTCCCTTACCTTTGTGCTTTGTGATGTGCAAACGTAGTGAATTCATGTTTGTGTTTATATGCATAAGTTGATTAACTTTTATCTATGATAGCATACAAGAACATTCATGATTTGCTTCTATTAAATTAATAAACTCTAGACTTTTACTTTTTATCTAATCAAACCATATTCATTTTTTCCTTCATTTTCACAGTTCAAAAATGGCTTCCCTCCTTAAGGCCTCATCCAACATACTTCGGTCCGAGAAGCTACCTTTCTTGTCCAGAAGCAAGACAAGACAAGGTGTTGTTCCAAAGAAAGTAACATTTCGTTTGGTTCCTATCGCATTATGCTTGTCTACGTCGATTGGAACTGTTGAACATGACCCGAGATCTAATTCTCCAGACATTGCCATCCCAATCATGGTACCCATTTTTCTTTTCTCTGTTAAAAGGAGAAAAAAAAGTTGAAATTTTCAGTTGGATTTATCTCTATGTGGTGTATGTTGCCAATGTGTTTGGTCATAAGTGAGGAAAGCTTTAAATTGATCAATGGCAAAGGAAGAGTCTTTTTCTATATGGGCATTTTGATTTTGTGTGTATTTTACCAACAGAACTTTAACTTTTAACATCTTTGTCACACGGATTTGGGGTTTGGTGACGACATGTAGATAGATAACAACTTTGGGGGTGGACAAGATTAGATCATCTAGTTTGCTTAGCTGTGTTAATATGAGCATTTGCTATGGGGAATGGACTGGGGATTACTGAAAGTTATTTCAGTTTGTTCTGGCTATTCTAATAGCTATTTTTTTGGATTCTGATTATTAAGAGTGAAAGAATTTCTCCTTAAGAGTAGGATTTAACTAAACATAACTAAAATGCCATATTAATTGGCAGTGAGTATTATTGTAAGTATGTATTATGGTTTGATCCCACATATATTATCAACCTTTTCATCTATGACAATTGTCATTTATTGTTTCTATGTCTTTACTTTCTCAGCTGGGTTGCTTTTCTGAATTTTACCTTGTTAACCTTGCTAAATGGTATGAGAAGATAGGTTAACAGATAACATTGTTTAACGTTCACCCCATTGCTTGCTGTTCCTTTTCCTGCTGCAGGTAAATGGTTGTACTGGAAAAATGGGAAAGTCTGTTATCCAAGCAGCAGATTCTGCTGGCCTTTACGTTGTTCCTGTGTCTTTTGATGCAGAGAAGAAGTCTGGACAGACTGTTGAAGTGTGTGGGAAAAAGATTCTTGTGCATGGTCCGTCTGATAGAGAAAGCATCCTTGCTTCTGTCTTTCAGGAGTATCCAAGCCTGATCGTGGTAGACTACACCGTGCCTGCCACAATTAATGGTAACCTATTCAGGAACATGCATTTAAAACTAAATCATATTTCATATTTGATGAAAAAGAAACTAAAATGAACTTGAGTGAGAAACATTTCGATAGCGTGTGGAATAATGTCTCCAAAATCTGAAGTGACATTTTGTGGTGATATTCTATACTATGATTGAATTACTTTCTTCTCAGCTTATCATTAAAAAGGTTACGACTTGTTAAATAAATTTATGCATGCCATTCAAGTCCGATGTTATGATTTGATCTCTCTATTAATATACCTTTTTAAATTGTTTATGGTATTGGGGTGTTTGATAAATATAGATAATGCTGAGCTCTATGGCAAAGTTGGAGTACCTTTTGTTATGGGCACCACTGGTGGAGACAGGGATCGACTCTATAAGACTGTTGAAGAGTCAAAGGTTTATGCTGTGATCTCGCCACAAATGGGGAAACAGGTCATCTAACCTTTAGTTAGTTGAAATACTATTTTAACAGTTGGAATTATAGATTTCCTTTTTTGGTTACTGATGGTTTTTTTAGGTTGTTGCATTTCTTGCAGCGATGGAGATCATGGCTGAGCAGTTTCCTGGAGCCTTCTCTGGATATTCCCTCCAGGTACTTCTTTAAATAAGGTTATTTGTTTTGGAAGTGCTTGAAAAAACAATATTTCAAATTAGGCTGATTAGGTATAACCAATAATGTTATTACTTGTAAACAATTGAGGCTGCAAAATACAACTGTTTGAAGCAATATCAAGAAGCCGGTTTGATACATTGTGAAGAAATAACACGACTTGGAGCAGTTAAGTTTTGGATCTTGCATTTGTGGATGGACTTATCCATTAGTGTTTACATACCATAGGGAATTTGTTTGTAACAAGTTTTCTTGGGCTTCTGTTTACAGTTGCTTATCTTGGTCTTTGGATATGATAGTCCTTTGGGATGCCTCCTTTTCTTAAATATTATTTATAATAAGTTTTCTTAGGCACCATCTTTAGTGTTTTGTCATATTGGTTGCATATTGCTAATCTTCATTAATCTTGATTAGGTGATGGAGTCCCATCAAGCAGGCAAATTGGACACTTCTGGTACTGCTAAGGCTATTATTTCTTGCTTTCAGAAATTGGGGGTGTCATTTGACATGGATCAGGTGTGTGGCTCTTACATATTCTTAATTGTAATTGAAAGAGAAATCAAGTTCTTTTTTCTTATTGGTTAGGGGCTGGGGAGGGGGGTAGGAGAAGGTTGTGAGATTTTGACCCTTAGGAATGACATAAATTCCTTTATTATATGGTTCTTTCAAGGTTTTGGACTTCTAACTTGTCTCCTTTTCTTTTTTCAGATACAAATGATCCGGGATGCCAAGCAGCAGATTGAGATGGTGGGAGTACCAGAAGAGCATCTGTCTGGTCATGCCTTTCATTTGTATCATCTAACATCACCTGATCAAACGTATTGACTTAACTTTTTCACCTATACCTTACATCTTGTTCAACATGTAACTATCAAATGACCTTTCGATGATCTCCGATTGAAAATTCTTCTTCAGAGTGTCGTTTGAGTTTCAGCATAATGTTTGCGGCAGATCGATATACGCGGAGGGAACTGTTGATGCTATTCTTTTCCTTGCTAAGAAGGTGATGTTATTTATATTTCTCTTGGCAGTTTGAATCTATCCTAGTGTTTCACCGAATGTTTTTACTGTTACTGCGTTCGATTTCTGTGAACTTAAAGTTTGAGGCACTAGTGTCTCTATATTTAAATTTCAGAGAAATTGAGCATGCAGTTTGGTTAAGTTAACAATATCCGGTTGTATTTACTGCTTAAGGGTAGGGAGAGTAGCACTTAGGGATCATAATGTTCATTATAACAAATGTCATGGCGAGACTAGGGTGTTGGTTTAGTTTTATGTTCATATCAGTGTGTTTGATTGTGGATATTGTTCAAGTGCAGGTTAAGTCGAAGGCAGACAAGCGTTTATATAATATGATTGACGTATTGCGAGAAGGTAACATGAGATAAAAGATGTTTCTTATGCATTTGTTGGAATGTATTATTTCACAGCTCAAGATATCTAGAGGACATAAAGGCAATTTTGATTTCAATGGTATGAGCGATTGCTGTTCTTTGCACGGTAAATATTATTGTAGCTTTCAGGTTCACTGATTCAGTCGAATAGTCATATTATTCAATTAAATAATAAAAATTGTAATTAGTTAATTAAAATATGGTTTTTAAAAGATAAATTTAAGATAAATTTTATTAAAATAAAATAAACTTGATTATTTTATTAATTTTAAAATTTATTCTTTTAATGTGTTCGAATGACTAGTTTTCAATATCAATCTAATTAAATGATGTGTAAGATTTAAATCAAACAAATAATCAGATAAAATATATATATAAAATAAGTAAGATTGGAAAGGTGCGTAGACTGATTCTTTTGTTGAAATTAGGAATATTTTTAAACTAACTTATTCAAGAAAAAATTCCCCCCTTGGAACAACAATTTTCAGTGGGGGGAAAGAACTGTCTGGCAAAACAGCATAGAACAAGCATATGGTCTGTATTTTTATTAGTCATGATTATGTTTACGTAATTATGAGTAAAAATTGATATGTTGAATATTTATGATTATCGTAGAATATACATACAGTATTGCCGCAATTGGTAATTTGTCAACACTATATATAGGTTGGGAACTTTAGGACTGATTTTTGGAAAACCAGGGGAAGTCATTACTCCGTTTTGGACTTTGAATGAATAGGATTAACCACATTTTGCAGCTAGCATGGGGTCTTCTCTTTTAGGCTATTTTTTAAACCCAGCAGTTTTTCTTGTTCAAGTAACCTGTTTTTAGTTCAATTTTCCAACTTTCCAGAAAGAAGATGAAAGGCAGCTTATCTTGAGTAGGAATTCTTACATAGTTCTTGGAGCCATCCAAGTTACTCCAGATGTTAATGGAGGTTCCATGGAAAATTTGTCTGGACGAGCTCTGTATAAGAAGCCATTTCGGCTTTGGAAAGGCAACCACACCACCATTGCTTCTTTCAATACGAGTTCGTCCTCAATATCCTCAACCAAACCTCTTGTAGTGGCGAAGGCGTTGCCTTTTTAATAAACGACAATTCCAGCCTACCAGACAGCAGCGTGGCTGGGGATGGTAAATGCGAACACAAATGGTTCTTCTTAAGCCAGTGTGGCGGTGGAATTTGACACCAGGAAGAGTGATGAGCAAGACATGGAGGGCAACCATATTGGGTTAAATATAAACAGAATCCAGTCAACCAAGCAAGTTTCTTTAAGCAACTACGATGTTAACATTTCAGCCGGAGGTCAAGATTTAAGGGTGCATCTGTGTTATGACGGCTGAAACCTGTCAGTTTTCATTGGGGACAGCCAGACACTTGTGCGTTCTTAGCCTGTAGATCTCTCTACTTATCTTCCGCAGGAGGTTTTCATGGGATTCTTTGGTTCAACAAGCAATGAAACTGAGCTCAACTCTGTGAAATCGTGGGCGTTTTCTGATACTGATATAGGAGGAAATGGCAATCAACTGTGGGTTTGGATCATGGTTCCAGTGGCAAGTGTGGGTATATTAGTTGGGGTTGCCATTTGCTTGTGCTTGAGGAGGCTATACAAAGAGGAAGATTTAGTGGATCAAGGTGCTCAACTTCAAGGGAACATAGAACATGAGATTAAATGGTAGCAATTAAATTCATTAAGATAGGTTTTGTTATTTTTAAAATTTGATGCGGCAAATATATTATGGCATGTGTAATACTATGTCAGCTTGTTATTTCTATATATTATTATAAAAATCAATCAATAGATTTAACTATTAACGTTTGCATTAAGATTAAAATTTAAAAAATATAATGATTAAAAATGATCTGTTAGAGAATATAATTAAATCTAACTTTATCCATAATACAAAATTATAGCAAAATTGTTACCATTTGGTCTCCAAAAACGGTAGTGTTTCCTCCTTTTCTACCACATCCATTTTTGCAATTGTACCGGGATATTTCCATGGCCATGGAATAGCCTTTGTAATCTCGCCTAACAAAGGAATTCCTGGAGCTTATCCCGTCCAGCATCTTAGTCTTCTCAATGAAACAAATAACAATGACAGCTAAAAGAGTTTAAGGATAACGATTCTGATGGTGTTGGAACAAAGCTTAGCAAGCAGAGTCGAAAGCTTGTGCAACAAGCCTCGTGACTTGGTGAAGAAACAAAAGCAGAAATTTGCTTAAGAACAAGAACAGAATAAGAAACAAGAAAATGGTGGAGCATATGAATGAAAGATGATGATTTTTCATTAAGAAAGAACATTGGTATATTGCCATTAAATATATCAAACATTTTCCTGATGAAAGTAAGGCAAACATTACCTAAACATCACCTAACTCCACTAATTACATTGAAAATTGAAAAACTAAACTTGCACACTTAGAAAAGCTGTTTTATCAGCCCAAATGTCAACAAAATACATCAAATACATCATCAAATTAGTTCTAATTCAACCAGATTACAAAATGTGACTTGTAGTAACAAAATAAGTTGAAATTGGACAGCAACATTGAACTTCAGCTGCTGCATGTATGGCTCGACTGCATGTGCTACATGGAGACCAGCTTTAACAGATTCTGCAAAGGGTTCAAAGAATATTGATGAGACAAAGCATGAAAATGATTATGATACCAACCTTAGTGAGCTAAAAGGTGCATTATCTTCTGAAGGGGGCAATACAGATAAGCTTGCAATTCGGTTTCAAGAAGGCAGAGCTTCTGAAGGTGATGGACAAAGGTTGACCGTGGGGAATCAGTTCAGCGTCGCACCGGAGCTAAAAGGAGGAAGTCTGGTTCTGTTAAGAGGTTTAAACGGGATCCAGCCTCTTCTGGACCTGATTTGACTCAAAATGCTACAAATGTCCATGTTGGCTATGCAATTACAGATGCAGAGATGGAAATCGTAAATCTTGGTTTAGCAGTAGACATTTCGAGTCATAGGTCCCCGATTGATAATTCTTTAAGTGTACCTGTCATAACCAAGATCCTCAAGCTTGTAGATTTTATCAGCCAATACTCGAGATGTGTCAGTAACCTTCTTGGGAATCAGGTTTGTTACAAACTCGATTTCAATTACCTTTGAACCGAATGAATCTCGCAGCTATATTTTGAGCATTGCTATGATTTTTCATTCTCTTTTTCTATAAGAAGTAAATGGAAAGCAAATAACTTGCAAAAATGTACGATTGCTTTCCTTTGTACCTTAATTGGCTGACGTATCATGTCTTGAAATTATATCCATGCATTGCTTAGTACCTTTTAGGCTGAAAATTCTAGCCTTCAACATATACGCCCATTCAGATCCTAATCAATTTAATTACTCTAAAAACGTTCTAAAGTTTTAGTTCAGCTGACTTCAAAATAATTTTGCTTTGCTATTGGTGTGTGGTGTTATTGGATTGAAGTCTGGTTCTTGCTTGCGTAAATTATCAACTTATCATGGTGCAATTTATTAACACTTACTGTACTTCCATGTCGCTCTTTAGAATTTCGGTTGTTGTTGGGGCATTTTATGTACTCTTTTCTGTTGTAACTATCATGTTTGCACATGTATTTGGATATAGTTTCTTAGAAATCATGATGTTGTTCTTTAGTTCTCGATTTGGGAGAATGTTCTACACTTCATAAGCACTATTTGCTGATTGAGTATGTATGACCTGATTTAGACATTTCTTTTTGGCTTTCGGAATATTATTTTTACCTTCAAATAACAGTTTTTTGTTCCATTCCCGAGGATTTTACTTACGAGAAATTGATGATGCTATCACTTGTGGCCACTAACATAGCAAGTAATTTTAGGACATGAACTTCTAGAATGCTAAAATTTTTAGCTTGCTTATCTTAGATGTGATTCTGTTGTTGGAGTCTCTGAGAGTCCTCAAATTTATGCTGCACTTTCTTGAAGTTCATGTTGTTGATGATAAATTTTGTTTGTCACATTTTGACAGGTCCGACAGAAAAGAGGTTATGGTGGACAACCAATATCTTAAAGCTAACAATCCACTGCTGGTAATGGATCATTTTCTTGCCTGATCTTTTCCTTCATTAAATTGACTCAAAAAGCTGACAATTCTTGCACTTCTTTTGTTTTTTTTTTCTTCCATTGCAGTTCATCAGCTTCTATGAGCAACATCTTAAGTATAGCCCTCCATCTTGATCACCTAGGCGTATTTAGTGTATTGATGAAGCTGAAGGCCGCCATATTCGTTTTGTTTGTGTGTGCATTGTTGTAACTCTTTTACATCAGTCGCAGAAGATAGAGCAGGATAAGCAAGAGCTCTCATTTTCAAGTTCCAAGCACTTAAAATAGTTTGGTGATGGGATTAGGTTCTCATGCAAAGCTGTATTTATTGCTTAGGGTCGCATCTGTATTTCATTTTCCCAACATTTTCTTCCACTAAGCTCAGTAATGCCGTTGATTCAATGTTTGCAGATTATAATGGGGAAACCAACTGGAGGTCCAGCGAGGAGAGATCAACCCGCAGGAATGGATGAGGTCTAAGTCTTGCACAGTATGATTGATTTCCTATCTCTTGTATCTCACCACCGTGTTCGGGCTTTGTTTAGGCATCTATTTTAGTTTTTATTTTTAGATGCTAAAACACTTGAGCTTGAAAGAATTTTGCATGTGATTTTAGAATTTTTACAGTGGGTGGTAGTGATTTATGTTTTTACTGTATCATCGTAACCTTTATTAGCGCTTGGGGTAGGGAGTCAAAAGATTGTCTTATATTTAGTATTTACAGTACGTTTGGTTGGTTGAATGGAATGGAATAGAACTGTAATAGTATTCTTGTGTTTGGTTGAATGGAATGATGTTGTAATAGTATAAGGAAAAAAACTAAAATGACCAGAATACCCTTAACAGAATTTTTTTTAAGGTAGATGATTATTGTTATTGTTATTAAATTTTAATAAGATTATTATTGAAAATAATTTAATAAAAATAATAAATAGTTTAACCATATTTTAACATAATTATTATTAAATATAATTTAATAAAAAAATATAATTTAATAACATTCTTAATATAATTATTATTATATGAATTAAAAAATCAAAATATATAATACCATAAAAATATATATAATCTACTTTATTATTTTTAGACTGCAATACATATTTAATGTGCGAAAATATCATTACTGAAACAAATAATTTAATTATTCTACAATAAAAAATAATTAAATATTAGAAGTAAGAAATAACTCATTGCTAAAAAAATAATAAATAAATTGAGAATTATATTTCACATCCAAGCATAATATTCATATATTAACAAAAAGTTACATGATTTCATTAGTTTATATGTCATAATCCATATATTTTAAAATTTTTCAACATCAAAAAGTTACATCATTGTAATAACATTCTATCATGTCATTATACCATCCAAATATTACAAACACAAAAAGTTACCAAAATATCAACACAACCATGATTTTTAATGGTCAGCAAGAAATCTTCTGACCTATTCCAATCGCACAGCAGAAGGTAAACTAAAGAAAATGAGCATTTGCGTTGGATGATCTGGAATTTTGCTCAATGCTCGATGGTGTTCATCCTCAGTTAAACCTTCCAGTTCACATAATGTTGAGTATAATTTCAGAGCACTTTCTTGAATGGTCATTTCTGACCTTTGTTGAATTACCACCTCGGATGCTATACTCTTATTGATTTCAAGGCCAACGGTCCGTATATTTTCCGCCAATAAAGCAGCAGTATCATTAAATGAAGTAGAAAAATCACTTGCATTAGAAATCTTTTTTTTCTTCTTTGAAAATGCAGAATCACCTTGGTTTTTAGCTGGTTGCGGTTCTGGTTGCAGTTGTGTAGCTGAAAGATCCATGTCATCCAAAGAAACATCAGTTTCAGATCCATGGAAATCGTTTCTTTCTTCATGAGTATTTGTAGCAGTTACATCCTTAGCATTTATTTCTTCAATAATATCAGCAGCTATTTGAGCATATTTTCTAGTGGCTCGATCTTTTGCATAGATTGCAGTAAGTTGGTCATAATAAGGGAAACTCCGATGTCTGAATTGAGCTGCTTCTTTATGACTCTATAAAAATGAGAAATTCATATTAGATATAAGTTTTGTCAAAATAAGATAATAAAGAATTGAAATAATTCTTACATTTAGATATGAGTTCCACACCGCATCTTCAGCAACAACATGCTTCCTAGGCTCATCCCAACCAAAGCCGCTATTGTTTTTTCCACTAAGCATGTCATAAACGATTGACCATTCCCTTTTCAACGTCCTAATCCTCGATTCAAAATTAGGTTTAGCCTTCAACATGGCATTGGGTAAAACTTTTTCTAACATTTTTTCTAACTCATTTAAATAACCGGCTTTGAATCCCGTATCCGCATTAAAGGTTCTGGCATTGTGCAAGTCGACCATACAAGCAACCAACGCAGCATCTTGTTCTGGAACCCATTTCCTTTTGGTTCCTCGAGAATTTTGGGAAGAAACACTTGATTGGGAAAAACCTGACATAACTACCTTAAGAAAAAATGCAAATGAAAATTAAGTTTAATATTATGCATCAAAAGGTCAACACTTTATAAAATTATAACACATGATGAATCAAAAGAAAATAAATTATCATTCAACAAGTCTAGTACAATACAAAAAAAAAAAAAATTCAAACACCACCAAAGTTTCATAAACTAGATATATGAAATAACATAAACAAACGTTTACTATTTTTACCCTAAACCTAACTAATTTCTAGATGCTTTTCATTCATCGAACATTTGGTTGGCTAGTTCCATCCTCCAAGTAGCCCATGCATCCGACGGTTGAATATTTATGATATTCGGTTCATCGTCATCTATCACATTACTAGGTAATCCTTCTCCCAACTCCTCTTCAATAGGATCTAGACTCATATAGGTTCGAATAAAATTATGGAGCAAACAACATGCAATAATAATTCTATTGTGCACCCTTACAGGATAAAATGATGGACTCCTAAGTATTCCCCATCTAAGTTTTAATAACCCAAAACGTCTTTCAATAACATTACGCGCTGAAGCATGTTTCATATTGAAAAATTCTTCTGGAGTACTTGGTTGGTAACCCTGACGCCATTCATTCAAATGATATCTTTGTCCTCTAAAAGTAGCAAGAAATCCCTCACAATTTGTGTATCCAGCATCAACAAGATAATAATAACCTATTAAAAGAAACTATTTGTCATGGTTAATTTCCCAAAAAAGTATGATTTTAAAAATTAATTCCAATTCCTCTAATTTTTGCATTTTACCATGAGGAACTTTTAGTCCATGTCTCCTACTAATGGCATCTCGAAGAACTCGTCCATCAGCAACAGAACCTTCCCAACCAGGAAGAACATAAACAAATTGCATATCAGGTGTACAAACACCTAACATATTTGTTGCTATGTCACCTTTTCGTGTTCGATATCTAGGTTTGTCAACTGTTGGAACCTTCATCTTGATGTGGGTTCCATCTAAAGCACCTAAGCAATTCTACATCACATGTATAAAATCCCAAGTTAGAATACTATATTTAAATCCAAATGTACTAAATTATATACAAGCTATATATAGAACTCACTCCAATACCTTAAACCATTTCCACCTTGGGTCTGTAGAATTAGCTGTAGTTGGCTCTGCCTTTTTAAATAACACATCTTGTAAGCGTATGATAGCATTTAAAACATTGTGAAATGATCTGCTAATAGTTTCCCCAGACCTACTAAAGTGATGCTTGATAACTCGATTTCTAAGGTGATGAGAATGATATGTAAAAACATTGCCACTTGCTCATCAACAAGCATGTTCCTTGACGATTTCAATTCTCCTAAAGTTTGTAACATCTCACATAGTTTAAAAAACGCAGTTCTATTCATCCTAACTTGTTCAATACACGTCTCGTCACTAGCATATACAAGTCTTTTCACATAATCTCGTTTTGCATAAAAATCTAAAATATAGGATCTAACCCTTGGTCTATAAGTATGTAGGCTATGAATGGCACCCATTGCAATTAAGAACTAACTCGCAACTGTACACATTTGCAACCATATTGAAATAGCAAGACCAATTCTTTTACGCCTCTCATTTTGTACTATTAAAGGCAGATGAGCCATTATTGCAAGATATTAAAGTGTTACATATCTTCAAATTGTAATAAAAGGGTCACATTTCTCCAATACTAATTTCAATAATAGTAAAACAAAATCAAAGAATTTAATTGCCAAAGAACTTACAGTGATTCAGTGAATACAAGATGCTCAACTTTAGGTGAGGAAGCAACCAAACAAGTCAAATAAGAAGAGGAAGCAATAACAAATTGTCAAAGAAAAAATGAACAATACATATTAATAAATAGGATAAGTCTATTTAAAAATATATTTGCTTATGTATAAGTAAATAATTTATCAAGCATTTAGTAGTGTATAATAGTAATATCATTTTCAAAGTTTCAAAGTTTGTTGCAATTGAAATTCGATCTTATTTTCAAAGAATTTCATGTTTATTTATATAAATACAATTATCCAAATAAATGTTTATTTGAATACTCACATATTTTAACAATAAATATAATTATTCAAATAAGTTTAAGAAGCACAACTTTTAATAACTAAGAAACATAACTCAATTCTTATACTCTTTCACTTATAATTGTTAAATCACTTATAATATTTTACATGTAGTCATTGAAACGTTATAAATATTTCACATGTAGTCGTTTGAGATTTATAAGCAATATTCTGTATGTATAGTTATGGAATTGAAAATTTTATAACAATGATATAAGTAATAAAATAAAGTACATTAGTGTAAACTTTTGAATCATGAAAAAAGATCATTATTTTTTAGATATTTTATAAATAATATTCCATAACAAAGATATGAAATAATAAAGTACTAATAAATAAATAAATATATATATGTATAACTCAATTCACAATTTTTAATAAAAATACATTTCTATAACTCAATTCATAATTTTTATAACCTATACAGATTTTGCTTTCGCTTTGGTGCAATATTTTTCTACTATGTTTTATATTCTATTGAGCACCTAATATTCTCTTTAAATGAACATAATAGAAGATTTGAGGCTGATGATGACTTTTTTTTTATGTATCAACAAAAAAATTAGTTTTTAAAGAAAAGGAGGATCAAAATATAACTTTTTATGTTAAAGTTATTTTTTATTAAAAGTAAATAAAGTAATAAAATCAGTAATAAATGGTTGAGTACAATAGTAAGGTACATCACACTCCCAACAAGAAGATTCATGTTCAAACTTTGAAAATAGCATTATTGAGAAGGACAACTATGAACCTCGAATATAAATTGTTCATAAATAATCAAAACCTAACATACTAGCACAATTTTATAGAAACAGAAAACAGAAGTGTTTCTTTCCCATGTGGATTAAGCATAAAATGTAATGCAAGTCAATTTCAATGTCAAAGTCAAAGGCTATATATTTATGAATAGAAAAATAACAGTCCAAATCTAATTAAATAACTATCATAGACCCAAAAGTATAAGAAAAGAAATGTCTTTAATTATGAACATCTTTGTCTAATTTTTAATCACAGTTACTTTTGGAACCAACTCAATTTTTAGTAATATATGGGAAATTCCATGAAGTTTGCTGGTTTAGGGGTCTATTGCTCTTTTTTTTCATTAAAATTTTAAAAAAAACTCTGTAACTGATTCAAAGCTTCTTAGAGGTAGGAGCAGCTTGTTATAGGGTATTGAAAATACCAATAAAATTACATATCTTCAAGGGATTCATTTCACCAACACTCTGTAACTCATTCCATATCTTCAAGGGATGCAATTTTATCCCAAACGCTCTCCGTCCACAAGTGCTCAGTTAACAATATAATCTGCTCATATTGTTTAAGATTCATTTAACACTATGCTCATTTAACAATAAAATCTTAATTTTATATTTCACCCTACTGTGGGAAAACAAATGATCAAAATGCAACCTATACAGATTCTATTCTTAAACAAACGAGACAGAGTATAGTGTGGGAAATTCATTTTAATTTCAAAGAAAGAATAGATACAGGATGATACATACAACACTTTTGACATGATTTTAATTTCATTTAGTAACCCACCAGCTCAAGCTCAGCCAGTTAAGAGAAAGAGGAACCATCCAGGCAATCCAAAAATGGACAATAATTTTTTTTTAGTAATAACTGAATATGGATCATTCTACCACTTCAAAAATAAAATAATAAATTCAAATTTTAAGTTTTTGTAGCAACACTTACCAAAATATTTTAACCAGATTGGTTATGGAACATATCTTAAGCGAAAACGAAAGGAACCATCACTTAGTTTCGAATTCTCGGTGAAAACTTGGTCATCGACTCATGGCAGAATCAAAATGTAAACTTGACATGCAGTATAGAAGAGAGGGAAAAAGGCACAAAAATCGGCAGAAGTATGCATCTATAGTTGAAATAACTTAATATAGCTGGTTTAGCTAGTCATAATACACTAAACCACTAAAGGGAACCTAAGCTCATCACCTAATAGGTTCCTCATGTATCACGACAACCCTTATAGACTGTATCCTACTCTCACTGTCCTTTAAACATTTCCTTTGTGACTCTAAGTTGTCTATGCCTATGACTTTATAGACTCCAACATGTATTATTTATTGAATTCCTTTAAGAGGTCTCTAAATCGGTTTATGTATGCCAAGCCATATACCAGGTGATTATGGTACAGAAAAAAAAAAGAAGCCAACAGATCAGAATCATTGTGTTCACACAACAGATAAAAATTTTCAATCTTCAGCCAAAAAAAAGAATATATAATAAGCTATTCTAAGACTCAAGCTAAAGAAACTTACTTTATCTTTAGGAATTTTGCAGGAATTTGAGGGAGGGGTACCTCTCCTACCCTAAAAGCATTGACATTTAAGTTTATTAGCAAGACAAAATAATCTTAAAATACAAAAAGCTTGAGAATTTTTTTAATACCAAAAGTTTTTTAATAAAGGTTGTAAAGTAATCCTTTATGTTGAAAGATTAAAAACAGATAATCCAGAAATGGACAAGAATGAAGGGACATGCCTGGGCTTGGAAACATCGATTTTTTTACTAGTTTTAGTGAGAACGTCGAGATACTCTACTTCTTCAAGGCTCTGCTATTGTTTCTTTTGATGAATCAGTAAGGAACACACCGTTTAACCATAAAACAAAAATGAAAAGGCAAAAGACAAAGTTCAAGTTAAGATGATGAAGGAAGATGATGTGAAGGAAGAAGAAGCAAAAATGTTTACCTGATAGGGGAGGAATGCAGAGTCGGGTATGAGAAATGGCTACCGATTAAGAGTGTTTTTGAGGTGAAATTTTTGTAAGGGTAGAATAGGGTTCTTTAAGCAACGAATGGCTAAACGGTGAAGAGGGAAAGGAATAGAAATCCCCAAAAATCTCTGCTTAAACCCGGAATGGAATACACCCGTAATAGGGTATTCCATTGAACCAAACGCCAGTTTAAGTGGGCCTGAAGAATAGGCTGGTAATAGACATGTAATGGCTTAGCCATTACCTTCAACCAAACATGCTGTTATTGTTGGGGTTTTAACAGGAACAAAAGAAGAGAATAAGACAGAGAACAAATGAGGAAGAAACAAAGAACAATTTACTTGCTCACAAACATGTAGCAAGGAAGTAATCTGCTTTACACAACTGATATGTTTGCTCATTCAATATGAAAACAATATATTTATAATCAAAATACATCATCAAATACTCAACTAATTCCACTAATCAGCATTGGGACTATTAAAACATTGCTTGTACACATGAATAAGCTGACTTATCAGTTCAATCATCCCATCAAAACATCAACAACTAAGTTCATTTTCAACTAAACTAAATTAGAATGAAACTAAAACAGAAAATATGTTGCTGCAACATGCATAATTACTGCAGTATGCGTAGTAGCTGTATGCACTCAACAAAATCATCATAGTAGCATGCACTTTAAAAAAAACATAATAGCAGCATGGTTGGCCATTTTCAACATTTATGTTCGATACATAAACACAACTTGATCACTTTTGTTGATTCCTCACTTGCATTATCCTTTGAGCCTTGCTTCTATTGGTCTAGTGGACAAACATAAAATACCAAAATTATTTTTGTTCCACTGAGAACATCTATATCACTTGTATATTATCTTACCTCAAATCGAGAAAATTTTGTTGATATCACAGAAAACACAACAGTGGACAATGTAACACCCCAAATCCGGTCTAGACGTTATGGCCGAATCTGGTGACGTTACATGGGATGGGTTTGAAAACAAAGCTAACTCAATAAAACCTTAAGCTTATAAACCCTTATTTGCTTTCATTTATTCCAAAACATTTATTCATTTGCCTTAAAATCCTTAGGTACGAAAGCTTATGAAAAACCGTGATATTTAAGCAATATAGTTCGGGATTTAGAAAACCTTGTTTAAGGAAACCGACGTTTTAAGAGAAATCATTATTAAAGCATGCATAAACGAGCAACAAAACCAAAACTATAGTTAAATTCCATACAATCCAGAAATTACCAACTCTCCAAAATAAATACCGAAACTTAAATAAAATCATAAAGCTACATAAAATAGTTCTATGACGAGTGGTCACCGTCGAGTCATCCGCTATACCGATCTGCCTAAGACTGTGGATTACCTGTGTAGAATAGACAGAAAAGAGTGAGTTTTCGTAAACTCAGTGTGTAACCCTACAGAATTAAGCATGCACACAACAAAAAAATCAGAATCAGACAGATACAAATTCAGGCTTAAGCCCATTACATATACAGATACAAAAGTACAAACCAGAATCAGAATCAGAATCAGATATCCTACCCCCATCCTCTACACACCATCTCCAACCATCCCTACACACCATGTGGGGTTTAAAACACTCACCCAACCCTACACACCATGTTGTACTGATGCAGCACATAATAGATATAATGCAGCCATACTGCCAGATAATAGGCATAGAATGCCTTTCAGAACACTTCTTCCAATATACATCATCCCCATCCCCAATATCAAATAACATAACATACATATAGAATTAACAGATATATCATACTTAACATGCTTTTATAAACAGATAACAGATATACCAACATGGCATGCTCATAACCATATTTCAGTCTAACATATCACTTGGTTTTAGGGTTATATAGCGTTTAACGACCTTACGGTAGCCTACAGTCCATTAGGATGACTTGTGCGACCCTATAAAAAATCGTAGTGTGGGCCCACATGCCTAGATTGGCCTTGCTCGTATGACCCACAAGCTTGGCCTAATAATCGAAACGCCTGTGTGTCATGGTCGTGTGGGCCCATACACCTGTGTTGTCTACACGCCCAGCTTGACCTAGCTCGTGTGGTCCACACTGCACACTCAAGCCACCACACGGCTGTATGCTGCGCACAGCCATGCCTTGGTCGATCGCACGGCCGTGTGCTATGTACAACCATGCCTTCGTCGATCACACGGCCGTGTCCTCTCACACGGCCTACCACACAGTGACTACAGGCCCGTGTGGCGTCGACAGTGGCCTTTTTCGGCTTTTGTCGAAACCTCATTTTTTTCGTTTCAGGTACACACCTGGTATCATTTTGATGTGGAAATAAACTCGAGCCTTTCAAAACCTATAATAGACATTTTCAAAGTTCAAATTTAGAAACACTAACGGAAACTTAATCGAAAAAAAAACAATTCACAACTCAAAGCTGAACAACACCGGTTAACGTACGCGAAAAATTATCGTTATCGACAGAAACCCCAACACCTAATTTGCTGCAGGAACCCCAGCCAAAGAACTGAGAGCGACAAACAACCCTTTTATCAAACACTTAACCAAAAGCGTAAGGATTAAATGAAACAGGACTTACCGAAAAGAACACAATCGGGAATTGCACACAACAACATGAATTGAATAGTCAAAAATGAGAGGAAAAAGAAGAGGAATGAAAAGGGAAGATGAGGAAAAAAAAAAGGTCAAAGGGAGAAGAATTTTTGGAAAACCTAAAGGCAGGGGGACATCACATACACAGCTAAAAGACTTAACCACTGAAGCAGATACATATTAGTGTCAAAATTTAATAGAAACAGACATAAGAAATTTGGGGGCGTTACAGACAAGAACAAAAAAATTATTAAACAAGAACAAAAAATGAATCTATTGAATTTTTTAAAAGAAAAAAAATGAATAAGTGTCTCACACAGAAAAGATTTTCAAATTGAATAAAAGAGCATACTTTATATTCATATTTGAATAAATATTAAAAATAAATGTCTAAACATAAATAATTTATAAAAAAATATAAACTGAAGAGTTGGAATAATGTTATTGGTACTTCAAGCCATGAAATTTAAATGATACTTTATTAGAAGGAATTAAATCTATTTAAGTACTATTAAGGATTTATAATTAATCTTCCAAATATATAAAAATATTTTTGACTGATTAAATTGAACACATAAGTTGATCTCCAATAAAAATAAACTGATTTTTAACTCAACTGAAATTATGATCGATCCTTATTAAAGGATTCTCACTTTATTATTACATGCTTCGTCTCTATTTTTGTCTCACAATTTTGTTTCAAGTTGCTTTGCCTTCAACATACAAATAAAATATAGATGTAAGTGAATATATATAATAGAAATAAAATTTTAATAGAATAAAAAAGTGTCTCACAATTTTGTTTCAAATTGCTTCGTCTTCAACCTACAAATAAAATATAGATGTAAGTAAATATATATAATGAAAATAAAATTTTAATAAAATAAAAAATTGAAACCAATCAAAATGTACACATTTCGATTATGTAAAAAGGAATGAATTAAGTGACTAAAATTTTAAATGGTATAAAAAAAATGTTATCAACTTTTGAGATACATACATATTCAATATGAGTATGAATAAATTTTTTTAAAATATTTTGGCATATAATGGAAGGATCATATCTCATACACAAAATAAGTGTAGAATAATTGTTTAAATGAAATACAAGATGTGTAAAAAAAAATTAATAGGACAAACTTGGTTAAGTAGTTTACCACAGTTAATGCTTATTTCTTGATTGGCCCTTTACAAAATTGAAAAAATTTTGCATCCGTTTTGGTTGCGGCTCTTCTTCCTTCGTTTCCTCATAGATATTACGTTTTCGTTTCATGTGAGAAGTGCTACCTACTGATCCATGGTTGTGAGCAGAGTGTTGGTGGATATGTTCAAAATTTGGGGAAGATTGAGTGGTATGGCACTGCAACTCTTTTATTTCTTCCAAATCTTTCTCATACACTATTCTAACACCACACTTCTTCACCTTAACACAATGGTAATTTGGTCCAAATTCGGTATTGAAACACAACTTAAGCTCATCACATATTCGATCTAAGCAATCTGTTGCCCATAAATTATTGGTTTCACAGTCACCATATTTATCCAAGGAAAATGGATATAATTGATCACGCGGAAAATAACGAAGAAAAAGGTGATCTTTCATTATGGGCTTGTCAAATTGTCGACCTACCCACCGGTTTCTCCAGCAAATTGGTCGACAATTTCTACCTCGAAAAATAGATCCATCACAGCTGATTGACTCGTTATTCCTTGAAGCATCATTATTGACAAAGATGCAGCAACAAGCAACTCCAATCCATTCACCATCTTTCCGAAGGTTGATAGGTAGGGGTATCTTAATTGAAGAGTCACTTTTTTGTTGGCTAAACCATTCTGGAATTTCACTTCCGGGCATCATAATATCAAAGATGCCGTTTTCATGCCATTTTCTTGAATTTGGAAGTGCCTGAAAAATAAAACACAAGTCATTTGGTAACTAAAACCATAAATTCTCAAGTATGAGATTTTGTAAGGGAGAAAAAAAAAAGAAAGATTGATCGACCTTAATATGTTCTTTCAGCAGTGTTAATGCATTGATTTTCTCAGCCAATTCAAAGCAGTTAATGGCTCTAATGTCACCACAACCCACTAAATTGCATACTTTTGATGGACTTGCAACTACTTCAAGTGAAGAACAACCATCTATACACAGAACTGGTATACTTGTTGGAAGCTCAGGCAACGATTTAAGCATCTTGCAACCTGACAATTTAAGCAATTTGAGCCTGGAAAGTTGAGTAAGAGCTAAAGGAATGGTGATGAAATTCTTACCACTAAGATGAAGACGTATCAAAGAGGATAGACCAGAAAGATCACAATGAGTATCTGCTTCACCAAGAGTGCACATGTTGCAATTTGACAAGTAAAGAACATGAAGCTTTGAGAGTCGAGTAAGAGATGCAGGTATGCTGATGAAATTGTTACCACTAAGATCAAGATGACCCAAAGAGGATAGACCAGAAATATCACTATGAGTATCTGCTTCACCAAGAGTGCACATGTTGCAATTTGACAATATAAGATTTGCAAGCTTTGAGAGTCGAGTAAGAGATGCAGGTATGCTGATGAAATTGTTACCACTAAGATCAAGATGCCACAAAGAGGATAGACCAGAAATATCACTATGAGTATCTGCTTCACCAAGAGTGCACATGTTGCAATTTGACAATTCAAGATATCCAAGCTTCGAGAGTCGAGTAAGAGATGCAGGCATGCTGATGAAATTGTTACCACTAAGATCAAGTTTTTCCAAACAAGATAGACCAGAAATATCACGTGGAATATCTCCTTCACAAAGATTGCAGTCCCTTAGTTTTAGCTCTGTTAAAGAACTCAAACCTGACAACAAAGGCAACATCCGAGCCATGGGATTCGTCCTTCTTCCCTGGATTACCTTGAAAAGAGAAGGCAAATTTGATAATAACTTATATGATGGTCCCTTGCGCCCATTGAGAGACAGAACTTTAAGATTTTTAAATTGACAAATGAAGGATGGTGGTTCTGTTATGGCTGTTTCACTCAAGTCGAGCTTTTCCAAAAACTTTGCTTGCTGCAAATTCTTCGATAAATTTTCCACTCTATAACAACAGGAAAGATCTAGAGTTTTTAGACGTTCCATATTTCCATCAATCTCCGGAAACCTTACAAGACTTGAGCAACCCGAAAGAATTAATATTTCAAGAGATTCCATTCCAATTTTAGTTGGAAGACTCCTAAGACTTTTGCAATCTCTTAAATTCAAAAGTATAAGGCTCTTAAGCACTCCGATTGATGGATGAACATCCACTAATTTGGTACAACCTTCCAAAATCAAAACTTCAAGATTTGACGTTGTTGTGAAGTCTGGTGTCTTGATCAGTTTTTGGGACCCTTTGAGGTTCATTATTTTCAAGTTAAGCAAAGGCTGTTGAAGACCATAATAAATTAGAAACAAATGAGAAAACATAACAGTGCTCATTTTTTTTTGTTTTGTTTTACCTTAATCAAAGTTTAATAATTTCTAT
The DNA here is from genome assembly GCF_007990345.1 of Gossypium hirsutum. Classification (NCBI taxonomy): domain Eukaryota; kingdom Viridiplantae; phylum Streptophyta; class Magnoliopsida; order Malvales; family Malvaceae; genus Gossypium; species Gossypium hirsutum. The sequence goes on from NC_053434.1 coordinate 118,977,575, forward strand.
TAAAATAAGCTAAAACACAAAGATAAGTTAATTCTTACTCTATTTCCCTTCCATAGTTGTTGAACGTGACTATGTGGTAAAAGAAGTGCGACAAGATTATCCGGTTGAAAGCTTGAAGGCAAGTATCTTAAAGGGTATCCTGTCCAATCTAAAAGTCGTAGTTCATTAGAAAGATATTTGAGATCATCACAATTTGAGAGGCAAAGCACTTTGAGCAATCTCAGTTTTTTCATCTTCAAGAAGGTATCCACACTCAAATTGAGCATCTTGCTCGATTCCCTAATATCCATGAGCAAAAAAAGAATGAGCTTCAAAATATACAAAAACATTTAATATCTAAAAGCTATGTTGCATCGATATTGTTTTTTAAGTACTCGTATCCAATACTTATATCTAATATTCGTATATGGGTATTAAGATATGATCCTTTAAGAACCTTTTAAATACGTGAAAAAAAAATTTAAATTATTTTTAAATATACCCATATTAAAGAGATACTTGTATCTAACAATCACATCCGATGTTAAATTACCTAATCCTAAAAAATTGAATTAATATGTTGATTTTTATTTGGTCTGCAAACAATGCATAATTTACAAGTTAATAACCCAAACAATGACACATAATTAAAAATGAAACAATTTCATTAATTTTTTTTTGATGACATGTTATAATCTAATTCATTGATATACACTTTTAGTACATTAAATATATACCATTAATTTTCACAAAAAAAAATATACCATTAATATTTCAAAAATACATACATTTCTTTTTGATTCTTTTGAAAAAGTAAATATGTTGCTAGATAAATTTCATAATTAAACATTGAAATACTGAATGTCAAAAGTTTTGCTATAGTTTTTTTTATCATATTTAAAAATAATAATTATTTATAGTACACATAGATATAAGTTTATGTGTGTCTTCTTACCTTTTATTATCGATGATTAAGCCTTCAATCATTTCTGTAGCCTAAAAAAAATCGAGAACAAACAATAAGAAAATAAAATAAATGGTGAATAATGTAGGATAAAAAAGAAATAGTATGTAACTTTTGTTGAATGACTTACAGTGTTTTTTGTTAGGACATGATGGACGTCCTTTTCCTCCCACAGTCTGCAACGTTTTCCAGGTTCATCAACACATTTTTCTTTAACAATTGTTCTTCCCATTTCTTGCAACAAGTCTTGCATCTTCAAATCTTTGTTGTGTTTATCAACTTTTACGAGAGATTTTTTAATGAGAACATCAATTCCAATATCAGGAAAAAAATCACAATCATCTAATACTTTGATTACGAAATCTTTCTTCTCCCCCTTGAAGAAGCATGCTATATCTAAAAATATATTCTTCTCCCTTTCTTCTAGTCCATCAAAACTGATTCGAAGTTTATCGAGAATTTCTTTATTAGAATCTCTTTTAAGTCTTTCAATCGTACTTCTCCATTGAGCCGCATCTCTTCCGCACAAAAAGGAACCCAAAACTTCAAGAGCTAAAGGGAGCCCACCAGCATAATTTACAACATGTATAGAAAGCTCAACGAAATCATCTTTCAGCACTGTATCACTATGGAAAGCTTTCAGACTGAAAAGTTGAAGCGCGTCTTTGGGATTCAATGTTGTGGGCTCATACACATCATCAACCGGCCAAGATCGAAGCAAATGTTCGTCTCTTGTTGTTACAACGATTCTACTCCCTAATCCGAACCAATCGTGCCTTCCAACCAAGCATTTTAAGTGTTGTATGTTATCAACATTATCAAGAACAACAAGAACCTTTTTGTGAGACAATCTATGGCTAATTATGGCACTCCCTTCATGAACATCGAAAAAGTTGAAGCATTCACCATGAAATATCTGTGAAAGAAGTTGTTTCTGTAAAGAAACTAGTCCGCATTTGTCTGAAACTTCTCGAATATCAGCAATAAAGCTTTTACCTTCAAAATGAGATGACATTTGAGTGTAAGCAACTCTTGCGAGTGTCGTTTTACCGATACCACCCATTCCGCAAATTCCTATAACGCGGACATCATCTTCCCCAATGTTTATTTTCAAATATATATCCTCCAAGCGATCACTAATTCCAACCAAGTCGATATGAGTAACTGGATATGTCTGACATAGTTTTGCTGATATCTTCTTAACAATGTCTTTAATAAATTCTGATTCATGCCTGAAAAAAAGAAGAAGGAAATTTTAATGTTTTGAATAAAATTTTGTTGATATTTCAAATTCCCTTTCTTTTTCAATGAATCATCAAACATAATATAGTTTTGAAGCAAACAAGAACCAAGAATAAGAAAGCAAGATCTGTTGCGGAGCCAGAATACAAAATTTGCTCTTTTATTGAAATATGACACTTTTCAATTAAACACATAGGATTAGAAAGAAAAACAAAAAGTAATACATATATATCCAAAAAACTAGAAAATAAAGAAGAAAAGAAAGAATTACCTGTTATTTAAATGCCATCCCTTGATTGCAGCCACTTGAATTAAAGCATTTCGCCATCTTTGGATCTTCTCACTATCTTCTTTGTATCTCTCTTTATGTCTGGCAAAGGCTTCTTCCACTTTCTCCTTTTGTTTTCTTAAATCAGAAGGATCAACATGGTAAAAAATTGGAAACACTTTATGGCCGTCGTTGTTATGTTGTTTAACAATCTCAGCAAGCTCCTCCAAGCACCAACTTGAAAAGGCATAAGTTTGTGAAAAAATGATTACCGAGCACCATGATTGCTGAATTGCTTTAAAGAGTTCAGGTGCGATCTCTTCGCCGGCCTCCAGCTTTGGATCATCTCTGAAAGTGACGATCCCACTCCTACTTAGAGCATCATAGAGATGATCGGTAAAGTTGTTGCGGGTATCTTCACCTCTGAAACTCAAGAAAACATCATATTTTTTTCTAGAAATGGAGGAAGAAGTTGAAGGTAACGACAACATGAGGGTGTATGAAAGGAGAAGGAGATTTCAATCTGGTGTTCAAAATCAGAAAATAATGAATATATGAGGAAAAACATATAAAAAATAGAAGAGAGGTGATATGTTCTTTCCATGAAGGTGAGAGTTAAAAATGTTGGAGGGTTTGTATTTTATGTACTTAACAATGAAAGATAATAATTAAAAACATTACTTGTCGAAATGAAAGGGAGTAGGTGTGGAAAGTCGGGGTTATAGATGTTGTTTCCGGGAAGACTCCAAGAAGGTGAGAGTAGACAAAATGGAGCCAACAATTATTATTAAGTAATAAGGACGGTTTGTGTTTTACTCAAATTTCTCAAATATCTACCCAACATCCTAATGATGTATGCAATATTTTTACACATATAAAACCAATCTTAAAACCAATTATTATTAAATAATAAGCATAGTGATGTTTTCCATTTCTTTAATCTTAAAACCAATCTTGAGGCATTGATGAACATTGAACTTGTCTCTTAATGATTTAAGCATCACCTAATATATTTAATATATTTTCAATGTAGTATAGTAAATGAGCATGAAGGAGAGAAATAGATCAAATTTTTCTAAGCAATTTCTCCATACATTTCCTTTGTTTCCAAATGAAAGCCCGTAGGTGTGGAAATTGGGAGATCATAAATGTTCTCTCCAGGAACAATCCAAGAAAGAGTTCACAAAATGGAGCCTACAATAATTGTAAGTAATAATTCAAGTGCTTTACATTATAATTAGTAAGTATTAACTAATTGTGTTTTACTTGTTTAACTAGTTTCTTATGTAACATGCATCTAATCATTTTGTGATAAATTCGATTTTAATTGTTGAGATTAGAAGTCCAACAATTCACTAACTTGGAGTTATATGTTGAAAAAATATGAAATCATAAACTTACTAATTTGATATAATTTTGAGTTGATTGGACTAAGCTAAATTTGATTTGGCCAATTTTTCACCTTTTTAGTACATTTTGGACTTTTCACTCATTTAGGTTTTTTTTTATGTATACAACATTTTACCATATGCTTTTTACCAAAAAAAAATACAAGAAGAACAGAAAAAAAAATCAAAAGTTAAAATATTGAATAAAAGTCCCCAAATTTTTATTAACTTTACAAACAGATCCTAATGTGTTTCTAATAGCTTGGGACAAGTGGTAGCCAGTCAATGGCAACCCATCTGCACCAGTACACCTGCCTCAGCCCCTACAGGTATCTTTGGCAGCACAAAATGCCAATTCCTTTTGTTGCTCTGCAATCACACACAACATGCTCCACTGCTTTCTGTTATAAAATCAATCTACAAAATTCAAGCGGGTAGGTTAGCAATTCTCTGTTTGGAGGCAACAATAGAAGAAAATTTCGTCTCTGAGCTAACCCAGGGGCCTTTTCACCATTCTCTCTCGATCACTCGAGGCTCCCATCTCCACCACCGACATCACCAATACACCCGGGCTTCATCACTCTCATCTTCCATTACCGACCACCATCCCAAACAGCTCCCCTCCCCTTTGAACCTCCCAAAACAACAACCTCATTGCCCTCAAGCGCGTAGGTGTGGAAATTGGGGGATGATAGATGTTCTCTCCACGAAGAGTTCACAAAATGAACCTAAACTCTAAAATACTATAAAAATAGTCACTTTTGTTTGCCACAAATTACATTTTAGTCGCTTATGTTTAAAATACTACATTTTAGTCACTTACGTTACTGTTTTGTTACAAAGTAGTCACTCTTCCGTTAAGTTCCGCTATCTTCCTAATGGCAATCCTACGTGGCAGTCCAAATTGATTTTAAATGACAACTTGAACTTCTAACTGTCCAAATTGATTTTAAATGACAACTTGAATTTCTAACTTGGATAAGAATAATTTTTTCAGTTAAAATGAAAAAGAAACTAAAAAGAAAAAAAGAGATGAATAGTTTTTCTTTTCTAGTTCAACATGTAATAAATTAAAAATTTTCAATTAATTAAATTTATTTAATTAAAAACCTATTCTCGTACCAATTAAACACCCAAGTTGGCATTTAAAACCCATTAGGACTGCTACGTAAGATTGCCGTTAGGGAGGTAATGGAACTTAATGGCAGAGTGACCACTTCGTAACAAAACGATAATATAAGTTACTAAAATGTAACATTTCAAATATAAGCGACTAAAATATAATATGAGTGAAATAAAAGTGACTATATTTATAGTTTACCCAAAAAAATCAATTATATTTTTAAAAGTTATATAATAGTAAAATACATAAATTTTCTAAAAACAGAAAATCATAAACATAGAGAAGAATTTTAAATGGTCTAAAAATACTATGTTATCAACATTTGGGATTTGCATAGATTATGAGTTCATGTTGAATATGAGTATGAATAAAAAATTTAAAATTTTTTGATATATAAGGAGGATTATATCTCATAAGCAAATAAGTTTACATATATGTGTAAAAAAAACTAATAGGACAAAATCGGCCCATTATAAAATTGAAAATTTTTTGTATCCGTTTTGGTTGGGGCTCTTCTTCCTGCTTCATCATAGACATTACGTTTTCATCATAGACATTACGTTTTCCTTTTATGTGAGAAGTGCTACCTACTGATCCATCGTTTGTTCAAAAATTGGAGAAGATTGAGTGGTATGGCACTGCAACTCTTTTATTTCTTCCAAATCTTTCTCATACACTATTCTAACACCACACTTCTTCACCTCCAAATTGCAATCACATGCATATATGAAACACATCCCAGGCTCATCGCAATATTGATCTAAGCAATATGTTGTCAATAAATTATTGAATTCACAGTCACCATATTTATCCTCCAAGGAAATTGGATATAGTTTATCACGCAACCAATAATGAAGCAAAAGGTGACCTTTCATTATTCCTTTACCCAAGAACGAGCATCTCAAACCAAACTATCCTTTACCCAAGAACGAGCATCTCAACCCAAACTATCGACAATTTCTACCTCGAAAATAAATCCTCCACAACCGATAGAATGTCCTGAAGCATCATTGTCAAAAATGCAGCAAGAAGCAACTCCAATCCATTCACTATCTTTCTGAATGTTGATAGGTAGGGGTATCTTAATTGAAGAATCACTCTTTTTGTATTAAAAAAAAATCTATAATTTAATAAGAATATTTTTTTGTCATTATGCCTAATTTAAAAGGTTTTATTGACATTACAATTAAATTACTATTTAAAAGATTTTCCAATTAATTAGAGGAGCATAATTTATTTTCATATTTGAATAAGTGTTAAAAATAAATGTCTAAGACATAAATACTTTAAAAATATATAAACTAAAGAGTTGGAATAATATTATTTCTACTTCAAGCCATGAAATTTAAATGGTACTTTTATTAGAATGAATTAAACCTATTTAAGTACCAATTCATATTTAATCTTCCAAATATATTGTTGTAGGCCAATTTTGGGCCATTTATATTTAAACCCATACATTTACAAACCAAATCCTCATTTACAGCAGACCCAATTTTAAGCCCAATTTTACCCAAACCCGAATGGCCCACTAAAGCCTAAACTCAAAACCCCTAGCCCAACTACAAACCCTAAGCCCAAATCAGAAAAAACAAAAGAGAAACCCTAATCTACCCTAGCCACCTTAGCCGCCCTAGCTTTTGACTTTTGGCCTCCCACTTGCATTGCCCTCTGACGCCGCCACTGTTGCACCGGCCACCGCCCAAGGTCACCTCCACCAACAACTTGTACCTGCAAGGGATTAGAAAGAAAAGACAGAAACAATAGAAAAATACATGTAAAAGGGTTATAAAAACCCGAATAAAATTTTGTAAAAGGGGGATTCGGCCATTTTTTACCAATACAAACAAGAAATTTTTATCCAAACAAACAACACAAACAAGAGAGCTAAATACAAAAGCAGTGAGAATCACAAAAAAGGAACACAAAAAAATGAACGGAAATCGAAATCAGAAGGTGATTTCATTATTTTTTCTATTTTCCTTTTTAGGTTTTTTTAAATCTGTTCTTCTTTCTTTTTTTTCTTTTTCTTCATTTCTCATATACATACATACATACATACATACATACATACATACATACATACATACATACATACATACATACATACATACATACATACATACATACATACATACATACATACATACATACATACATACATACATACATACATACATACATACATACATACATACATACATACATACTATATCCGTAAAACTTTTCGTGGTGTTTCCAATCATGTGAGTGATGAACGGCGCCTTCAAAGTGTTGATAAACAACATGGTCTCCTTTTCTAACAGTGGTGGTTGTACTTGCATTGCTACTTCCCTCCATCGTTGTGCGTATTGCCTAAAATTTTCATTAGGCTTTTTCTCCATGTTTTGAAGCGTGATCCTGTCCGGCGCCATATCAGTCACATGGCTGTACTGTTGCATGAAGGCTTGTGCAAGATCTCTCCATGAACCGATTCTTGCACGGCTCAAATGATTGTACCACCTAGCCACTGCTCTTACTAAGCTATCTTGAAAACAATGGATCAATAGTTGATCATTGTTCACATACCCAGTCATTCTCCTACAAAACATTGTTATGTGTACCTCTGGGCAAGTAGTCCCGTTGTGCTTTTCAAACTCCGGCATCTTGAATTTGTAAGGAAGTACCAAGTCTGGGACCAAACTTAAGTCTTTGGCATCAATATGATGATTGCCAGCACCTTCAAAACCCTAAACTTCTCCTCCAACCACTTACAACGATCCTCCAACTGTTTTGATGATTTGGTTGCCATTCTTTCCCTCTCTATCATATCCAGATCAGGAGTGATAGAGTTGATCGGGATATCGCCCAAATTATTTCCCCAACCCAGATGGGAAATTCACGGGGATTCCAGCATCAACCTGCCTATGTTGAGGCCTTACAGTGACAGATGGCCTACTAGGAGGTGCCTCGGTTTGCAGTGGCACATGAGCAGAGTAAAACCTGGAGGATGATCCTTACCTTCCTCACCAGTGATAGCCACAGGGGGTTTTCCCTTTATCAGTGGCCCTTAGCAGCTGAGCCATTTCAGCCATCATATTCCTTTGAGCCTCTAGCATTTTCTCCCTCATGTCATTCTGCATTTTGGCCAACTACTCTTGCAATTGGTCTTGCATATCCTTTTGCCATTGTTCGAACCTTTGATCCATACTCTTAGTTTTAGTGTGAGTGTCATAAGGATGTGTGATTTCTAGATTTTCTTTTCTACCTCTCTCTCTGGAAGTAAACTTTAACTAATTAGGGTCTTTCTATAACTTTGAATGCATATGATGTGATGTAATGCAAATGCATGAATGCAAAAAGGCATCGATCTCGATTCAATCTCATTTAGAAAAATTTATTTAGAAAAAGAATATCTTTACATACAAATGGATTACATATACGCCTTTGCCCTAATGCCCAAAGTTCTAACTTTATCTAATAAAAGGGCTAACTCTCGACCTTTATTAGATGCTGACTCATACATCATACTCAACGTATTAGCTTGTACTGCTAAGTCTCGAACATATTCAGCAATCTCTCGGATCTGGGCTATAGCCTCCCCAATAACGTAATCCCTGTCTCTGACCTGACCTTTAACTTGATGGAGCTCTCCTTTTATACAATCTTCTTGCGCCTCGAGCTGCTCAATCCGAAGTTCACCATCATGCAATGCCACTTCCAAATCTTCAACCTTACTTTTTAGCTCCTTTAACTCGACCGTAGGATCATAGTTTCGATGCCAACGAAGGGATCTTCCATGCTCAGTTACCTTGGTCTTCAACCCTTTATTCTCTTCCTCTAATGCCAAATTCTGTAACCGCATCTCTTGCAACTTCCTCTCCCAATCCTCGGCTCTAGCTTTTTCCACTTGAACTTCTTTTTACCACTGTTCCGAAGACCTTCCTAACCCCACTCACTTTAAAGATACCTGTGCCTTCTTATAATCCTCTTTTAAATCATCTCGGTCTTCCTCAACCTTCCTTTTTTCCTTCTTAACTTTTTCAACCTCTTTCTTTTGTAGGTCAACATCTAGACTCAAGTACATCTTCTCCTCCTCAAGCTTTTCTATCTTCTTTTCGAGTTCCAAATTCTTTCTCTTAAATTCTTGCTTCATGATATCAAGTTCCGAGGGTATCACTTGTAAATATTCCTCCATTGGTCGAACTTCCTCCATTTTTGTCATAGGGATATTATCAATAATCCTTCTACTCTTTCACTCGACATATTCTGGGGTCTTAGCAGGATTAATGGCCACTCCCTTCAACCACCAAGTCTTGTTCCAAGCACTAGAAACTTCGCTAACCTTCCTCTTGTAATCGGCTCCTCTGTATACAAACCCACTTTGAGCTAACCCATGAGTCACTGGTACGAAGTGTCTCAATCCATGCTGCCTCAGCACGAGCAAAGGGGCATAACCAATGGCACCCCAAATTCCCAACAGGGGAACCCAATCAAAGCTGCCGCATCGATAAAGTATCTCACCAGGAACCATCCATGGAGCTCTCCACTCAACATCCTTCGATTGAAGATTCCGAAGTAATGCTATCCAATTCTCTTCCAGCACATCCACTTTCCTAGATGAGGCTACTATATCTTTCAACGGGGAGTAGTTTTCAAAGAAAACTCGACAAACAATCCTATCAATCAACCGGAAGTGACTGTAGAACCAAGCCAAAAGTAACTGAGCACACCCTATAAACTTGCCTGCACCAGCCCTCCTACATGCCCCTAAGGACCTGAATGTCTCTGCCAAAATCGCAGGGACGGAAGTGACCTTTTTGCTAAGTTGATGAAAAAGATCCATGGTTGCCTTGTCCACATATCCTAAAGCCCTAGGGAAAATCATTAGTCTATACAAACTTAAGGCAAAAATGTCTACCTTCTTCGTCTCATCGGGGTGTGTCAAAATCAAATCCTTCAAAGCATCCCATGAAATGCACTTGCACTCACCCTTCTCTTTAATTCTGGCCGTGATCCACTGCTCGCTCATCCCTGTAATGGTCATTAATTTCTTCCAAAAGGTAGGGACGCAAGCAGCTCGAGAATAGATCCTATCACTCTGAAACTTGGGACAACGAAGTAAGGCAGTGTACTCCTCTACAGTAGGTACCAAGTCTACTTCCCTAAAAGTGAAACAACTGTATGTCGGGTTCCAAAACTGAGCAAGGGCTCGGAACAAGTACTCATCTACTTGAATATTGAGCAAGTAAGGTAAATCTCCGTAATTATCGTAGAATAACTACTTGGTCTCATTGCCCCACTGATTCCAAATTTTCTTAAGCTCTTGGAGATTATTCTGTGTGACACTAATACGAGTATAATCTGACAGCTCTGACACATATCCCATAGTTATACTGTCTCTCTTTTCTAGCTGAGTTTGCTCTGACCATCTATGAACATCGGCGTTGCCCTCCACTCTATCAAGAAGCCCGTTCTCCATAATAAAACTTCCTAACTTAGAAACTGACCGTAAATCGATACCTTTGGAAATGCAAAATGATTTGCAAACAAAAGTAAAGAAATAGTCAGTATCACATGATATCAATAAATCTCAACGATAATTTATAAGGGTAATATCTAAAGTTTAACTCTAACTAAGTTGGGCTCTTACGGTTTTTCGATATGAGGTTGGTTCTAAAGTTTAAGGTACCCGAACCAGCAGATTCCTCTATTCTCACCCATTATAGGCTCATTTGAAACGAGTTCAGTTCAGGGGAATACATTTCCCTATGGCTACACGGAGATGAAAATCTCACGAAACCATAGGTACAGATGTATCCCGAAAGTGATCCACTATCCTACACGGAGGCGAAAACCTCACAAAGGCGTAGTTTCTTAGTCCCACTTAAGGGTGTGACCACAACGGTTATGCAAATGCAATGCGTATCAGAATATAGCAACACATACAATAATACAAACACATGTAATGCAAAGAGGATTAAATTTTAAAATTTTTAATTTCTGACATTAAGGCAAGAGATAACCAATTACATGGCTTGACTCTCTTATTACTCCCCAGTGGAGTCACCAAGCTGTCAAAACCATTTTTACATCGTGTTTTGGAAAATGGGAATCGACTTTAAGAAAAATGAAAACGGGAGTCGCCACCAATCTTTTTAGGTGTGATTGGATCACCTTATAAAATGTTTTGTTTTAAAACATTAAATTTGGTCTACGAAAGTCAAGAAAACGATTCGGGAGTCGGTTACGTACGAGGAAGGGTTAGCACCCTCGTAACGCCCAAAAATTGGTACCTAATTGATTATCAAGTGTCTTTAATGTCAGAAGTTTAGAATTTTTAAGATGCAATCCTCTTTAGAGTTCTTTAATTTCGAGAATTAGGGTTCTCTTGTATCAAATGAATCAAAATATTATATCCAATAAGCTAGGAGGTAATATTTTTAATGCATTTGAAACTAAGCTAGCCCTTTTTTGAAAATCCCTATCTCGAAACGGCAAAACACCATATCCAGTAAGTTAGGACACAACGCTTTGAAATTCCAAGACAGTTGCTCGCATTTTTAAAACCTTAAAAACTTAGAAGGGTGCTTGACCATTCGAACTCAACGAGAAAAATTGCAACCCAGTAAGTTAGGGCACTACTTTTCTCGAAGCTTCCAAACACCAAACATTGCCTTTTTATTTTTTTGAAAACTTTGGAATCTTGTTTTTTAATAATGCATGAGGATGACATGTCATATTTAATATTATGAAACGTTAATACTAAGGCAATATGCAAAAGAAATCTAACATTTCCATATAAAAAGAAGAATAAATAATAGGATAATTATGCATATAATATAATAATTAAACTAAAGCAAATAATAGGCAAATAAGAGCATAAATACGACCTAATGATATACATGAATCATATATTAATTAATAGACATGGCAAATCTTTAACCTAAAACATATATACAAAAATATGTAACTTGCATGAAAAATAAGCAAAATAATCATATAAAATGGTGATTCAACATATATTTAAACAAATTTATTGAACAAAAATGATGCATGATATACAATTCAACATATAAACATACATACAAAAATATCATAAAAAAAGTAATAATAGCAATATGTATATATCAACATCAAAATAAAAACATCATTTAATAATGATTTTAAATCGACCTTTGGTATTTAAAAAGAATAAAAGAATTAATACATATTTTTTAAAAAAGGAGAATAAATAGGGGTTAATAATACAAACATAATGTTTTTAAAAATATATAAAAAATAATATACATATTAAATAAGATAATTATATAATATATAATATAAAAGTATATGGGTTTAAAATCACAATATATAGTATATAAGTAATTAATTAATAAAATATAATAGTTAAGGATAATAAATAATAATATAACATAATGTAAATATGTGAAATGTATAATACATGAAATAATATATGAAAAGTAATAATATAGAAAAGTAAAACAATTTTTACACTTATAAAATGATTTAGGATACAGTAAATAATATATACGAAAAATAATGAATGAAACAATATTATTAAAATAATTTAATGTAAGAAAAGGATTTAAGATAAATATATATACAATATAGTAACATAATAAATAATACAAATTTAAAAACATATTACTTAATAATAATTTCAAAATAACATTTACTAAATTATATAATAATAATAAAACTAATGTATATATATAAGGATTAATACATAATAAATAATAGGTAAAAATAATTGTATAATTATATAATTAAATATATATAGGTTTAGAATAAGACAAATAATATAATATAAAATTAATAAAAAAACATATAGGATTAAATTTAAAATTTTATAAAATTACAGGGGCGAAATTAGAAAAATAAAATTGAATCTAAGATTTAAATGAATTGGTCGTTTTGTGTTTATTGAATTAAACCAAAACGGCACCATTTCATCAGGTTTATATAAACCAAGTTTAAGGCTTTGAAATCATTTTTACATTCTGTTTTTTTAAAAAAAAAGAAAAGTCCTCTGAAAGGAGGATGTGGGTGAACCCTCAAAGTGCCATCGTGCCTCCGTCATCGGGTTCCCACGCGCCCATGCGCCACCTTTGACGCCGTCGCGTACGGCGATTGCAATCCTTTTTCAACGAAACAAAATGTATTCTTCTTTCTATTTGTCTTAACCTTCATATGCATATATTCATAAAAAGAAATTACCTTTGTTCTTTGATAATACTGCTGTCTTTATTATGTATATGTGCTCCCCAAAAAAAAACCGTAACATTTACAGATTATAAAAGGGTTTTATAGCCCTTTTGCAGATTATTGTGTTTTGGGGAAAGAAATCTTTGATTTCTTTACCTGTTTGTTTCCCTTTTTGCTGTGGTTCCTTTCCTTTCTTTGCAGGTGCTCGTGAGAAATCCGGCGATGACGAAGGCCTGACGATGGTCTAACGGTGGCATTGATCACGGCGTGACTCGGAGCCTGGAATCGTGGCCTTGATGGAGGGTAGCTAGAACGACGAAAACTGAAGGGTCGTGACGCTTTGCTTGTCTTCTGGAACTTTCAGTTTACGGCGCATAGGGTTCCCTCATCTGTTAATACATTGGGCCATTTGGGCCGTATCTGCTTGTGGGTTGGGTGTAAACGGGTTAATGGGTAGTTTTAGTATTCTGATTTAAACCCGCTGGGTGTAACCGGGTTTAGGGTCTTGGGTGAATAAAATGTATTTGGACCTATAAATGGACTGTATAAATGGACTTTTATTTATCAATTTATCAATTTTGGTTTTAAGGCCCGGACAAATTTGGGCTATTACAGTGTATGTTTAGGTTATCAATGATCACATATGCATAAAATAATGATGTATATTGTGCAGTTTAGGCCATAATTTGTTATTTTCTATACTATATTTGCATAAAATAATAAAGTATGTATGTTGTAGCTAGGTTTATTTAATTTCTTGTAATATGTAAAACACATTATTACTTTTAAAACAAAAAATCTCATTTGATACAAAAGGAATTCTAAAAAAAATGAGGCAATGTTTTGATATTTAGGAATTCGGGAAGTAGTGCCCTAACATGCTGGGTTGCAATTTCCCGTTTGACTGAATGTCTAAAATATCCTTTTAAACGAGTTTCATAAATTACAAGATGATTTCAGTTACGAAAGTTTAAAATATCGTGTCCAATCATGCTGGATGTGGTGTTTGTATTCTTTTGAAGCGAAGGAATCTTGATTCTTTTTAACTTAAAATATTACGATTTTAAAGGAAATCTCATTTCTAAATTCTTTCAAACTTCTAACATTAAGACAAAACTATTCAATTTGGTACCAATTTTGGGCGTTACAAGGGTGCTAATCCTTTCTCGTGCGTAACCGACTCCCGAACCTATTTTCTCGTAATTTCATAGACCAAAACATTTTATAAAGTGATCCAATCACACTTTAAAAGGTTGGTGGTGACTCCCGTCTTTTCAAAAATCTCGTTTTTTTTAAAAAGGAGGTTTCGACAGCTTCCTTAATCTTTGATTTATTAATTGTTTTTAATTATTTTATCTAACTTGGATTTAATTTTGTTTCAGGTTGTGTCAAAAAAAATTCAAGTTTCTTTCCGAACGTCTAGAGCCCTAAGTCAAATCCGCGACTTTGACAAACTTTACGATCCGCTTTTGCGTTCATCCTTCTCACCCTTTATCATTTAACCTACTAACACAAGAAACAAGAAAGTGTTAGAATGCATAAGGAACAAATAAAAAGGAAAAACAAATGAAAACTTAAAGCTAAGAGTCAATGAAAATTGTTGAAACGGAGGAAGTACTGAAACTGGCTTGTCCACGTACTGGAGGCTTTGCCTCAATTTACTGTTAGATGAGCGGCAAGGCTGCAACTGTGGAGTGTTGGGCTGGGTGGGTTGAGCTATTCCCCACATAGAGTGTATGGCTGGTACGGGTGAAGTGTAGTGGTTGGTGGGTTGAGTAGTCTCCCCAAATGGGATTGCATATGTTATTGATGTTGCATGTATTTTGAAATGGGCCTATGGGTCATACTGTTATCTGAATAAGGGGCTAAGGCCTAGTTTATTGTAATCTGAAAAGGGCTCTGGCCCAGTATCACTGTTACCTGAATGGGCTTAGGCTCAATGGGCTTGAGCTGACTTGGGCTTTGAATGGGTTTTCCTTACACACTGAGTTTCCCCAAACTCACCCCTTCTTTAAACTTGCAGGTGAGCCTTGATGTGGTGACTTGGAGCCGGAGGGGATTCAGAGTGGCCATGGTGAATACTTTTGGGTTTGAAAAAGAGACTGGTTTTCTTAAGTTATTTTTAATTACTATTTAATTTTTGGGTTGTAATAAGTCCATTTTAACTTTATTTTCTTCTTTGATTTTTTGGGATTATATTATTTTAAACAACTTTAAATTGATGGATAATAATTCAAATGGGCTAGACTTAGGGGCGTGATTTCAAAACGATACTTGTTTTTTTTTAAAAAATAACACGACGTCACGAATACTCGATTTACCAAAGATAACCACTCAAAGAAATTTCAACTTGTTATAACCAAGTGTGGCAATGGATGTGGACATGTCTAGGATTGGATCCAATCGGAGAGCATGGTACTTAAGCAGCCTTCATGGCTCACCTCCTCTATTATAGATTCCTACTTGGTGCCCAGCTTCCATTCACTTGGTTAGTTTAACAAAAGTCGGCTTTTAAAACACTAAAAAGGGAACACGGGTTTTTGACTTCAATGTGGCACGTTGGATTTAGCCTTAATGTCTGGGCCGGGTTTGGGGGTGCTACAGTAGCTCAGGAAACGATTTAAGCATCTTGCAATCTGACAATATAAGTGTTGTGAACTTGGAAAGTTGAGTAAGAGCCGAAGGAATAGTGATGAAATTGTTACCACTAAGATCAAGATTTGTCAAAGAGGATAGACCAGAAATATCTCTATGAATATCTGCTTCACCAAGAGTGCACATGTTGCACTTGGACTGTGAAAAAATAAAATAGAATAAAATAAATAAAATAAAGAACACACAAATTTTACGTGGAAACCCTTTTGGGAAAAAAACCACGGGCAGAGGAGAAGAAAATTCACTATGTCGAAAATTTGAATCTAATACAAGAGGAATAGACTATGTCTATTTATAGGCTTGTAAAGCCATATTCTAGTAGGATTGAAACACCTTATCCTAATCAATATAAAATAGATGGAGTTTAATAAGGTTTAAAAAACCTTATTCTAAAATAAAATAAAAGAAGTCTAGTTCTATATGGATTTTACTTTTATTTTATTTTCCATCGTATTTTATTTAAATAAGAATTTGGGTCACTTAATTCTAACAATCTCCACCTTGACACAAATTCTCAATGAACAAGTTCTTCATCGCGAACTTTCAATAAACAAGTTCTCCACCTCTTCCATAAAACCCCTTAAGGGTTTAACTTCAACAATGAACACCAACCAAGTCTAAGCAATGCTCAAACTTGGTTATAGGAAGTGACTTAGTCATCATATCTGCAAGATTTTCATGAGTACTAATTTTGCTCACAACAATATCACCACAAGCAATAATATCATGAACAAAATGATACCGAACATCAGTATGTTTTGTTCTCTCATGAAACATTTGATCTTTTGTAAGAAAGATGGCATTCTGACTGTCACAAAATACTGTGCTGATTTGAAGGTCCTCATTAAGTTCACTAAAGAGTCCCTTCAACCAAACAGCTTCTTTACAAGCCTCAGTAATCGCCATGTACTCAGCTTCGGTGGTAGACAAAGCGACTGTAGTCTGCAAAGTGGCTTTCCAACTGATTGCACAACCTCCGATTGTAAAGACATAACCTGTGAGAGATCTTCTTCTATCAAGGTCTCCAGCAAAATCAGCATCAACATACCCAATGACTTCATCTCTAGTTCTTCCAAACTGTAAGCAAACATCAGTAGTACCTCGTAAGTATCTTAAAATCCACTGAACTGCTTTCCAGTGTTCTTTACCAGGATTCGCCATGTATCTGCTAACTGCACTGACTGCATATGATAAATCTGGACGTGAACAAACCATAGCATACATGAGAGATCCTACTGCACTAGAATATGGAACATGTGACATGTACTCAATCTCATCATCTGATTGTGGAGACAAAGCTGATGAAAGTCTGAAATGAGCTGCTAAAGGAGTACTAACAGGCTTAGCATTCTGCATATTAAACCTGCAAAGAACTTTCTCAATGTACCCCTTCTGACTTAGGTACAATTTACTTGCTTTTCTATCTCTAAGAATCTCCATACCAAGTATCTTCTTTGCTGGTCCTAAATTTTTCATCTCAAATTCTTCACTTAGTTGGGCTTTGACCTTTCTTATCTCTACTTTATCTTTTGTTGCCATCAACATGTCATCAACATAAAGAAGTAGATACACAAAAGAACCATCACTGTTTTTCTTAAAGTAGACAAAACTGTCAAAACTACTTCTTTTGAAATCATGATAAGTCATAAAGGAATCAAACCTCTTGTACCACTGTCTTGGTGACTGTTTCAAACCGTAAAGGGACTTTTTCAGCAAGCAAACATAGTCCTCTTTTTTCGAGACTGTAAAACCCTCTGGTTGTTGCATGTAAATATCCTCCTCAAGTTCTCCTTGCAGAAATGCAGTTTTTACATCTAACTACTCAAGCTCCAAATCATGCATGGCCACAATACCAAGCAAAGCTCGAATCGAACTATACTTAACAACTGGGGAGAACACATCTGTGAAGTCTACTCTTGGAATTTGACTGTAACCCTTTGCAACAAGCCTTGCTTTATATCTGGGTTCTTCAACTCCTGGAGTCCCTTCTTTCTTTTTAAACACCCATTTACAACGAACAGCCTTTTTACCTTTAGGAAGTTTTACAAGATCCCATGTTCTGTTTTTGTGGAGTGATTCCATCTCCTCTTACATAGCAAACATCCACTTTTCTGAGTCTTCACAGCTAATCGCCTCAGAATAATTAAATGGCTCTTGATTCGCATCTATATCTTCAGCCACATTTAAAGCATAAGCAACTAGATCAGCCTCAGCATACTTCTTTGGAGGTTTAATTTCTCTTCTTGTTCTGTTTTTGGCGATAGAGTATTGCGGTGAAGAAGCAACTCTATTCTCAATTTTTGTACTGGCTTGAGGAGTTGATTCTGTATTAATCTGATGCTCCACCTGCTTTTGGTTTTCTTTATTGGAAGAGTCTTTAAGAGATAAGTTAGGTAGCATAGCAGTTTCATCAAAAACAACATCTCTGCTAATCACAACTTTTCTATTTTCAGGACACCATAACTTATAGCCTTTTACACCAGCTTTATAACCAAGAAAAACGCATTTAATGGATCTCGGTTCCAATTTTCCATTATCAACATGAGCATACGCAGGACACCCAAAAATCTTTAAATCAGAATAATTAGCAGGATTACCAGACCATACCTCTTGTGGAGTCTTTTTCTCAATGGCAACGGATGGAGATCGGTTGATCAAAAAACATGCAGTAGAGGCTGCTTCTGCCCAAAATGACTTCGGTAAGTTGGCATTTGACAACATACATCGAACCTTCTCCATGATCGTTCTGTTCATTCGTTCTGCAACGCTGTTTTGCTATGGAGTATGGCGAACTATCAAGTGTCTCATGATCCCTTCTGACTTGCACAATCTATTAAACTCATCAGAACAGAACTCTAAGCCATTGTCTGTACGGAGGTATTTTATTTGTTTTCCCGTCTGTTTTTCAATCATAATTTTCCAAGACTTAAATGCGGAAAACACATCGCTTTTCTACTTCAGGAAGAACGCCCAAACTTTTCTGGAAAAATCATCAATAAAGGTTAGCATATAATTAGCTCCACCTCTCGAAGGCACTCTGGATGGCCCCCACAGATCAGAATGAATATACTCCAATGTTTCCTTTGTGTTATGGATTCCTCTAGTGAATCGAACTCTCTTTTGCTTCCCAAAAACACAGTGCTCACAGAAATTCAGTTTGCAAATTCCTTGCCCATCAAGAAGTCCTCTTTTGCTTAATTCAGCCATGCCATTCTCACTCATATGCCCTAGGCGCATATGCCAAAGTTTAGTAATATCATCATCTGAAAAGGAAGAGGAAGCGACAGCTGCATCACCAATAACAGTAGAACCCTGCAAAACATATAACTTGGCAATTTTTCTCTACCCTTTCATCACAACAAGGGACCCTTTGAAAATCTTTAAAACCCCACTTTCAGCTGTGTATCTGTACCCTTTTGAATCAAGAGTACTTAACGAAATTAAATTTCTTTTGAATTCTGGAACATGCCGTACGTCGCTAAGTGTTCTGACAACTCCATCAAACATCTTAACTTTAATTGTTCCAATACCTACGATTTTACACGAAGCATTATTTCCCATCAAAACAACACCTTCAGACACTGTTTCGTAAGTTGTAAATCAATCCCGATTGGGACTCATGTGGAAGGTGCAACCTGAATCAAGTATCCACTCCTCACTTACTTTAGAATCATTGACAGAAGCGACTAGAAGTTCACCATCGCTGTAGTCTTCTACAACATCAGCTTCACCGGAATTTTCTGGTTGTTTTCCCTTTTGATTCGCAGCCTCTCTTTTAATCTTATTTTGTAGCTTATAACACTCAGATTTAATGTGTCCTTTCTTCTTGCAGAAGTTACAAGTTTTACTTCTATTTGAAGACTTCGATCTACCCTTAGATTTACCACGAGGATTCCGTTCCTGTGTCCTACCACGATCATTATCAGCATTTCGATCTTGTCTCCTACGAACAATGAGACCCTCTCCCTGAGAGTCGGGTTTAACCACAAGATGTTTCATCTTATCATACGAGGTTAAAGAATCATAAATCTCATCAACTATTAGAGACTCGCGGCTATATAAAATCGTGTCTCTAAAGGTTGAAAAAGACGGGGGCAACGAACAAAGTAGAATCAACCTTAAATCTTCCTTATCATACTGAACCTCCATGGCCTCCAAGTTTGAGAGAATTTCTTTAAACCCTATTAAGTGTTCGTGTACATGACGCACCTTCCTCCAAACGATGAGCATAAAGACGCTGCTTCATATGCAACTTGCTTGTTAGAGTTCTCGACATACATATTTGTTCTAGCCTCTTCCATAATGCAACGGCAGTTTTCTCTTTCATCACATCCTGCAAAATTTCGTTGGACAAATGCAGATGTAATTGTGTTAATGCCTTTCGATCCTTACGCTTCTTCTCTTCATCTGTTAATGTCGAAGGCATCTTATCTATCCCTAGCAGAACATCCTCCAGATCCATCTGTGCAAGAACTGCTTGCATCTTAATTTGCCACAACGCAAATCTGGTGTTGCGATCCAACAGTGAAATTTCATACTTCAAAGACGCCATTACCGTGATCGAGATGAATAACCCGGAAGCTCTGATACCAGTTTGTGAAAAAATAAAATAGAATAAAATAAATAAAATAAAGAACACACAAATTTTACGTGGAAACCCTTTCGGGAAAAAACACCACGGGCAGAGGAGAAGAAAATTCACTATGTCGAAAATTTGAATCTAATACAAGAGGAATAGACTATGTCTATTTATAGGCTTGTAAAGTCATATTCTAGTAGGATTGAAACACCTTATCCTAATCAATATAAAATAGATGGAGTTTAATAAGGTTTAAAAACCTTATTCTAAAATAAAATAAAAGAAGTCTAGTTCTATATGGATTTTACTTTTATTTTATTTTCCATCGTATTTTATTTAAATAAGAATTTGGGTAACTTAATTCTAACATGGACAATTTAAGATCTTTAAGCTTGGAGAGTCGAGTAAGAGATGTAAGCATGCTGATGAAATTGTTACCACTAAGATCAAGTCGTTCCAGATAGGATAGACCCGAATTATCACGTGGAATATCTCCTTCACAAAGATTGCAGTTCCTTAGTTTAGCATTGTTAATGAACTCAAACCTGACAATAAAGGCAACATCCGAGCCATGGGATTCGTCCTTCTACCTTGGATTACCTTGAAAAGAGAAGGTAGATTTGGTCGTAACTTAAATGATGGTCCCTTGTGCCCATTGAAAGACAAAACTTTAAGGTTTTTAAATTGAAAAATGAAGGATGGTGGTTCTATTATGGCTGTTTCACTCAAGTCGAGCTCTTCCCAAAACTTTGCTTGCTGCAAATTCTCTGATAATTTTTCAACTCTATAACAACCAGAAAGATCTAGAATTTTTAGATGTTCCATTTTTCCTTCAATCTCTGGAAACCTTATAAGACTTGAGCAACCCGAAAGAATTAATGTTTCAAGAGATTCCATTCTAATTTTGGTTGGAAGACTCCTAAGACTTTTGCAATCTCTTAAATTCAACAGTTTAAGGCTCTTAAGCAGTCCAATTGATGGATGAACATCCACTAATTTGGTATAACCTTTCAAAATGAAAACTTTTAGATTTGATGCTATTGTAAAGTCTGGTGTCTGGATCAGGTTTTGGGACCCTTCAAGGTTCACCATTTTCAACTTATACAAGTGTTGTTTAAGACAACAATAAATTAGAGAGAAAAGAGAAAACATAATCAAATTTTAATCGTTTATATTAAAATAAGCTAAAACACAATGATCAAATGAGTTAATTCTTACTCTATTTTCCTTCCATAGTTGTTCAATGCAGCTATATGGTAAGAGAAGTACGATAAGATTGTCCGATTCAAAGTTTGAAGGTAACAATCTTAAAGGACACCCTTTCCAATCTAAAAGCCATAGTTCATTAGAAAGATATTTGAGATAATCACAATTTGAGTGGCAAAGCACTTTGAGCAATCTCAATTTTTTCGTTTTCAAGAAGGTATCTACACCCAAATTGAGTATCTTGCTTGATTCCCTAATAAGAATGAGCAAAACAAAAATGAGCTTCAAAACGTACAAAGACATTCAATATCTAAAAGCTATGTCGCATCGATATTGTTAAGTACTCGTATCCAATACTTATATCTAATGCATATTCAAATATGGGTATTAATTAAGATATTATTCTTTTTCTTTTTTTCTTTTGGGTGAAATAATTTAAGAAATCTTTAAATACATAAAAAAATTCTTTCTGAAAATAAAAAAATAAACTTAACCATATTAAAAATATATATCTAGCAGTCACTTCAAATGTCAAATTACCTAATCTTACAAAAATAAAAGTTGAATTAATATTTTGATTTATATTTTATCCACAAACCATGCATAATTCTTTAATATAATAAAATATTTATTATATTTATGGTAGTATTTTTTAATATAAATACTTTTTAATGTGTTAGAAAACTTTTATTTTAATTTTTTTAGTGTATTCAATATATATATTTTAAAATTAATTTTAAATAAAATTAATCTAAAAAATTTAAATATGGACAATCTAGATTGGGCTTGAATTTACTTCTCTTAAATCGGGTCGGGATTAGGTAAAAAGTAAACTCATTTTTTGAGCTGAGCCAGAGATTGGAAAAGTGGTCTAAATACCTTGCATAGGCCCGACCCAACCCATAAACACCTATAATTAAATATATACCATTAATATTTAAAGAAGACATATTTCTCGATTCTTTTGAAAGAGTATTATGTTGCTAGATAAATTTCATAATTAAACATTGAAATATTGAGTTTAAAAAAATAAAATTATTATTTATAGTACACAAAGATACAAGTTTATACATATTACCTTTTATTATCAATGATTATGTGTTCAATCATTTTTATAGCCTAAAAAAAATTAAGAACAGAAAATAAGAAAATAAAATAAATGGTGCACAATGTAAGATAAAACTTTTGAGATTTTAATGCAATGAAATTAAATATTTATTTCTACAAATTCTTTTTAATACTTGTAAGCATCAAACACAATTTATCTCAAAATTACTAAATATCACTTTTTAAGGATTGTCATATCTACTAATTAGACTAAACTTGAATGACTTTTGTTGAATGACTTTTGTTAAAATAGTATGTAATTTTTGTTGAATGACTTACAGTATTTTTTATTAGGATATGATGGACGTCCGTTTCCTCCCACAATCTGCAACGTTTTCCAGGTTTATCAACACATTTTTCTCTAACAAATTTTCTTCCCATTTCTTGCAACAAGTCATGCATCCACAAATATTGGTTATAGACTTTACGAGAGATTTTTTAATGTGAACATCAATTCCTATATCTGGAAAAAACTCACAACCATCCAATATTTTGATTACAAACCCTTTCTCCTCCTTATTGAAGAAACATGCTATATCTAGAAATATATTCTTCTCCCTTTCTTCCAATCCATCAAAACTGATTCGAAGCTTATCAAGAATTTCTTTATTAGAATCTCTTTTAAGTCTTTCAATTGTACTTCTCCATTGAGTTGCATCTCTGCCACACAAAAAGGAACCCAAAACTTCAAGAGCTAAAGGAAGCCCACCAGCATAATTTACAACATGTTTAGAAAGTTCAATGAAATCATCTTTCGGTACCATATCACTATGGAAAGCTTTGAGATTGAAAAGTTGAAGCGCATCTTTGGGATTCAATGTTATGGGCATATACACATCATCAACTTGGCAACATTGAAGCAAATGTTCGTCTCTTGTTGTTACAATGATTCTACTCCCTAATCCGAACCAATCATGCCTTCCAACCAAGCATTTTAGGTGTTGCATGTTATCAACATTATCAATAACAACAAGAAACTTTTTGTGAGATAATCTATGACTAATTATGGCACTCCCTTCATGGACATCGAAAAAGTTGAAGCATTCACCATGAAAGATCTGTGAAAGAAGTTGTTTCTCTAAAGAAACTAGTCTGCATTTGTCTGAAACTTCTCGAATATCAGCAAGAAAGCTTTTACCTTCAAAAAGATGCGACACTGATCACAAGCAACTCTTGCTAGTGTCGTTTTACCGATGCCATCCATTCCGCAAATTCCTATAATGCAGACATCATCTTCCCCAATGTTTATTTTCAAATACAAATCCTCCAAGTGTTCACTAATTCCAACCAAGTCGTTATGAGTAACTGGATATGTTTGACATAGTTTTGCTGATATCTTCATAACAATGTCTCTAATAAATTTTGATTCGTGCCTGCGAAGAAAGAATTTTAATTTTTTTGAATAAAATTTTGTTGATATCTTTCAAATGCACTTTGTATCTCAATGAATCATGAAACATAGTATTGTTTGGAAGCAGACAAGAACCAAGAATAAGAAAGCAAGATCTGTTGCGGAACCAGAATACAAAATTTGCTCTTTTATTCAAATATGACACTTTTTACTTAAACTAGAAAGTAGAGAAGAAAAGAAAGAATTACCTGTTATTTAAATGCCATCCCTTGATGTTAGCCACTTGAGTCAAAGCGTTTCGCCAGCTTTGGATCTTGTCTCTATCTTCCTTGTATCTCTCTTCGTGTTTGGCAAAGGCCTCCTCAACTCTCTCTTTCTGTTTTCTTAAATCGGATGGATCCACATTGTAGAAAATTGGAAATACCTTATGTCCCATGTCGTTTTTTTGTTTAACAATTTCAGCAAGCTCTTCCAAGCACCAACCTGAAAAGGCATAGGTTTCAGAAAAAACGATTACCGAGCACCATGATTGCTGAATTGCATTGAAGAGTTCAGGTGCGATCTCTTCGCCAGCCTCCAGCTTTGGATCATCTCTGAAAGTGACGATCCCACTCCTCTTTAGATCATCATAAAGATGATCCGTGAAGTTCTTGCGAGTATCTTCACCTCTAAAACTCAAGAAAACATCATATTTCTTTTTAGAAATGGAGGAAGAAGTTGATGGTAACGACAACATAAGGATGTATGAAAGGACAAGAATATCTCAATCTGGTGTTCAAAATCAGAAAATAGATCGCCCAATACCCACAACGAAACTAGAAAAGTAAGTATATGAGCGTAGGGGAGGAAATTAGGGGTCAAAGATGAGCGATGGATGTTGTTTCCAAGAAGGTGAGAGTCGGCAAAGTGGATGCTAGTTTAATTATAAGTAATAATTAAAAATGTTGGACGGTTTGTATTTTACGTGTTTAATTATAAGATTATGACAATAATAATTAAAATATAATTTTAAAGTATGTGACCATCAATTTGAGCACACTCTTTACACTGTAGGTTGTTTAGTATATTAGGTGAGGAGAATACCAATGTAACCTTAAAATATGAACAAATCCAGACTGTCACCTTCGATTCACCATCAAGCTAACTCTAAGAATGACAATTATGTAATATGTTCGTCAAACCCAAAATAATTCATAGTCATTCAATCTACATTTTATTACACCTTATATTACTTGGGAGAAGTACAGAAGTTAGTGGGAATGAAACTGATAGGGATTAATGTGAATATGAGTGATCAAGTCAATAAGAACTTTGTATAGCATGGGGAATTACAAATGTATACTATATATATTTGTAAACATTTCACCCTTTGTAATTTTCGTACTCTGCTTTTTGAATAATTAAAAATAATTTTTTATACTCAACATTTAACTTGAGCTCAATTAAAATTATAATATATATTAAGGAAATAATATAACTTAATAATATAAAAATATTTAAAATGTATGTTAAAATTGAAAAGGTCGATACGACTTGTGAACTATTCGAACGGAGTATTACTAAGTTCATATTCAGTTCGACTAATAACTTGAGTTTGTCTATTAATTACACTTCTCCTGCTTTTTATTCTTTTCTTTGGACACTTGATCCTGTTGGTTTTAATCTTGAAGCAACGGTGAAATCATAAATTTATTTTGAATCGAAATTATATTTTTATAATTTTTAAAGGATTAAACTAAATTTTTATATTTTTAGGAGGAATTAAAATGTTATTTTTCTTTTATTAATTAAAAATTTTAAAAACTTTAAATAAAAAAAAATTCCATTTTTGAAGACACCGGGCCTGCCACACCCACTAGTTTCTCCCTGATTTTAAGTTTTTATATACTAAGTTTCCAATTATGTGAAAAGGAATGCATACTTTAAATCAAATAAAAAACTGTAAGTAACATAGCTAAAAATGTCTGAAAAGGATTTAACAGGACAAAGCTAGTTAAGCACTTTACCACATTTAATGCTTGTTCTTCTATCAGTCAATTATAAAATTGAAGAATTTTTGCTTCCGTTTTGGTTGTAGCCCTTCTTCCTCCGTCTCATTGTAGATATTCGAGCCTATAAATGTTAAAAGTCTTCGCTTCCATTTCAACTTGATGGCTTTTGTTGGTCCCTCGCTTGCATGATCCTTTGAGCCATGCTTCTATCGGTCGAGAAAAAAACATAAAACACCAAAATTATTTTTGTTGCATTGAGATAACTTATATCAATAGTATATTAATTTATCTCAAATCAAAAAATATGTGTTGATATCACAAAAAAAAAACAATCATTCAAAATCTTACTTATGTCGATCAAAAATTAGATCTCTATTTCTCTAAACCCTAATATTAAACAAAATAAATATTCTATTGAATTTTGAAAAAATATTGGAAAGGAATATTTCTCACGTAGAAAAGATTTTCTAATGAACATACTTTATTTTCATTGTAGAACCCAAATTTTGCCCGGGGCCCATAAACCATAAACCAAGATAAAAATAATTAATAGTCCATTACCCAAAACCCAAATCTATCCAACCCAATTACAGCCCAAAAATTAAAACCCTAAAAGCCCAATCAGCCTACAACCTTAACTAATTTTCAGCAAACAAAAAAGAAAAAAAAACTAGCCGCTCCTCCCTCTGTCCCCAAGATTCAGTCGCCCCATGCTACCTCTGCCCTTGGCCATCACGTGCACCACCCACACCTGACACACCTGCAACAGAGACAAAAACAACAGCAAAAGAAAGCATGCGAGGGATGGGGGAAAGAATAAACAAAAGAACGAAAACAAAAAATAGGAAATGAATGTTTTATAGATCGGCTTTAAAAAGCCAAAATCGATCACAAAAAGGGGGGATTTTTTTCATATTTCGAGGGGAGAAGGGATTGTATTTTAGGGGGGATTTTTATAGAGGAATCGATTGTATTTTGGGGGGATATATATATATTTCGGAGATAATACAAAGTTCAAGAGTAAATCAAGAATCGGAACTAAGTTTTGAAAGGTGATTTTTCATTTTTTTTTGGAATTTTCTCTTGATTTGGATTTCGTTTGTTCTGTTTCCTTTTCAAATTTTTTTAAAAAAAAAAGAGAGGGAGAGAGGGGACTTACCGACGAACTAGCGACCTCGGCTCGCCGATCTCCTATGAGGGTGGCGCAGGCCCAAAAGAAAATTTGGGAGCTTTCTCTCTGTTTTTCTTTAAGGAAAATAAGAGAGGTGATGGGGTAATTTTTTTTTTATTTTTTTTAATTTTCAAAAAGGGGTGTTCAATGTTTTAAAAATAAAAAAATAAAAAAGTAGGCTTCATTTGTTTTTTTTCCCCTCAAAAGTAGAGCTTGGGGAAGGGGAAAAGCTCACCGTGCATTCAAGGGATGGAAATGTGCACATTTCTTTTAAATGGGAAATTTTCGCGATTAGTCCCTGTCTTGGGTGCCTACGTTCAATCAAGTCCTTTTTTTGTTTTCTTTAAATGCTTTCAAATTACCCCGGAAATTTGCGCCCAGACCCCTCCCTCCTTACCCACGTGTGCATTTTGGTCCCCTTGTATCCTTTTATTCTGTTTTCACTCCAGAATTTTATTTTTTAATTCAATTAAGCCCTATTTTGTTTATTTTAGACACTTTTATCACAAATTTTTTTTGGTATTATTATTAATCTAATTTTACTATTTTTTTACTATCATTTTTTAAAATTATTTTCCTATTATTTATTATACTATTTTTTACACTATTATTTATTATACTTATTATATCATTTTCATTATTTCTTATTTCTTTTCATCTAATTTAATCAATTGGAGTTAAGTTTCACATTATTATATTATTTATTTATTTATATATTTGTTATATGCATCATATATATATTTAAAATAAAACTAATTATTTTATGTACAAATTTTCATTATATGTATCACATTACTTGTTATATTATTTTTGTTTTACTAATAATCATTTTTTTCTGTACTATTTCTTTTTATATACATATTTTATAATAATTTTAAATATAGTTTATTATACTTATTATATTTTATTTATCATGAAGACGAGACTTAATATTTGGCAATTCGCAGAATAGTGCCCTAACGTGTCGGGTTGCAATTTCTCGTTTGCTCAAAATAATCGAATATTCCTTTAGGTTTTCACTCATGTTTATTAAAAACCTTTCAATACAAAGGTTGTTCGATGTTTGGCGATTTGAGGATCGTGCCCTATCGTGTTACGTTGCGCTTTGTCATTTGTTCTAAACAATCGAAGATTCCTTCGAAATTTCATTCACGTTTTCTAAAAACCCTTTAAAATGAAAGAAGTGTTCGATGTTTGGCAGTTCGGGGAATAGTGCCCTATCGTGCTGGGCTGCAATCTCCCGTTTGTCCAAAATAATTGAATATCTCTCCAGAATTTCACTTGTATTTTCCAAGGTGAGGCAATGGTCAATGTTTAGAAATTTGAGGAATCGTGCCCTACTGTGCTGGGTTTCGATTTTTCGTTGGACTAAATAGTTGAGCATCCTTTTATGATTTTATAATTATAAATTTTCGGATGTCGAAACAGGAAGATTTTTGGTAACCAACTCAGGTTATTCAAATGTTATTAAAAAGAACCACATTTCAAAAACATTTCAATTTTAGACATAAGGACAATATTTAATCGATTTGGTACCAATTTTGGGCGTAGTGAGGGTGCTAACCCTTCCTCATACGTAACCGACTCCCGAGCCCGTTTTCTAAAATTTTCGTAGACCAGAACCGTTGTTTTAATAAACTAAAAATGTTTTATTAAAACAACCCAAATTTTTAGGTGATCCGATCACACCTAAACAAGAAAAGATTGGTGGCGACTCCATTTTCGCTTTCCAAAAAGTCGATCCATTATTTTTAAATCGAAATGAAAAAATGGTTTCGACAGCTTGGCGACTCCACTAGGGACGAATGAGAGTCGAGCCATAAAAATCAATTATTTACTGTCCTTTTACCGAAAATCAAAAATTTATTTTAAAAATCATGTATTTTTCGATTGCATTTGATTGTGTGATTGTCTTAGTGTGGGTCTTGTAAAATAGCACTGTATTTCATTACATGACCACTGTGGTCACACCTTCTAAGTGGGAGTAAGAAACTACGCTTTCGTGAGGTTTTCACCTTCGCATGGGCTAGTGGATTACTTCCGGGGTACATCCGTACCTATGATTTTGTGAGATTTTCATCTCCGCATGGTCATAGGGAAATGTATCCCCCTGAACCGAACTCGATCTATATGAGCCTATAATGGGTGAGGATTGATGAATCTACTGGTTCGGGTACCTTATCTCTAGAACTAAACCGTATATAGTGAACCTTAGGAACCATCCTTGGGTGAAGCCACGTCGAGCCTTAGTACTTACCCGTATATGCGTCATAGTTATCGTTTATGTGCTTGCATTCTATCGCTATTATTTGACACTAATCGGTGTTTTGTTTTGTTTTGTCATTTTTGCAAAACATTACATACTAAAGGAGGCGTTAATTCGTATTCAATTACTAAGTTAGAAAATTTGACATGGAGAATGAATTTCTTAGTAAAGTCGAGGATAATGCGGCCGTTCGTGCATGGTCGGAGAGGCTACGATCAGAGAGAGGGGATAGCTTGGCAGAAGGGTATGTATCAAAGCTACAAGATTTCACTCGCGTCAATGTAGTACAGAACGAGCTGCAAGGGTTGAGAGACATTTGGGCTAGTTGGAATGAAGGAATCAAGCAATTGTTTTACCAAAATTATGGTGACGTATCCTACCTGCTAGATATTAGAGTGGATAAGCATTTGTTCCGAGCCTTGGTGCATTTTTGGAATTCTGCATACAAATGTTTCACTTTTGGAGAAGTGGATTTGGTACCTACCATGGAGGAATACATTACTTTGCTCAGGTGTCCCAAAATTTAAGTCCAAAAGACTTATGCTCGAGTTTTTAGTAGTCAGACTTTCGTGAAGAAACTGATTAGCATTTCTGGGATGACCGAGCCTTGGGTCACTGCTCGGATTCAGCAAAAAGGAGATAGCAAATGTATCCCTTGGGAGAATTTGCGAGATTTGATCTTGACACATCCAGATGAAAGAAAGAGGGTTGATATATTCACCTTAAGCATCTACAGATTAGTGATATTTCCTAAGGGTTTGAGGCACGTGGATGAGGTGGTCATTGACTTGTTTGATCGCCTTGAAAAGGGAATCACACCGGTACCGGTAATATTGGCAGAAACGTTTAGATCTTTGAGCTCATGTCGGAAAACAGGCGAGGGGCGATTCATTGGATGTGCACAATTATTGATGGCATAGTTCCACGGGCACTTTTGGAAGGTAGATAAAGTTTCCTATCGAGTCTTCTCCAAGGATTATTCCCCATTGAAAGAAGAGGCAACTATACAGAGGAGAGAGGATATCTTAGAGGAGAAGTGGATGGACATTCTTCAGAACCTCAAGGATGGGGATATCAAGTGGAGAGCTTATTAGATGGTTCCTGACGAGATCATGTACTGATGTGGTTGCTTTGATTGGGTGCCATTGTTAGGAATTTAGGAAGTTACTGGGTATACTCCGCTGTTAGCCTTGAGGCAATATAAGTCAAGGCAGTTTGTACCCACAACCTATGGGCTTGCTCAGAGTGAATTCTCATTTAAAGGTGCTCATTATAAGAAGAGAGTTCGGGAGTTATCGGATGCTTGGAAGCAAACTTGTTGGATGAAGAGGTTAGCCGTCTGTTCCATGGTAACGCCCGAGTATAACAAGTGGTTTAAGAAGAGGATTAATGATAATATTCCTAGGCCAAGCTTGGAGAATGCTCAACCTATCGAGGAACAATTACAAGTTGCCCCATCAGAATTGGAAATTATAAGGCAAGATTTCGAGAGGAAGAGTTCGGAGCTCGGGAAGAAGATCGAACAGTTAGAAGAAGAGAAGATGCATCTAAGGTTAGACGCTGATGTTCAGAGGTCAGAGGCTGAGAAATGGAGAAAAGGAAAAACTAAGGCCGAAGAAGACCTAAATAGCTTGAAGACAGACTACAAGAAGTTGCGCCTATCTATGAGGACTGCGGATTTAGGTAAGACTTTCGAACAATGGCGCCATGAAATTCGAGAAGAAAAAGCCAATACCGATCGGTGGGAAAGAAAATTTCGAGAAGCTCAAGCACGAAACGAAGATTTGGAGAAGAGTCTGTCGAAGAGAAGAAACGAGCGAGGTGAACTAAGGGCTAGAGTGGCAGAACTCGAGAAGTCTCTGCATCAATACTGAAACCGCAACACCGCAATAGAGCTGAGGGCAAGCTTGAGCCAGATAGAAGAGATGAAAGGAAGAATAGGAGAGTTAGAGGCATCACTGCAGAACTGTGAGATGCGGATCCAGTTTTTCGAGGCAAACGAGGATCGTTGGAAAGAGCAGCTTCACCATGCACAAGACCAAGTTAGAAACAGAGATTACCTTATGGGGGAAGCCATAACCCAAATTCGGGAGATAGCAGACTACTTGCAAACTTTAGCGGTTCAAGAGGACATACTGAGCGTGAAGTATGAGTTGGAGTCGGATCGCGAACAAGAGCTGGCCTCGTTGCTTAGAAAAATCAGGACTCTAAGTGTTAGAGCGAAATTTTATTTGTAATTCGACTTTATGTAAAAGATTTTATTTTCGAGTGAAATTTTCTAAGGGAAATTGAATCAAAATTGATGCCTCCTTTACATTCATGCATTTGCATTACATCATATCATTATGCATTAAAGGCCATAAGAGTTTTCTAATTAATTAATTAAAAATTATTTCAGTAACCTGGAAACCAACGAAAACCAACCAACCACGCATCCCTACTGTACTAGAAAAAAATCAATGGATAAGAAACTCGAGAAATTAGAGCAAATGCAAAATGACATGCAAGAACAAATGCAGTCCCAGATGGAAGAGCAGCTAGCCAAAATTCAACGAGAGATGAAGGAGCAAATGATGGAGTCTCAAAGAGAGATGATGGCCCAGTTATCCAAATTACTGCTGGGAGGAATGGATAAGGGAAAGGGCCCCATGGACCAAGTTGAGGAAACCAATGAAGATCTCCAATACCCCCTGGCTTTACTCCGATGCATATACCGATGAAGCCCGAGATTAACCTACAAAAACCATCTATCACAATCATGCCCCAGCAAGTTCAGCCCGGAGCTTCAATTCCGATAAACTTCCAAGCCGGCTCAGGCTCTAACTTTGTCAACAACCCGAACTATCCGCCCGTTCCCGACTTGGATGAAGCTGCTGAAGAGGAAAAGGTGAGGATGGATTCGTAAAAATAATTGGAAGAACGTTGTAGATAGCTCGAGGAAAAATTCAAAGCCATGGAGAGCGCGGATCATCATCAAGGGATTGATGCCAAAGATCTGAGTCTGGTCCCAGATTTAGTCCTCCCCTCTAAATTCAAAATGCCTGAATTCGAGAAATACAATGGAACAAGTTGCCCTGAAGCCCATATCACCATGTTCTGCAGGCGAATGACGGGATATGTTAACAATGACCAGCTACTAATCCACTGCTTTCGAGATAGTCTGGTTGGAGCGACGTCTAAGTGGTATAATCAACTGAGTCGAGCCAAGATTAACTCATGGAAGGACCTGGCTCAGGCCTTTATGAAGCAAGACAATCATGTGACGGACATGACCCCTGACAGAATCACTCTCCAGAATATGGAAAAAAATTCAAATGAAAGCTTCAGACAGTATGCACAAAGGTGTAGAGAGGTGGCCATACAAGTTCAGCCACCACTTCTAGAAAAGGAGACGACAATGCTCTTTATCAACACCTTGAAAGCCCCTTTTATCACCCATATGTTAGGAAGCGCCACAAAAAGCTTCTCCGACATAGTGATGACGGGGGAAATGATCGAGAATGCTGTGAGGAGCGGCAAAATAGAGTCGGAAGAGAGTGCCAAAAAGTCAGCCCCAAGGAAAAGGGACAATGAAGTGAACAACACGAGCAAATTCAACAAGGGGCAGTCCAAGTCAATTACTGTGAATCAACCCAAAACGGTGACTACCAATCAACAAAGCTCTGGAAGACAAGAATCCAATTCGAGGAAGAATACAGAAAGGCCACAATTCACCCCTATACCCATGACATATAGGGAGTTGTACCAGAACCTGTTCAACGCTCATGTAGTATCCGCTTTCTACCCAGAGCCACTGCAGCCCCCGTATCCCAAATGGTATGACACAAACGCCCAATGTGAATACCACGCGGGAATTACTGGGCACTCAATCGAGAATTGTATTGCGTTCAAGAAAGTAGTCGAAAGACTCATTAAGGTGAGGATTGTGAGATTTGACGACCCAGCCACGCCCAATGTAGCAGGAAACCCACTCCCCAATC
Source organism: Gossypium hirsutum (assembly GCF_007990345.1). Classification (NCBI taxonomy): domain Eukaryota; kingdom Viridiplantae; phylum Streptophyta; class Magnoliopsida; order Malvales; family Malvaceae; genus Gossypium; species Gossypium hirsutum. The sequence goes on from NC_053434.1 coordinate 119,011,032, forward strand.
ATACCGACCAAGGAGTGAATGGGATAAGTGAAGGCTTGAATAAGAAGACCAAGTATGAAGTGGCAGAAGTCAGGACCCCGTTGAGGCGGGTATGGAAGGAGATGGCCAAGAGAGAATTGATAGTGTTGGATTCGAGGGAAGAATACGAAGAAGAGAGAAACTACTGTGTGTTTTCACGACAATATGGGGCATGAAATTCAAGATTGCATGGAGTTCAGAGCCCTAGTACAAAACATGATGAACAATAAAGAAATTGAATTCTATGAAGAGACTGAAAACCCTGTAGAGGGAGATATATGTACATCGGAAGGAGAATCGATGGCACAAAATCGAACACCTAATTATCCCGTGGTGATCATTTCGAGACCCAAAAATAATGAAATTGGAGTACAAATGCCACCGAGGATCATAATCCAAAGACCTGTAGTCTTCTCTTACAAAGACAGTAAAAAGGTCCCATCGAATTATGATTGCAGTGTGACGATACCGGGAAAGGAGAGCCCGGTTGACACTTCAAGAGGGGACCAAGACAAGGGTTCCTATACACATAGCGGGAGGCGTTACGATACAGCGAATGAAGAGGTGCAGCCCACAAAAGGAAAAGCCTAGGTGTTTGAGGAAATGAAGGGAAAAGCAACCAAACCTATTAATGAGCCAGTTAACGAAGAGGAGGCCAAGGAGTTTTTAAAATTCCTAAAGCATAGTGAATACAGCATGGTGGAACAGCTACGTAAACAACCAGCCCGTATTTCGGTGTTGGCCTTACTTCTAAGCTCGGAAGTTCATCGTAGCGCACTAATGAAGGTCTTAAACGAGACATACGTTGCGAGTGACATCTCCGTTAACAAAGTAGACCGTTTGGTGAACAACATAAGTGCCGACAATTATATCTTCTTTAATGACGACGAGATACCACCCGGGGGCATGGGGTTGACTAAAGCTCTACATATCACCACGCGCTGTAAAGGGTATACACTGCCAGGCGTACTGATTGACAATGGGTCGGCTTTGAACGTCTTGCCTTTGACCATGCTAAATAGATTACCTATAAACAGCTCTCACATGAAGGAATGCCAGAACATCGTAAAGGCATTTGATGGCACGAAGAGAAATGTGATGGGCAGAATCGAGGTACCTCTTCAAATTGGGCCAAACACATATGAGGTGGATTTCCTCGTAATGGACATCAAGCCCTCATACAATTGCTTGTTGGGAAGGCCCTGGATACATTCGGCTGGGGTAGTGCCTTCCTCATTGCATCAGAAATTGAAGCTAATATCGGAAAGGAGATTGATAACGATCAAGGCTGAGGAGGATATTATTGCAACTGTGAGCAATAATGTACCCTATTTGGAGACAGATGACGAAGCAATCGAATGCTCATTTCGATCTTTGGAATTTGTTAATGCGACCATCATCGCCAAGGGAAGCAAAATTCTGGTGCCAAAATTGTCCAAAACCATGAGGATAAGCCTCCAGCTGACGATTGGAAGAGAGGCCCTGTAACACCCCAAACCCGGCCCAGAAGTTATGGCCGGATCCGGCATAACACATCAAAAACGTAAAAAAAATTTCCATTCTAAGTCCAGAAAATCGTACTTGATGTTCAAAAGAATAATTCATTAAGGGTTAAAGTGAATGGAAGCTGTGCACCAGGTAGGAAACTGAAAAAGAGGTGGTGAGTCCATCGGACTGCTTAAGTACCAAGCTCCCTTTGGATCCAATCCTAGACATGCATACCGCCATTGCCACACCTTAACGTCATGGATATTTCTAGGAAACCGATTCGATTAAGTCATTTTTAGGAAAAGTGATTAATTTTGGAAAATACTTTCATTGCGGAAGCTTTGCTTGTTGTCGTGTTATTTTGAAATCAACTGTTGTTTTTGAAAACGCGCCCTAAAGCTATCCAATTTCAACAGTTAAAATAACTATTACCTATCTTAGTAATACATATTAAAAACCATCAAAAATAAATAAGCGGCCTTATTACATTTAAAAGCCCAAAACCTCAAACGTAATTAAAAGGATGTCCAGTTCACCAGAAGAAAATCAAACTTTCAGAACAGGTGGCCACTCCGAATTCCCTCACAGCTCCAAGCCCACTATGGTTGGGGATTTCCTGCGTGGATGAAAATAAAAGGGGTGAGTTTGGGGAAACTCAGTGTGTAAGGAAAACCCATTCAAAGCCCAAGTCAGCTCAAGCCTATTGGGCCTAAGCCCATTCAGGTAACAGTGGTACTGGGCCAGAGCCCTTTTCAGATTACAATAAACTGGGCCTTAGCCCCTTATTCAGATAACAGTATGGCCCATAGGCCCATTTCAAAATACATGCAACATCAGTAAACATATGCAAGCCCATTTGGGGAGACTACTCAACCCACCAACCACTACACTCCACCCGTACCAGCCATACACTCCATGTGGGGAATAGCTCAACCCACCTAGCCCAACACTCCACAGTTGCAGCCTTGCTGCTCAGTTAACAGTAAATTGAGGCAAAGCGTCTAGTACGTGGACAAGTCACTTTCAATACTTCCTCCGTCAATATCCCAGTCCAATGCATCAGATAATAACATGGCATGCAGTAAATAACAACAGTCAAACATGCATTTAGGTCAATTTAACCCTAGAGGTATTTCGGTAATTTATCTCTTAGGGGTAAAACTATAAATTTTCCACTTTTAAAGGTATTTCAGTAATTTATCTATTTTAGGGTTTTTCATGCATATTCCTACCTTTCACGTACTAACAGAATCACGTACCGAGGGTTCTTACCGAATTGGGCCCGTTGGCCCATCATTCCAATTTTGGCCCATTAAGCCCAAAAATATCGAGGGCACAGAAATCATGCACTTTGCAGTCCAAACATTGCAGCTTACCAAAAACATTAATCGATTTACCTTACGAGCATTCGCACACTCGCAAATCTACAAAATACCAGTTTTCGACATTTCGGCTTTTCGGCTTTTGCCGATCTAGACTAAGAAAGAGGGTGTTAGTTACACACTTGTTCACGACGATATGTTGACGAGATCCACACACGAACCGCCTACAATTGGATTACTAACACGTTAATCTAACTATTCAAATACGAACTACGTATTAACCCCTTATAATATTCGGCCAACCACACCTACAGATCATAGTAAGCTTATAAGAAATCAATAAGCAACTCATTAACAATTTTTTGTCAATGTTTACCACATAATCATAATTTCACTGCAAGCTGTCTTCCTGAGCAACAGTCACTAAATCATTTATAACTGGAGCTACGAAACTCCAAATCAAGTTCCGTTAATTTTTCCTGAAAATAAACTCATATATCTTCTATCCATAAAATTTTCAGAATTTTTGGTTTATCCAATCAATACCAGATTTTTCTCAAAGTTTCCCATGTTTCACTATTTGACTAATCTGACCACTCTTCATTATGAATCAAATTTCTCTTTGTACAGAATTCAAAATATGTTATTATTTATTTCATTAGAAACTAGACTCAATAAGCTTTAATTACATAATTTATTCAGCTTCTAATTCATCTCCCACAATTTATGGTGATTTTTCAAAGTCACATTACTGCTGCTGTCCCAAGCATATTTATTACCAAATCACTCTTTCACACATACCTTGCATGCATGTTATTTAAACATGTATAACACCAATCAATCATCACATATCTATGATTTTACTTAAGTATAATCTCCATTTCATCATTTTAAAGCACAACATGTTAGCCGATTTTTCCCTTTAGCATCTAAGGCACATGCATGCTCATTTGTTTGGCTCAACTTCACCTATCTTCCATTTTTCATCAAAAGAACATGAAACAACAACCATTTCCTTCATTTTAATTCATGACTAAATGCTCACAACACAACTAAAAACCAAAATATGCTTCAAGAGTTAAGGTAGAATCAAGAAGAACTCATGAACCTCAAAATAGAAGCATGGTACCAAGAACTTACCTTCAATTTTCCTCCTCCTAATGACCGAATACTCAAGAGCTTTCTCCTCTCCTTTCTCTTCTCTAACTTTCAGCTATGATGAACAAAGATGGACAAAACTTTGTTCTTTTCACCCCTTTTTTTAATAAAACTTCATATTTCATCCATTTAATTCTTTAATACAAAAGACATGAAATTCTTATCATGAAACATTTACCTAACCCATTATCATGGAACATTTACCTAACCTATTATCAATTTGTATCAATTTGTACCATAAATTATGGATATCAAGTGCACATTTTGTCTACAACAACATGATGGCTGGCCACTTCATGTAAAATGGGAGGTTTGTCATGCAAATCCTCCTATTTTGCACTCCTATTTATTTGGCCACTTCAATTTAGCCTATAGCATTTTCAAACATTTTCACATAAGTTCTATTTCATAATTTCACCCCCTTTTTGTTATGGAACAAAAATTAACTAAAATTGTCGGGTTCTATCTTAAGTTTGGGCTTTCTAGAGGCCCACTAACATAATTAAACCTATGCCAACATTCACAGGATTCCCGAAAATTGGGGCGTTACAGGCCCTACCCGGAAGGGGACTTGGGAGACATCTGCAAGGAAGGGTTGAAACGCCAATGCCGAATGACAAGAGAGACCGCTTCGGTTTAGGATTTAAGCCGAATGCGAAACAAAGGAGAAGGGAGCTGGAAAAGAAGTAAGAAAGAAGAAGAGCTCGATTAACGGAGGAGGAAATCAAGTGGGAACCAATGACATTCCCCTATATATCGAAAACATTTGTGTCCGGGGGAATCATTCATCCCGAGAGAGACACACCAATTACGAGAGCTATAGAAGAAAGGCTGGAAAGCTTGGACATCAACGTCATATGCGAAGAGGAGACTGGAAGAGAGAATTTGTCGGGCATTTACCTCTGCACGCCTGGAAGTGTTCTGGACAACTGGACTGCAGAAGAGATTTTTGTAGTTTTTAGAACGGATTCAGAGTAATGTCCAAAACACACTTATTGCTCTAGGCCTAGGAGTAATAAGAATCTTTTGTGAAATAGGCCGATGTTTAAAAATGACATTTCAGTAAAATGCACGGTTATTATCAATTTTGAGCAAATGTTATCTCGTCCTTTCAATTCCATTCATAACCATACAAATGATTACTTTTGAATTCTTTTATTCTTGAAACATTCTTTTAAATATTCTTTCATTCATCATTCATGATCATATCACGCAAATAAATGTTTCGAATTCTTTTGATTCTTTGTATCTGCCTTCGTCCTCATAACAGGTCCCCAGATATTAATGATACGAGTGACACTGCTAGCGACTCAGAATTTCCTTTCGAGCAAGATATGTGTATGGATGATTCTCAGGATTTTGAAGAGGACCAAGGCTGTAACCTATCTCCTGATTTGTTGAGGATGGTAGAATAAGACGAGAAACAAATCCTACCTCACAAAGAATCAGTCGAAATTGTGAGCTTAGGAGAAGGACAAGAGGTGAAGATCGGAACATGTATCACTGCGGAGATGAAGCGAGACCTCATTGAATTACTTCAAGAATTCAAAGATGTCTTCGTATGGTCATACCAAGATATGCCCGGGTTGGACACTGACATCGTGGTTCACCGACTCCCCATAAAAGAAGAGTGTAAGCTTGTTCAGCAAAAACTCCGAAGAATGAGGCCTGATGTCTTGTTAAAAATAAAGGCAGAAGTTCGAAAACAGTTTGACGCTGGATTCCTGAAGGTGGTAAAATACTCAGATTGGGTAGCCAACATCGTCCCTGTCCCTAAGAAAGATGGAAAAGTGTGAATGTGTGTGGACTACAGAGATTTGAATAAAGCCAGCCCAAAAGACAATTTCCCACTACCTCATATCGACACCCTAGTGGACAACACGGTGGGACACTCACTGTTTTCATTCATGGACAGTTTTTCAGGATATAACCAGATTAAGATGCATCCTGAAGATATGGAGAAAACCACATTTGTAACTATGTGGGGCACGTTCTGCTACAAGGTGATGCCGTTTGGACTGAAGAATGCGGGGGAAACTTATCAAAGAGCCATGGTAACCCTTTTTCACGACATGATGCATAAAGAAATCGAGGTCTATGTTGATGACATGATAAGTCTCGAACAGAGAAGGAGCACATACAAGTCCTGGGAAAATTATTCTTGAGGTTGAGGAAGTTTCAGCTAAAACTCAACCCCGCCAAATGTACCTTTGGAGCCAAGTCTAGAAAGTTACTCGGATTCGTGGTTAGTGAGAAAGGGATCGAGATTGATCCAGACAAAGTTAAAGCCATACAAGAGCTATCCCCGCCGCGCACTCAGAAAGAAGTTCGAGGCTTTCTAGGAAGATTAAATTACATTGCTCGGTTCATTTCACAACTGACCGAGAAATGTGACCCTGTCTTTCGCCTCCTCAAGAAACATAACCCAGGTGAATGGGATAAAGAATGCCAAAGGGCTTTTGACAAGGTCAAACAGTATTTATCCAATGCCCCGGTGTTGATGCCACCTAACCCCGATAAGCCATTGATACTGTATTTGACAGTATTCGAGAACTCCATGGGATGCGTATTGGGTCAGCATGACGAGTCGGGGAGGAAAGAAAAAGCTATTTACTATATCAGTAAAAAGTTCACGGAATGTGAGGCAAGGTACCCGCCGATAGAGAAGTTGTGTTGTGCCCTAATTTGGACAGCCCGAAGACTGAGGCAATATATGTTATATCACACCACTTGGCTTATCTCAAAATTGGACCCCTTGAAGTACATGATGGAGTCAACAACTTTGAATGGAAGGATGGCCCGATGGCAGATTCTACTTTCTGAATTCGACATAGTCTATGTGAACCAGAAAGTAGTAAAAGGAAGTGCAATAGTAGATTTTCTGGCCAGTAGAGCTTTGGAAGACTATAAGCCTTTGAACTTCGACTTCTCGAATGAAGACCTAATGTGTGTTGCTACCACTGAAAAAGGTTCTCTCGAAGAACTTCCTTGGAAATTGAATTTCGATGGGGTGTCAAACGCTGTGGGCAATGGAATCGGGGCCGTCTTAGTGTCCCCAAATGGAGATCATTATCCATTCACTAGTAAATTGGATTTTGATTGTACAAATAATATGGCAGAATACGAGGCGTGCATCATGGAAGTCCATGCAGCCATAGAACGCAAGATTAAGGTGCTAGAGGTGTATGGGGATTCCGTGCTAGTGATTTATCAACTCAAGGGAGAATGGATGACTAGAGATCCCAAGTTGATCGACTATCGAAAACTAGTCCTTGAATTGGTTAAAGAGTTTGATGACATTACCTTCCACTACCTTCCACGAGACGAAAATCAGATGGCTGATGCTTTGGCTACCTTAGCTTCCATGATCAAGGTGAACAAATAAGAAGATGTCAAACCCATCCAGATGAGCATTTATAAAATTCTGGCCCACTGTTACAATATTGAAGAAAATAAAGAGAGAGATGATCACCCTTGGTATCATGATATATTGCAATATGTGAAGAATCGTGAATACCCGAACCAGGCAAGCGAGAATGACAAAAAAACTCTAAGAAGGCTGGCTATCGACTATGTCTTAGATGGGGATATATTATACAAAAGAAGAAAAGATCAAGTGCTACTAAGATGTGTAGACGTCGTAGAAGCTAAGAAAATCTTGGAAGAAGTCCATGAAGGCGTCTGTGGGACGCATGCTAATGGCTTTATAATGGCCAGGAAAATTATGAGATTCGGGTACTATTGGTCCACCATGGAAGGAGACTGTGTCAATTACGCCAAGAGATGTCATAAGTGCCAAATCTACGGGGACAAAATTCATGTGCCTCCTTCATCGCTGCATGTCATGGTTGCTCCATGGCCATTCTCGATGTGGGGCATGGATGTGATTGGACCAATATCGTCGAAAGCTTCCAATGGGCATCGATTCATCTTTGTGGTTATTGACTACTTCACCAAATGGGTAGAAGCCGCTTCGTATGCTAGTGTGACAAAGTCGGCAGTAAGCAAGTTTCTGAAAAAGGAGATCATATATCGATATGGAATACCGGAGAGGATTATATCTGACAATGCATTAAACTTGAACAATAGTACAATAGCGGAAGTCTGCAGTCAATTCAAGATCAGACATCACAGCTCGTCACCATATCACCCAAAGATGAATGGGGCAGTGGAAGCGGCCAATAAAAACATTAAGAAAATTGTGGGGAAGATGACCGAAACCTACAGAGACTGGCATGAGAAGTTACCATTTTCCCTCTTTGCTTATCGAACGTCAGTCAAAACCTCAACTGGGGCAACCCCTTTCTCCTTGGTCTACGGAATGGAAGTAGTGTTGCCAATCAAAGTTGAAATCTCGTCTCTTCGAGTGTTTTCAAAGTTAAAGTTAGACGAAGCAGAATGGATCCAGTCTCGATACGATCAATTGAACTTGATTAAGGAAAAGAGGCTAAGAGCTATCCGTCATGGTCAGATGTACCAAAAATGAATGATGCGGTCTTATGACAAAAAGGTTCGCCCTAGAGAATTCCACAAGGGAGACCTAGTTTTGAAAAAATCCTTCCCATACAGAAAGATTTTCGAGGAAAATGGATGCCTAATTGGGAGGGGCCTTACGTGGTAAAGAAAGCTTTCTCCGGAGGAGCATTGATTCTAGCCGAGATGGATGGCAAAAACTTGCCCAATCCTATAAATTCAAATTCTGTCAAGAAGTATTTCACTTAAAGAAGAAGAGGTCAAGGTGAAAACCCGCAAAGGGCGCTTTAAAAAAAACCAAAAAATTTTGGAGAGGCCAAGGTGAAAATCCGCAAAGGGCACTTTGAGACCAAAGGGTTTTTGAGTTGAAAACCCGTAAACGGGTAGCTCAAATTTCAAATGTGGGATATATGGTAGTCTTGCCCTCCCAAAATCAATAAGAGGGAGGAGCAGTACACCTTGGGACATCAACAAAATGCGCTTGATCTCTGAAACACACATTTAGCTTGAAGGAGCCTTTGAGAAATTAAAATAGTGAAGCTCGTGCTGCGATATCTGGGGCACCTTTTTCCTCATTTTATTTTGAGCCTTACCAGTGCAGTGGAATCGGTGAATTCACAAGTCTTAACCCCCTAAGCAGTGGGGCAACAAGCTAAAAATTGTAGATCTTGTTTCCCCGAGATTGTAGTGGATCAGATCGAAGACGGCGAATCTAGGTTTCCTGATGTTGCAGCGAAGCAGATTTAAACCACCATCCTAGCTCCCTAAAGTTGTAGTGGAGTATGCTGAAGATTGTAGATCTTGTTTCCCTGAGATTGCAGTGGAGCAGATCGAAGACAGCGAATCTAGGCTTCCTGATGTTGCAGTGAAGCAGATTTAAGCCACCATCCTAGCTCCCTAAAGTTGTAGTGGAGTAGGTTGAAGATTGTAGATCTTGTTTCCCTGATATTGCAGTGGAGCAGATCGAAGACAGCAGATCTAGGCTTCCTGATATTGTAGTGAAGCAGATTTAAGCCACCATCCTAGCTCTCTAAAGTTGTAGTGGAGTAGGTTGAAGATTGTAGATCTTGTTTCCTTGAGATTGTAGTGGAGCAAATCGAAGACGGCAGATCTAGGTTTCCTGATATTGCAGCGAAGTAGATTTAAGTCACCACCCTAGCTCCCTAAAGTTGTAGTGGAGTAGACCCAAGATTGCAGACCTCGTCTCCAATGGAGCAGATTAAAGAAAACAAGCCTCAACACCCTAAGTAGTAGGGCAACAGGCCGAAGATTACAAGATCTCGTCTCCCTGAAGTTGCAGTGGAGCAAGATCAAAATCATGATCCTTGTCTCTTTGATGTTGCAGTAGAGCAGGATAAAAAAACACGTGAACCATGTCTCCCTGAAGTTGCAGTAGAGCAGGTCGAAGTTACAAGTCTTATCTCCCTGAAGTTGCAGTGGAGCAGACTGAAGATAGCAAATCTTATTTCCCTGAAGTTGCAGTGGAACAGATTGAAGCTAAATTACAGATCTTATCTTTTTGAAGTTGCAGTAGAGTAGGTCGAAGTTACAAGTCTTATCTCCCTGAAGTTGCAGTGGAACAGACTGAAGATAGCAAATCTTATTTCCCTGAAGTTGCAGTGGAATAGATTAAAGCTAAATTACAGATCTTATCTCTCTGAAGTTGCAATAGAGCAGGTCGAAGTTACAAGTCTTATCTCCCTGAAGTTGCAGTAGAATAGAGTGAAGATAGCAAATCTTATTTCCCTGAAATTGCAGTGGAACAGATTAAAGCTAAAATTACAGATCTTATCTCTCTGAAGTTGAAGTAGAGTAGGTCGAAGTTACAAGTCTTATCTCCCTAAAGTTGCAGTGGAGCAGACTGAAGATAGCAAATCTTATTTCCCTGAAGTTGCAGTGGAACAGATTGAAGCTAAATTACAGATCTTATCTCTCTGAAGTTGCAATAGAGCAGGTCGAAGTTACAAGTCTTATCTCCCTAAAGTTGCAATAGAGGAGACTGAAGATAGCAAATCTTATTTCCCTGAAGTTGCAGTGGAACAGATTAAAGCTAAAATTACAGATCTTATCTATCTGAAGTTGCAGTAGAGTAGGTCGAAGTTACAAGTCTTATCTCCCTGAAGTTGCAGTGGAGCAGACTGAAGATAGCAAATCTTATTTCCCTAAAGTTGAAGTGGAACAGATTAAAGCTAAATTACAAATCTTATCTCTCTGAAGTTGCAGTAGAGCAGATCAAAACAGATCTTGTCTCCCTGATGTTGTAGTGGAACAGATTGAAGACGGTAAATCTTGCCTTCCTGAAGTTGCACTGAAGCAGATTCAAGCCACCAAGCCTTAATCACTTAAGCAGTAGGGTAATAGGCTGAAAATTACAAATCTTGCCTTCCTGAAGTTGCGGTGAAGCAGATTCAAGCCACCAAGCCTTAACCCTATAAGCAATAGGGTAATAGGCTGAAAATCATTAGTCTTATCTCCTTGAAATTGCAGTGGAGCAGACTGAAGACAACAGATCTTGTCTCCTTGAAGTTACAATGGAGCAAGTCAAGCTACAATTGTAGAAGAACATATTAAAGCCACAAACCTCATCTCCCTAAAGTTGCAGTGGAATAGGTTAAAAGCCATAGCAGATCTCCTTGAAGTTTCAACGGAAGAAGATCAAATTACAGATCTTATCTCTCTGAAGTTGCAGTAGAGTAGGTCGAAGTTACAAGTCTTATCTCCCTGAAGTTGCAGAGGAGCTGACTAATGATAGCAAATCTTATTTCCCTGAAGTTGCAGTGGAATAGATTAAAGCTAAATTACGGATCTTATCTCTCTAAAGTTACAGTAGAGTAGATTAAAACAGATTTGGCGTCTCTGTGTTGGTAGAGAGCAGATCGAAAATAGCAGATTTGGCATCCCTATGCTTATAGGGAACAGATCGAAGATAACGGATTTGGCGTCTCTGTATTGACAGAGAGCAGATCAAAGATAGCAAATATCGCCTTCGTAAGTTGCAGTGAAGCAGATTGAAGCTGTCAAGAGGCCATTTAAAGAAGATCAAGGATCAAGAACTCAAGACTCGGTGAGCCCGGGCAAAATTGGTCCTTTTATAGTCTTTGCTCTATTCCTGTTAACACAGTAATGAGCAAAGAGGGGCAGCTGTAGAACCTAAATTTTGCCTGGGGCCTATAAACCATAAACCAAGATAAAAATAATTAATAGTCCATGACCCAAAACCCAAATCTATCCAACCCAATTACAGCCCAAAAATTAAAACCCTAAAAGCCCAATCAGCCCACAACCTTAACTAATTTTCAGCAAACAAAAAGAAAAAAAAACTAGCCGCTCCTCCCTCTGTCCCCAAGATTCAGTCGCCCCATGCTACCTCTGCCCTTGGCCATCACGTGCACCACCCACACCTGACACACCTGCAACAGAGACAAAAACAATAGCAAAAGAAAGCATGCGAGGGATGGGGGAAAGAATAAACAAAAGAACGAAAACAAAAATAGGAAATGAATGTTTTATAGATCGGCTTTAAAAAGCCAAAATCGATCACAAAAGGGGGGATTTTTTTGATATTTCGAGGGGAGAAGGGATTGTATTTTAGGGGGGATTTTTAGAGAGGAATCGATTGTATTTTGGGGGGATATATATATATATATTTCGGAGATAATACAAAGTTCAAGAGTAAATCAAGAATCGGAACTAAGTTTTGAAAGGTGATTTTTCATTTTTTTTGGAATTTTCTCTTGATTTGGATTTCGTTTGTTCTGTTTCCTTTTCAAATTTTTTTAAAACGTTTTTTTTTAAAAAAAAGAGAGGGAGAGAGGGGACTTACCGACGAACTAGCGACCTCGGCTCACCGATCTCCTATGAGGGTGGCGCAGGCCCAAGAGAAAATTTGGGAGCTTTCTCTCTGTTTTTCTTTAAGGAAAATAAGAGAGGTGATGGGGTAAATTTTTTTTTATTTTCTTTAATTTTCAAAAAGAGGTGTTCAATGTTTTAAAAATAAAAAAAATAAAAAAGTAGGCTTCATTTGTTTTTTTCCCCTCAAAAGTAGAGCCTGGGGAAGGGGAAAAGCTCACCGTGCATTCAAGGGATGGAAATGTGCACATTTCTTTTAAATGGGAAATTTTCGCGATTAGTCCCTGTCTTGGGTGCCTACGTTCAATCAAGTCCTTTTTTTGTTTTCTTTAAATGTTTTCAAATTACCCCGGAAATTTGCGCCCAGACCCCTCCCTCCTTACCCACGTGTGCATTTTGGTCCCCTTGTATCCTTTTATTTTGTTTTCACTCCAGAATTTTATTTTTAATTCAATTAAGCCCTATTTTGTTTATTTTAGACACTTTTATCACAAATTTTTTTTGGTATTATTATTAATCTAATATTACTATTTTTTTACTATCATTTTTTAAAATTATTTTCCTATTATTTATTATACTATTTTTTTACACTATTATTTATTATACTTATTATATCATTTTCATTATTTCTTATTTCTTTTCATCTAATTTAATCAATTGGAGTTAAGTTTCACATTATTATATTATTTATTTATTTATATATTTGTTATATGCTTCATATATATATATTTAAAATAAAACTAATTATTTTATGTACAAATTGTCATTATATGTATCATATTACTTGTTATATTATTTTTGTTTTACTAATAATTATTTTTTTCTGTACTATTTCTTTTTATATACATATTTTATAATAATTTTAAATATAGTTTATTATACTTATTATATTTTATTTATCATGAAGACGAGACTTAATATTTGGCAATTCGCAGAATAGTGCCCTAACGTGTCGGGTTGCAATTTCTCGTTTGCTCAAAATAATCGAATATTCCTTTAGGTTCACTCATGTTTATTAAAAACCTTTCAATACAAAGGTTGTTCGATGTTTGGCGATTTGAGGATCGTGCCCTATCGTGTTGCGTTGCGCTTTGTCATTTGTTCTAAACAATCGAAGATTCCTTCGAAATTTCATTCACGTTTTCTAAAAACCCTTTAAAATGAAAGAAGTGTTCGATGTTTGGCAGTTCGGGGAATAGTGCCCTATCGTGCTGGGCTGCAATCTCCCGTTTGTCCAAAATAATTGAATATCTCTCCGGAATTTCACTTGTATTTTCCAAGGTGAGGCAATGGTCAATGTTTGGAAATTCGAGGAATCGTGCCCTACTGTGCTGGGTTTCGATTTTTCGTTGGACTAAATAGTTGAGCATCCTTTTATGATTTTATAATTATAAATTTTTGGATGTCGAAACAGGAAGATTTTGGTAACCAACTCAGGTTATTCAAATGTTATTAAAAAAGAACCACATTTCAAAAACATTTCAATTTTAGACATAAGGACAATATTTAATCGATTTGGTACCAATTTTGGGCGTAGTGAGGGTGCTAATCCTTCCTCATACGTAACCGACTCCCGAGCCCGTTTTCTAAAATTTTCGTAGACCAGAACCGTTGTTTTAGTAAACTAAAAATGTTTTATTAAAACAACCCAAATTTTTAGGTGATCCGATCACACCTGAACAATAAAAGATTGGTGGCGACTCTATTTTCGCTTTCCAAAAAGTCGATCCATTATTTTTAAATCGAAATGAAAAAATGGTTTCAACATTCATATTTAAATAAGTGTTAAAAATAAATTTCTAAACAAAAATACATTATAAAAATTATAAACTCAAGAGTTAGAACGATATTATTTGTAATTCAAGCCACCGAATTTAAATAGTAATTTTATTAGAAGTAATTAAACTTATTTAAGTACTGTTAAGGGCTTATATTTTCCAAATATAAAAATAATAATTTTGACTAATTAAATTGAACATATAAGTTAGTCTCAAATAAAAATGAAATGGTTTTTAACTCAGCTCAAATTATGATCCAATCCTCATTAAATGATTTTCATTTTATTATTACTTGCGTCGTCACAGAAGCTATCCATATTTCTCCACATTTGTCTCAAGTTGATTATATTTACTTCAACCTACAACTAAAATATAGGTATAAGTGAATATATAATGAAAATAAAATTTTAATAAATAAAAAAAATGAAACCAATCAAAATGTACACATTTTAATTATGTAAAATGGAATGAATTAAGTACTAAAATTTTAAATGGTACTATATTATCAACATTTGGGATATATATAAAAAATGAGAATCTAATAGAATGGTTACTTTAAATGAAATAAAAATGGAAACAACATGGATATGTAAAAAATAAAAAATAAAAAAAAATAGGACAAGGTTAATTAAGAAGTTACCACAGCTACTGCTTCTTCTCCAATTGACCCATCATAAAATTGAAAATTTTTTGCATCCATTTTGGTTGCGGCCCTTCTTCCTCCACTTCCTCGTATATATTACGTTTTCGTTTCGTGTAAGAAGTGTTACCCACTGATCCATGGTTGTGAGCAGAGTGTTGGTGGATGTGTTCAAAATTTGGAGAAGATTGAGTGGTATTGCAATGCAACTCTTTTATTTCTTCCAAATCTTTCTTATACACTATTCTAAAAGCACACTTCTTCACCTTAACACTGCTTCCCTTGAAAGACACCTCAAGCTCATCGCATATGTGATCTAAGTAATTTGTTGTCCATAAATTATCAGTTTCACCGTCACTATAATTATCCTCCAAGGGAAATGGATATAATTTATCACGTGCCCAATAACAAAGAAAAAGGTGATCTTTCATTATGGGCCGCCTAAGTCCTTCATCTATATGCAAGTGTGTCCCCTCAATTACCTGGCCTCCACAATTTACAGATACACCATAATGGATAGCCCCGTCATACCATAAAGCACCATTATTGACAAAAATGCAGCAACAAGCAACTCCAATCCATTCACTATCTTTCCGAAGGTAGATAGGTAGGAGTATCTTAATAGTATCAATTGAAGAGTCGCTTTTTTGTTGGCTGAACAATTCTGAAATTCCACTTCCGGGCATAATAATATCAAACCATTCTGGGATTTCACTTCCGGGCATAATAATATCAAACCTTTTCCTTGAATTTGCAAATGCCTGCAAAATAAAACACAAGTCGTTTGGTAACTAAAACCATAAATTGTCAAGTATGAGATTTTGTAATGGAGAAAAGAGAGATTAATCAACCTTAAGAAGTTTTTTCAGCAGTATTAATGCATTCATATTCTCAGCCAATTTGAAGCAGTTAATGGCTCTAATGAAAGCAGAATCCAATAAATTGCATACTTCTGATGGACTTGCAACTACTTCAAGTGAACCACTGTCATCTATCGACACCCTTTCTATACTTTTTGGAAGCTCAGGCAACGATTTAAGCTTCATGCAATTTGACAATCTAAGAAACTCAAGCTTGGAGAGTCGATTAAGGGATGCAGGTATGCTGATGAAATTGTTACCACTAAGATCAAAATGTATCAAAGAGGATAGACCAGAAATGTCACGCGGAATATCTCCTTCACAAAGATTGCAGTCCCTTAGTTTTAGCTCTCTTAATGAAGTCAAACCTGAAAACAAACGCAACACCGGAGCCACGGGAGTCGTCCTTCTTCCTTGGAATACCTTGAAAAGTGAAGACAAATTTGATCGTAACTTAGCTTGCTGCAAATTCTCCGAAAAATTTTCAACTCTATAACAACCAGAAAGATCTAGAGTTTTTAGACGTTCCATTTTCCCATTAATCTCCGGAAACCTTACAAGGCTTGAGCAACCCGAAAGAATTAATGTTTCAAGAGATTGCATTCCAATTTTGGTCGGAAGAGTCCTAAGACTTTTGCAATCTCTTAAATTCAAAAGTTTAAGGCTCTTAAGCACTCCGATTGATGGATGAACATCCACTAATTTAGTACAACCTTCCAATATCAAAACTTCAAGATTTGATGCTGTTGTGAAGTCTGGTGTCTTGATCAGGTTTTGAGACCCTTCAAGGTTCATCATTTTCAACTTATACAAGGGCTGTTGAAAACACTAACAAATTAGAGAGAAAGAGAAAACATAATAATACTCATTCTTGTTTTTTTTTCCTTAATCCAAGTTTAATCATTTATATTAAAATAAGCTAAAACACAAGGCTAAGATGACTTAATTCTTACTCTATTTCCCTTCCATAGTTGTTTAACGTGACTATATGGTAAAAGAAGTGCAACAAGGTTGTCTGGTTGGAAGCTTGAAGGCAACAATCTTAAAGGGCATCCTTTCCAATCTAAAAGTCGTAGCTCATTAGAAAGAAAATTGAGATAATCACAATTTGAGAGGCAAAGCACTTTGAGCAATCTCAATTTTTTCATTTTTGAGAAAGCGTCGGCACTCAAGTTGAGCATCTTGCTCAATTCCCTTATAACCATGAGCAAAACGAAAATGAGCTTCATAATATAAAAAAACATTAAATATCTAAAAACTATGTTGCATCGATATTATTTTTTTAAGTAACATTATCCTATACTTTTATCTAATGCATATTTGAATATCAGTATTAAGATCTGATCCTTTAAAAACCCTTTAAACACATAAAAATATTTTTTAAAATTAAACATACCCATATTAAAAATATACTTGTATCTAACAGCCGCACGATATCATATTACCTCATTCTAAAAAATTGAATTAATATTTTGATTTATATTTGGTTTGCAAACAATGCATAATTCTATACAAATTAATGAACCGAACAATGAGATATAATTAAAAATGAAACCATTTTCATTTAAAAAAAAAACTTTTGCTTATATGTTACAATCTAAGTCATTGATATACACTATTAGTGCATTAAATATATACCATTATACACATTTCACTATTGATTCTTTTAAAAGAGTAATATGTTGCTAGATAAATTTCATAATTAAACATTGAAAATATTGAGTGTCAAAGGTTTTGCTAAGATTCTTATCATATTTAAAATAATTAAAATCGTTATTTATAATACACAGATATAAGTTTATATATATCTTCTTACCTTTTATTATCGATCAACATGCCTTCAATCATTTCTGTAGCCTAAACAAATCAAGAATAAGAAATAAGAAAACAAAATAAATGGTGTATAATGTCAGATAAAACTTTTAAAAATTTACATTTTTATTTAGCATTATAATGCTCGAAATATAATAAATAAAGCATTTTAAATAAAATAAAACAGTTTCTAAGGGTAATGCAATAAAATTAAATATTTGTTTCTATAAATATTTGTTAATATTTGTAAACATCAAACATAATTTATCTCAAAAGTACTAAATACCACTTTTCAAGGATGTTGTATCAATCAATTAGACTAAGCTTTGAATTTATATCATATATTGATTAGATGTTATATAAATAAAAAAGAAGAAAAATAGTATGTAATTTTTGTTGAATGACTTACCGTGTTTTTTGTTAGGATATGATGAATGTCCGTTTCCTCCCACAATCTGCAACGTTTTCCAGGTTCATCAATACATTTTTCTATAACAATTTTTCTTCCCATTTCTTGCAACAAGTTATGCATCCTCAAGTATTTTTTGTGTTTATCGACTTTTATGAGAGATTTCTTAATGAGAACATCAATTCCAATATCCGGGAAAAACTCACATCCATCCAATACTTTCATTACAAAATCTTTCTTCTCCCCATTGAAGAAGCATGCTACATCTAGAAATATATTCTTCTCCCTTTCTTCCAGCCTATCAAAACTTATCTGAAGTGTATCGAAAATTTCTTTATTAGAATCTCTTTTAAGTCTTTCAATCACACTTCTCCATTGAGTTGCGTCTCTACCACACAAAAAGGAACCTAAAATTTCAAGAGCTAAAGGGAGCCCACCAGCATAATTTACAACATGGTGAGAAAGTTCAATGAAATCAACTTCCGGCGCTGTATCACCATGGAAAGCTTTCAAATTGAAAAGTTGAAGCGCATATCCAATAGTCAATGTTGTGGGCATAAACACATTATCAACTTGGCAACATCGAAGCAAATGTTCATCCCTTGTTGTTATAATGATTCTACTCCCTAATTCGAACCAATCACGCCTTCCAACCAAGCATTTTAGGTGTTGTAAGTTATCAACATCATCAAGAACAACAAGAACCTTTTTGTGAGACAGCCTATGGTTAATTATGGCATTCCCTTCGTGAACATTGAAAAAGTTGAAGAATTCATCATGAAAGATTTGTGAAAGAAATTGTTTTTGTAAAAAAACTAGTCCACATTTGTTTGAAACTTCTCGAATATCATCAATAAAGCTTGTACCTTCAAAATGAGGTGACATTTGAGTGTAAGCAACTCTTGCAAGTGTCGTTTTGCTAATGCCACCCATTCCGCAAATTCCTATAATGCGGACATCATCTTCCCCAATGTTTATTTTCAAATACAAATCATCCAAGCTTTCTCTAATTCCAACTAAGTCGCTATGAGTAACTGGATATGTTTGACATAGTTTTGCTGATATCTCTAATAAATTCTGATTCGTGCCTGCAAAGAAAGAAATTTTAGTTTTTTTGAATAAAATTTTGTTGATATCTTTCAAATGCACTTTGTTTCTCAATGAATCATGAAACAAGTAGTGTTTGGAAGCAAACAAGAACCAAGAATAAGAAAGCAAGATCTGTTGCGGAACCAGAATACAAAATTTGCTCTTTTATTCAAATATGACACTTTTTAATTAAACGAGAAGGTAGAGAAGAAAAGAAAGAATTACCTGTTATTTAAATGCCATCCCTTGATGTTAGCCACTTGAGTCAAAGCGTTTCGCCACCTTTGGATCTTGTCTCTATCTTCCTTGTATCTCTCTTCGTGTTTGGCAAAGGCCTCCTCAACTTTCTCTTTCTGTTTTCTTAAATCGGAATGATCCACATTGTAGAAAATTGGAAATACCTTATGTCCCATGTTTTTTTGTTTAACAATTTCAGCAAGCTCTTCCAAGCACCAACCGGAAAAGGCTGTTAGAAATCAAACCCACTCCAAGCATAATCTAGAAGCATGAGACGTGGAGCAATTTTGTGCCATGCAAAGTGCTGAAATTTTTAGCCATACAAAGTGCTCCATTATTGAGATGTTTTGTGGCTGGAAATTAAGTGGATTAATAGCCACATTTGTTGTCACTTTATTAGCCTATAAATAGAGGCTTGAACTTGTGTTGTAATGAAGAAAAATGAGAAGAAAAAAGAAATAAGAGAAGCAACGTGAGTGAGAGTGAGAAGGTTAGCAAACCTTGAGTGAGTTAAAATCTAGCAGCAGCTAGACTATCTAGTCATTGAGAAAATATTTGTAATCTTCGTATTGTAATATATTGAGTGTGTAATAAAAAGTAAATTTTCGGCCCATCACGTTTCCAACAAGTGGCATCAGAGCTACGGTTCGGAGCTTGGTTCGGAGTTCGGTTCGTGTCCGGTTCGTGTCCAGTTCGGAGTACCTTTGGTGTTCATCTAACAAGTCGATATGGGCGACGTAATTCAGCTACAAGTTCCACAATTGACGAAGACAAATTATGGAAATTGGAGCATTCGAATGAAGGCTTTGCTCGGTTCGCAAGATTGTTGGGAGATCGTTGAAAAAGGATACATCGAGCCCGGAGATGCCGCTACAGAAGCAGCTTTATCAAATGACGCTAAGAAGGCGTTACGAGAAGCACGAAAGAAGGATCAAAAGGCCTTGAATAGTATCTTTCAAGGTATGGATGAATCAACCTTCGAGAAAATATCAGATGTGAAGAACGCGAAGAATGCATGGGAGATTTTGCAAAAATCATTTCAAGGTGTAGAAAAAGCTAAAAAGGTACGCCTTCAGTCACTTAGAGCTAAATTTGAAATGTTAAAAATGAAGAGCTCCGAGAATATCGATGACTATGCCAATCGTGTAAAATCGGTGGTAAATGAAATGAAACGAAATGGAGAAACTCTTGACGAGGTAAGAGTGATGGAGAAAATTCTACGGTCACTCACACGCAAATTCGAGTACGTAGTCGTTGCCATCGAAGAATGAAAAGATTTGTCAAAGATGTCGCTCGAAGAACTTGTGGGTTCTCTGCAAGCCCATGAGCAAAAGATGAAGCTAAATGAAGATAGTGAAAATCTTGATCAAGCCTTGCATAGCAAGTTGTCCGTCGACGACGGAGAAACAAGTAATAACTTTAACCAAGGAAGAGGAAACCGCAGAGGATACCGTGGAGGCTACCGTGGTGGAAACATAGGAGGAAGAGGATCACGAGGACGTGGAAATCAATCATATGGGAGATATCAAGAAAATAAAGATTATCAAACATCCAACCGTGGACGTGGATCTAGAGGTCGTGGCCGAGGCAGATTTCAAGAAAATAAATCTCAGGTACAATGCTACAACTGTAACAAGTATGGACATTTCAGTTACGAGTGCAGATCAACACACAAAGTGGATGAAAGAAACCATGTAGCAGTCGCAGCAGAAGGCAACGAAAAAGTGGAATCAAGTGTCTTTCTCACTTATGGAGAAAATAAAGATCGCAAGAGAAGTGTGTGGTATCTCGACAACGGTGCAAGCAACCACATGTGTGGAAGAAAGGAGCTGTTCACAGAATTAGATGAAACAGTTCATGGACAAATAACTTTTGGAGACAACTCACATGCAGAAATCAAAGGAAAGGGCAAGGTTGTTATAACACAAAGGAATGGAGAGAAGAAGTACATCTCAGACGTTTACTACGTACCAGCTTTGAAGAGCAACCTGATCAGTCTTGGTCAACTCCTAGAAAAAGGATATGAAGTTCATATGAAAGACCGCTCACTCGCCATCAGGAACAAAAGTGGAGAATTAGTTGTTCGAGTTGATATGACGCGAAATCGTCTTTTCACCCTCGACATCGAGTCTAGAGAAGTAAAATGCATGAAGACGGATCTGAAGAATGAATCATGGTTGTGGCACTTAAGGTACGGACATCTCAGATTTTCTGGCTTGAAGCTGTTGTCGAAGACAAATATGGTGAATGGATTACCAAGTATTAATCATCCAGATCAACTGTGTGAAGCCTGTGTCAAAGGAAAGCAGCATAGGCAGAAATTTGAAGTAGGAAAATCTCGAAGAGCTAGAAGACCATTGGAAATTGTACACACCGACATATCTGGTCCGTACGACATTGAATCACTCGGTGGAAACAGGTACTAACTAACTTTTATTGATGATTATAGCAGAAAATGTTGGGTTTATTTTCTCAAAGCAAAATCGGAAGCCCTAGAAAAATTCAAGGAGTTCAAAGCAATGGTGGAAAAACAGAGTGGTCGATATTTGAAGATACTCAGATCCGATAGAAGAGGCGAGTATACTGCAAAGCTTTATGAAAGTTTCTGCAAGGATCATGGAATCATTCATCAGTTAACAGCCAGACGCACTCCACAACAAAACGGAGTTGCAGAAAGGAAGAATCGGACAATTCTGGATATGGCAAGAAGCATGATAAAAGGTAAACACCTTCCGAGAACTTTCTGGGCTGAAGCCGTTGAATGCGCAGTTTATCTGTTGAATCAATGTCCAACAAAAAGTGTAAGACACAAGACACCAGAAGAAGCATGGAGCGGTCACAAGCCAAGAGTTGGACACCTCAAAATTTTTGGATGCATTGCATATGCACACGTTCCTGAGCAACAGAGGAAAAAGCTTGACGATAGAGGAGAGAAGTGTATCTTTATAGGCTATGACAAAAGAAGTAAGGCCTACAGACTTTATAATCCTCTTACTAAGAAATTGATTATCTCAAGAGATGTCGAGTTCGATGAAGCGGATTACTGGAGATGGAGTGAAGAAGAAAAGAAAGTGGAAGGATTATTTTTCAACGAAGACGACAATGATGTCATCAACCAAGAAGAACAAGGCGATGATCAAAGTCCTGGTACAACAGCCCCTTCGTCACCAACCAGCAGCAGCGGAAGCAGCAGCTCAGATGAAGCACCCACAAGAACACGGAGTCTCAACGACATCTACAATTCTACGGAACCTGTAGAGACGCAGTTCGATTATTCACTATTCTGTCTAATGACAGAATGTGATCCAGTGACATACGAAGAAGCAATTGAAGACAATAAATGGAAGAAGGCCATGGACGAGGAGATTGCTGCAATAAGAAGGAATGACACGTGGGAGCTAACAAGTCTGCCAGAAGGACATAGCCCGATTGGTGTCAAGTGGGTGTACAAGACGAAGACCAACAAAGAAGGAAAAGTAGAGAAATACAAGGCAAGACTAGTCGCCAAAGGCTACAAGCAAAGACAAGGAGTGGACTATGATGAAATATTTGCTCCAGTCGCAAGAATAGACACAATTAGGCTTCTCATAGCGGTCGCAGCACAATACAAATGGAAAATCTATCAGATGGACGTCAAGTCTGCATTCCTGAATGGCTACTTGGAGGAGGAAGTCTACATAGAACAACCACCTGGATATAGCATACAAGGAAAGGAGGACAAAGTCTTCCGATTGAAGAAAGCTTTGTATGGATTGAAGCAAGCCCCAAGAGCATGGAACACAAGGATCGACGAGTACTTCCGAAGAAATGGATTCATCAAAAGCCCGCACGAGCACACCCTGTACACAAAGAAGAATGGATATGGAGATATCATGATCGTATGCCTATATGTGGATGACATGATCTTCACCGGAAACAATCCAGGTATGTCTGATGATTTCAAGAAAGCTATGACTAAAGAATTTGAAATGACAGATATCGGTGAGATGTCATACTTTCTTGGAGTCGAGGTGAAACAAATGCAAGATGGAATTTTTGTCTCTCAAAAGAAGTATGCGGAGCAGATTTTGAACAAGTTCAAAATGAAGGATTGCAAGCCAGTAGTCACGCCAGCTGATCCAGGGATGAAGCTAAGTGTTGATTCGACAAGGGAGTCGATAAATCCGACGTTGTTTAAAAGTCTCGTTGGAAGTTTAAGGTATTTGACAATCACACGACCAGATATTACATATGCAGTAGGATTGGTGAGCAGATTCATGGAGAAGCCGAAGCAAGACCACTTAATTGCCGCAAAAAGAATTTTGAGATATATCAAAGGTACGATGAACCATGGTTTATTCTATACCCACTCACAAGATTCAAAATTAGTTGGCTACTCAGATAGCGATTATGGGGGAGACTTGGATGATCGGAAAAGCACTTCCGGATATGCATTCCACATCAGTTCCGCAGTTTTTTCATGGTTGTCAAAGAAGCAACAAACAATTGCTCTCTCAACATGTGAAGCAGAGTATATGGCCGCAGCAACTTGTACATGCCAAGCAATGTGGTTGAAGAATATTTTGGGAGAAATAGGTGTTTCAAATGAAGGTCCAATTACCATCTACGTTGACAACAAATCCGCTATATCACTTGCCAAGAATCCGGTGTCGCACAGCAGAAGCAAGCACATCGATACGAAGTATCATTTTATCCGAGAGCAAGTGAAAAACAAAAACGTGGAGTTGGTCCATTGCAGGACAGAAGACCAACTGGCAGATATTTTCACAAAGCCGTTGAAAGTGGAGACATTCAACAAATTCAAAGAGAAGCTCGGTATGAAAGTTGGGTTTGAGGGGGAGTGTTAGAAATCAAACCCACTCCAAGCATAATCTAGAAGCATGAGACGTGGAGCAATTTTGTGCCATGCAAAGTGCTGAAATTTTTAGCCATACAAAGTGCTCCATTATTGAGATGTTTTGTGGCTGGAAATTAAGTGGATTAATAGCCACATTTGTTGTCACTTTATCAGCCTATAAATAGAGGCTTGAACTTGTGTTGTAATGAAGAAAAATGAGAAGAAAAAAGAAATAAGAGAAGCAACGTGAGTGAGAGTGAGAAGGTTAGCAAACCTTGAGTGAGTTAAAATCTAGCAGCAGCTAGACTATCTAGTCATTGAGAAAATATTTGTAATCTTCGTATTGTAATATATTGAGTGTGTAATAAAAAGTAAATTTTCGGCCCATCACGTTTCCAACAAAGGCATAGGTTTCAGAAAAAACGATTACCGAGCACCATGATTGCTGAATTGCATTGAAGAGTTCGGGTGCGATCTCTTCGCCAGCCTCCAGCTTTGGATCATCCCTGAAAGTGACGATCCCACTCCTCTTTAGAGCTTCATAAAGATGATCCGTGAAGTTCTTGCGAGTATCTTCACCTCTAAAACTCAAGAAAACATCATATTTCTTTTTAGAAATGGAGGAAGAAGTTGATGGTAACGGTAACATGAGGATGTATGAAAGGAGAAGAATATCTCAATCTGGTGTTCAAAATCAGAAAATAGATCGCCCAATACCCACAAAGAAATTAGAAAAGTAAGTATATGAGCATAGGGGCGGAAATTAGGGGCCAAAGATGAGCGATGGATGTTGTTTCCAAGAAGGTGAGAGTTAGCATAGTGGAGTCTACTTTAATTATAAGTAATAATTAAAAATGCTGGACGGTTTGTATTTTACGTATTTAATTATAAGATTATGACAATAATAATTAAAATATAATTTTAAAGCATGTCATCATCAATTTGAGCACACTCTTTACACTGTAGGTTGTTTAGTATATTAGGTGAGGAGAATACGAATGTAACCTTAAAATATGAACAAATCCAGACTGTCACCTTCGATTCACCATCAAGCTAACTTTAAGAATGACAATTATGTAATAAGTTCGTCAAACCCAAAATAATTCATAGTCATTCAATCTACTTTTTATTACACCTTATATTACTCGGAAAAAGTAGAGAAGTTAGTGGGAATGCAACTGATAGGGATTAATGTGAATATGAGTGATGAAGTCAATAAGAACTTTGTATAGCATGGGAAATTACAAATATACACTATATATATTTGCAAACATTTCACCCTTTGTAATTTTCGTATTCTGCTTTTTGAATAATTAAAAATAATTTTTTATACTCAACATTTAACTTGAGTTTGATTAAACTTATATGTGTTCGAGCTCGAGCTCAACTCAATAATTAAACTTAAAGTTAATAATATATATTAAGGAAATAATGTAATTTAATAATATAAAAATATTTAAAATGTACGTTAAAATTGAAAAGTTCGATACGATTTGTGAATTATTCGAACGGAGTATTACTAAGTTCGTATTCAGCTCGACTAATAACTTGAGTTTGTCTATTAATTACACTTCTCCAGCTTTTTATTCTTTTCTTTGGACACTTGATCCGGTTGGTTTTAATCTTGAAGCAAGGATGAAATCATAAATTTGTTTTGGATCGAAATTATATTTTTATAATTTTTAAAGAGTTAAACTAAATTTTTATATTTTTAGGAGGAATTAAAATATTATTTTTCTTTTACTAATTAAAAATTTTGAAAACTTTAAATGAAAAAAATTCCATTTTTGAAGACACACCCACTAGTTTCTCCCTGATTTTAAGTTTTTATATACTAAGTTTCTAATTATGTGAAAAGGAATGCATACTTTAAATCAAATAAAAAACTGTAAATAACATAGCTAAAAATGTCTGAAAAGCATTTAACCGGACAAAGCTAGTTAAGCACTTTACCACATTTAATGCTTGTTCTTCTATCAGCCAATTATAAAATTGAAGAATTTTTGCTTCCGTTTTGGTTGTAGCCCTTCTTCCTCCGTCTCATTGTAGATATTCGAGCCTATAAGTGTTAAAAGTGTTCGCTTCCATTTCAACTTAATGGCTGTTGTTGGTCCCTCACTTGCATGATCCTTTGAGCCATGCTTCTATCGGTCGAGGGATAAACAAAAAGCACCAAAATTATTTTTGTTGCGTTGAGATAATTTATATCAATAGTATATTAATTTACCTCAAATAAAAAAATATGTGTTGATATCACAAAAAAACACAATTATTGAAAATCTTACTCATGTCAATCAAAAATTATATCTCTATTTCTCTAAACCCTAATATTAAACAAAAAAGAATTCTATTGAATTTTGAAAAATTATTGGAAAGAAATATTTCTCACATAAAAAATGATTTTCTAATTAATTAAAGGAACATACTTTATTTTCATATTTAAATAAGTGTTAAAAATAAATGTCTAAACAAAAATACATTATAAAAATTATAAACTCAAGAGTTAGAATAATATTATTTGTAATTCAAGCCACCGAATTTAAATAGTAATTTTATTAGAAGTGATTAAACTTATTTAAGTACTCTTAAGGGTTTATATTTTCCAAATATAAAAATAATAATTTTGACTAATTAAATTGAACATATAAGTTGGTCTCAAATAAAATGGAAATGGTTTTTAACTCAGCTCAAATTATGATCCAATCCTCATTAAATGATTTTCATTTTATTATTACCAGCGTCATCACGGAAGCTATCCATATTTCTCCACATTTGTCTCAAGTTGATTATATTTACTTCAACCTACAAATAAAATGTAACACCCCTAACCCACATCCTTCATCGGAATAGGGTTATAAGATGTTACCAAAGTTTACGGAACAATTATACAAAAATTCCATTATTTACCTATATTCACATCAAAGTTATCCACTCAAGTCATAGTCACTAAATTATTTATATCTGGAGCTACGGAATTCCAAATTAAGATCCGATAATTTTCCCTGAAACTAGACTCACATATCTTCCTAATATAAAATTTTTAGAATTTTTGGTTTAGCCAATAAATACAGTTTATTCTTTAAAGTCTCCCCTGTTTCACTACTCGATAGTTCTGACCACTCTTCACTAAAATTTAATTATTTCTCTATACAGAATTCAAATAATGTTATCGGTTGTTTCTCCTGAAAATAGACTCATAAAGGAATCTAACAATATAAATTATGTCCCATAATTATTTTTTACAATTTTTAATGATTTTTAGAAGTTAGAACAGGGGAGCTCGAAATCACTCAGACTTTATCTCATAAAAATTCAAATATCTCCTGATATGAAAGTCTCTTGCTTACACCATTTCTTCTACGTGAAACTAGATTCTATAGGTTTTAATTTCATATCTTATTCAACCTCTAATTAGACTTTCATAATTTGTGGTGAATTTTCAAAGTCAAACTACTGCTACTAACCAAAAACTATTTTAGTACAAAATATTGTTAACTAGTTTATAACATCTTTACTTCAATTCATTTAAACTCTATACATGTCATATAAATCTTTAAACATAAAACAAAAGCTACTAGAATTGATCTGGATAGTGTGCCTTGTTGTGTTGATCCGATCTACCAACTTCACTTCAATTCAATCTACATAAAAATATCAAACACATACAAGTAAGCTTATTGAAGCTTAGTAAGTTCATAGGTTTAAAAGTAATGCTTACCAAACATAATATTTCCAAACAATACCAAAACATTTACTAAAGTTTCCTGTCATTCACAACCACTGTTTGATGCGTCATTGAGAGCACCAAAAATATCCTATTCCCTGTAAAATAATAAAAATAATAGAAATAATAGTAAAGGGGAAGTAGGGTCGAATCCTCAGGGACCGGATTATACGAATGCTTGTTTCTCAAAATCCTGGGCAGAATCGTGCCCAAGAAAACCTGCGTGATAGAAAAAAATAAAAATAACATAATTAAAGATTTGATTTGGAAAAACAGAATCTAAAGTTGACTGAAATTGTGATTACAAAAATAATAAAAATAATAAAGAGAGTTAAAGGAAAAGAAATTCTTATTGGTAGATTCCAGCCTCCAGTTGTCTCATTTCGCCTTGGGTTCAATCCTCAGCTTTTAAATAACCCTTCTCAACTCAATTAAGCCAGTTATAGTGGAAGAGGACGCCTACGACCACCAGTTCCAAATATTAGACTTAAGATTTTTAGGGAACCTGACTCTAGCCAGTAATCTATGCCAGATCAACTCTTCTCAATGGCGAATCCCACGCCATTTTGTCTCTTTGGCTCACCAATCTCTGACGCAATAAGTTAACAAACTGACTGTGCAATCCTTCCAAAACATACAAAGCGGCCGCCTTTGCATGTGCTGAAAAGCTTACTTCTTAAGGGCCATGGACGGAAGCGTCAGCCCGTAGTGCAGAGAAACGATGAATACTTGGCGAGCTAAGTACGGATTCTAGGCCTCAAAAACCCTTTTTGGGGAATATTGACAACTTTCGGCTAGATAGGTTTTAGTGGCTCATGATAATGGTGGAAAAGAAAATAAATATAAAAATGGAAAAGGGAACTTTATTGAAAGAAAATATAAAGAAACAAAAGCCTAGACTTTCAGGGGGAGAGTGTTTACAGAAAAAGATGAACACCCAAATAGAGTCACTTCACCCCCTATTTATAGTGCTAGGGAGATAGTCTAATTTAACTTAAATTCTAAAAAGATAAATACATTTAATTAAAGATAAATAAAGATAATTAAAATAAAATCCTAAAATTAAATAATCTTAATAATTATCTTAATATTAATTATCCTAATATAAATAAAATGGAGTCTTATAAAATAAAATGTCTTCTTTTTGCATTTTTAGTCCTTGTATCTTCCATGCTCGCACTATTGGTACAATCTTTTTCCTGTGTCGCATATCAGCCCATTGTGTCTCCAAATTCGCACTTTTGTCCTTTAATTTTGCTTTTGCCTCCAAATCAGTCCCTAAACGATAAAAAGACATAAATAGCTCAAATTAGTAGGATCAAGCCCAGAATAAACACATGATTAATACATATAAATACGTTATTCTAGAGCATTATCAAATTCCCCCCTACTTAGCCCATGCTTGCCCTCAAGTATGGTTCATATCTACTGTGAAAGTTAGATTCTGCCATAAAAGAAATACCGTTCCAAAGTTTCATAAGAATTAGTTTAAAACGCATATGAAAAATAAAGAGAACCCTAAGTTTGCTTTAAGTAAAATAGAAAAAGTTTTCCAATTAATACACACAGAAATTAAAATCGATTAGAATTATTTCATGGAAATTAGGTGAATTACTAAACTTACCAAGACACCCTCTTTGTTTCCTCCTTAGTCCCAAATTTTATTTATTTACATATTTTTTTTCTTTTTTCTTTTATTTATTTATTTTTGTATGTATGTTGAACCTTTTGACGCAAAGAGTGATGACAGCCAAGCACCAAACCTCGGTTACTCAGCCCAACATACTTTTTATTTTTATTTTCCCTAAGAACATGTGGAACCTTTTGACGCGAAGAGTGATGACAGCTAAGCACCCCACCGCGGTTACTCAGCCCAACTCATTCTTAAAAATTAATTTCGGTTAGCGGAGCTTTAACTATCACTTCATACAACCTTTTGACGAGAAGTAGAATGACAACCCAAGCACCTTACCCCGGTTACTCAGTCAGTGGCGTTCTAAGCTGTACTCATAACCATGGAAAAATTTATTAACAATTAAATGACATTAACATTTTGAGAACTCAGGAAAAACAATTTAAGTGTCAAGAACAAGTTTCAATAATCACCTAATAGCCATGAACATAAATTAAGCATGCAATCATTTTAAGTGTTCACTTTATATTAAACTTGATCGATTTTCTGAAAAGCAAGATAGAGTTAACTCCATTAATCACAATTATTTTTAGCTTAATAAAAATAAAACAATGGAGATGGCATCAACTATGGGGAAAAATCATAACTTCCTTAGAAGGCAAGAATCATGCTTGTGGGGCAAACAGTAGGCAATTCCTGGTCAAAATCTTGGTCATGAAAAGAGGCAAAATATTCTTAAAAAAAATTGTATGGGCAGCAACAACCAAATCAGCATCTAAAATGACAAAAATAATGAGGAATGTCTCCCCCTACTTAAAACACATAGTCCTCGATGTGAAATAAATAAATAAATTGGTAGAAGAAAAGTTTAGAAGAACTCCCCGTGTAGTTACTGTCATTCGTGTATTATGGTAATGAGTTCTTCCTATTGTTGCTTCGGTTTACCTAGACAAAAGAAGAGAATTTTATTAATATCTGGAAATAATAAATAATAAAATAATAAGAAAAAATAAAATAAACTAAAATAAAATAAAAATAAAAATTGGGTTACCTCCAAATAAGCGCTTGTTTAACGTCGCTAGCTTGACGCCTCAACTAGTATTGGGGCTGTTCCAGCTGAATTCTTTCGTTCTTAAAAGCTTGGAAATTCTCATTTTTTAACACGTCCACTATATTTGGGTTTAATCGTCCTTGCACCTCTTTCTTTGGTTCCGTATTTTCCTCCAAGGGGTTGATCCCTTTTAAGTCAACAATGGTCTCATCATTCTCCAAAAATGTGAATTTGAGATGTTCGGGAAGTGGTTTTAATTTCAGATATGGTGCCTGCACAATAGAAGGTAGAAGTTTAGTATTCATGGGAGCCAATAATTTATTAACAGATTCAAAATCACCAAACATCATTTTAGATTTATCTCCATAAGATGACTCAAAAGTTTTTTCTACTGATGAGTCAATTATGTCGACACGGTTTACGTCCAAGACTTCACTTGGGTGACTAATAGTGCCATAAACGTTAAACTTCACGATCTCCCCGTCAAACTCCATCGTGAGGGTTCCGCTTCGTACGTCAATCTTAGTATTCGCAGAACTAAGGAAAGGTCTTCCCAACAAGATGTCTGAAGACCCAGGAGCGTTACCCTCCTCCATTTTTATCACATAAAAATCCGCAGGGAAGATAAGGCCATTGACTTTGACTAATACGTCATCGAGGACTCTTTCAGGATGCACAATAGACCTCTCTGCCAATTGAATGATAACACCTGTCTTTGTCAAAAAACCCGCATTAAGTGATTCATAAACGGAAAGAGGCATGACGTTTATGGAAGCTTCTAAATCACACATAACCTTTTTAATTCCTAAATGACCTATTTTGCAAGGTATTGCAAACATGCCCTTATCTTTACATTTCGCTGGCATTTTCCACTGTAACACTGCAGATACATTCTCACCAACACTTACCTTTTCATTACCTGTTAATTTTCGTTTGTTGGTGCAGAGTTCTTTAAGGAACTTGGCATACTGCGGAATTTGTCTGATGGCATCCAATAGTGGTAAATTGATCTTGACATTTCTAAATGTTTCGAGGATCTCCTTGTCTTCCTTACTTTTTCGACACTGGTTTAATCGTCCTAGGAATTGAGGTTGGATTTTCGGCAGTGGGGGTTTTGCTCGGACCTGTTTATCGCTTTCGAGATTTTTTTGAGTGATTTCTTGGCCAAGATTCCTATCAGGAATTGGTTCTAGTACCTTTCCACTTCACAATGTCACTGCATTTGCGTGTTGTCTTGGATTAGGTTCTGTTTGTGACGGCAGCTTCCCTTGAGAGTTCAATTTCTCAATTGACATGGTCAATTCTCTTATACATAGCTCGGTTTTCTGTTGAAAATCAAGCATATTAGCTGCTAATTTATTGACCAATGTTTCTAGAGAATTACCTGAATCTTGTGGCTGCTGTGGAACCCGATTTTGGTATGGTTGGTTATATCATGGATTGGCCCCATAACTTAAGTTAGGGTGGTCCCTCCATCCTGGGTTGTAGGTGTTAGCGTAAGGGTCGTATCGCCTTTGTGGTGGCCCAGGAAAATTTCTCGCAGCATCTAAATGAGCCATAGTATCATCATTCAAACTGGGACATACATCAGTTGTATGTTCAGGGGTGGCACATATTCCTCATGACCGGACTATCTTTGCTTTTTCTGCAACAAGAGAATTCAAAATATTAGCAATCCTATCAACTTTATCTTCTAAGGTTGAATTACTTAGCTGATGAACCCTTTTAGGGGGTTCAGGATTGGCTCAAAATTGCTGGGAATTTGCAACCATTGTGGAGATTAAGTCTCTTGCTTGTTGTAGAGTCATGTTGACCAACGCTCCTTCACTCGCGGCGTCTACCATATTCATCTCCATAGGTTTCAAGCCTTCATAAAAGTACTGGAGCAAAGACTGTTCTGTAATACCGTGTTGCGGACAGCTCGCACACAGCTTTTTAAATCGCTCCCAATAGTCATACAGAGACTCTGTGTCTTTTTGCCTTATGCCCATGATTTCTCTTCTTAACTCGGCTGCACGCGATGCTGGAAAAAACCTGTTGAGAAATAAACGAGACAGATCAGCCCAAGTTGTTACAGATCTAGGAGGCAAATAAAATAACCATTCCCTAGCAGAATTTACTAAGGAAAAAGGGAAAGCGCGCAGTTTAATTTAATCCTTAGTTACCCCCTGAGGTTTCATACTAAAGCAAATCCTATGGAATTCTTTCAAATGCTTGTGGGGATTTTCATTCTGTAACCCCCGAAAAGTTGGCAGTAGCTAGATCAAGCCTGACTTTAATTCAAAATCAGTATCCATAGTAGGATACGCAATGCATAGTGGCGGTTGTTCTATCGGTGCTTCGGCCAGTGGCCGAATTGTCTGAGCCATAGATTGAGGTGTTTAATGGCCCAAATTTGAGGTTATCGGAACAGTGGTTTCGGAACCACAAATCCGATGAGAAAAATTTTATTTTTCTTATATTTTTATGGTCTACAATTTCACAAGATTATTTTTTGAAAATTTCGTTCGAAAATTTCGACGTTTGGGCACTCAATTTAGTCAAAAGGACTAAATTGTAAAAAGTGCAAAAGTTGAGTTCTACATGTTAGAGGTGTCCAATTGTTGTGAAACTTTAAATTGGAGGTCCTTATATGGTAATTATACCATTGGTAACTTGGTAGACAAAAATGGACATGAGATAAGTGAAATAGAAAATTTTTAAGTTAGGGGCAATTTGGTAATCTAGTAATTAAAATGAATTAAAAGGGAAAAAGATGGCAAAAATCATCATCTTCTTCATATGAACGAAATCAGCAAGGGGGGAAGCCATAGTTAGGGTTTTCAAGCTTCCAAGCTTCATAGTAAGTGATCCCAAGCCCCGTTTTTAATGTTCTTTACGTTTTTGAGATCCCGGTAGCTTAATTTAGCTTATTCTAGCAATAATTTAACCTAAGGTTTATATTTGGAAAAATACCCATAGGTGAAAAGTGTTTATTTTGATGTTTTATGATAGAATGTGAAGCTAGAAATTATATTAAACAACTTTTGCTAAGCGATTTTAAGTGAAAACGAGTAAAACGACATAATCGGTAAAAATACCTAATGTTCATAAGTACATGTTAGAGTGGGAGTTTGATGTTGCCATAGAAGGGAAAAATGTTCAGAATGTTATAAAACATAAGAATAAGAGATGAAGTTTAATTTCCGAGCCTTGGGGCAAAAATGTAATTATGTAAAAGTTTAGGGGCAAAATTGTAATTTTGAAAAAGTTAGAGTCGAGGGCTGTTTTAATGAATGTGATTATTAAATAAGTTAAATTTACTATTTTAGATTAAGAAGTACGAAACTCGAGGTTAGACAAAGGGAAGAATAAAGTTGAAGACTAAGTTGGTGAATTTGGCTATAATTGGTACCGAGGTAAGTTTACGGTAAATAAATGCAATATTTCAATATTTATTATTAATGCTGTTAATTTCCAGCAATTATGAATTTATTTTATGAATTTATTTGATGATGATCCAAGCATGAAATGATAGAGAATTAAAATTTAAAAGTCCCGTTGATACATAAGGATGGTACTGGATACGAATGTCATGACATTTGGGTAAAGAGATCCCATGTAAGACCATGTCTGGGACATGGCATTGGCATCCTTAAGATCATGAGAGGTCCCCTGTAAGACCATGTCTGGGACATGGCGTTGGCACCGAGACGAGAGGTCCCATGTAAGACCATGTCTGGGACATGGCGTTGGCACCGAGATGAGAGGTCCCCTATAAGACCATGTCTGGGACATGGCATGGGCACCATCACGAGAACATCCCATGTAAGACCATGTCTGGGACATGTCTTTGGCATGTTATTATCAGAAGAGACCCGAGTATCCTTATTATTCCAATGTAGCTCAACGGGCTTGTAAACGAATCATGTTCATGAAAGTTCAGTTTAAAGCATAAATGGCAAGCTCAGGTAAGTTGTAAGACTTAAGAACTTATTATACTATCAATTGATGTTCAACGATGCAGCAAGGATTGAGTAAGTTATGCACACAAGTATTCTAAGTAAACAAGTAAGAGAACTAGTATGAGATCAACTAAAGAGTAAACTAGAGATATAGACATTGAGTTTAATTATTTAAGTTAAATATTGTTATTTATTTGCTAGTAAACTTACTAAGCTTTATGCTTACTTCTTTTATTTCTCTTTCTCTTATAGTATTGCAAAGCTACTTCAAGGATCCTAAAGAAGTCGGAGATCGTCCACACTATCAACTACAACTGCTCGGTATTTTATATCGAAACACGTTTGAGTTATGGCATGTATAGGGATTTAGTTATTTTGTATGTTTGTAATGATGATTTTGCTAATGAGTGATGTGTAAGTATTTGATGATGTATGGTTATTAAAATGATTAAGGATGAAGGTGTTTGTTGTTATGAAAGATTAGGTGATAAATTATGCATGGAAATCATGAAAGGATAAAATTTTGCAAAGAAACAGAATTCAGGCAGCACAGTGACGTGAATTTGAAAAATCACCCAAGATAGTATAAAATGAATTAGAGGGTGAATGATATATGGAATTAAATCTTGTTGAGTCTATTTTCATGGAAAAATAACGGTGTAGAAAAAGGAAATTTATATTTTAAGATATGTGAATTTTAGTAAGATAGGGTCAGAACTGTTTTTGGAGTCCCCTGTTCTGAGTTTAGAAAATAATTGCAAATTGTACAAAAATGGTTATGAGTTGAAATTTACATGATTAGATTCATTAATGAGTCTATTTTCTGTAGAAACAAGTAAGAATTTCATATGAAAATCCTACAGTGAGAAAACTTATTTTTAGTGACTAGAGGTCAGGGCAGTCATGTGGTGAAACAGGGGAGACTTTAACTAATAAACTGTACTAATTTGCTGAACCAAAAATTCTAAAAATATTATGGTGAGTAGATATATGAGTCTAGTTTCAGGGAAATTTTACGGAATTAAATTTCGAGTTCTGTAGCTCAAGTTATAATTAATTTAGTAACTGCTGCGCGATTGGACAGATTTGCTGCGAATAATGAAATAAATTTTCAAACCTAGTTTTTATGCTCCGAATTGGTAAGATAAGCTAAGTAATGCCTCGTGCTCGACTCCGGAAACGGTCTCGGGTAAGGGGTGTTACATTTTATTGGTATCAGAGCAGGTTTAGTCGGTTCTCGGAAATACTCAGTAAGAATAAGAGTCTACCTATACATGCCATACTTATATATTTTGATAGTGTGACGACTCCTGACGATTTTAAAATGTTTTCTTTTATAGTTATGGATCCTGAACGAGCTAGTACAGATGAAGTAGAGAGTAATGCGCCTATTCCCGTAGAAGGGACGGTGCCATCAGATGTTAATGTTAGTGAAAGACCTGCATCAGATAGACAGGGAGGAGGAGCTAGAGAAGCCTTCTTCCAAGCCATGACTGATTGGTTTGCCGAGTTCGTTCGTACGAATCCGGCTGTAAGACCTCCACCCCCTCAAGATTCACAGGTTCCCCATGTAGCTTCCCTAGCTGCAGGTATATTTATCAGGGAGAGACCACCTGTTGATAAGATTAGGAAGCAAGGGGCTGAAGAATTTCGGGCTACCAAAGATGACGATGCAGAAAAAGCAGAATTCTGGCTTGAGAATACCATCAGGGTTTTTGAAGAATTATCTTGTACACCGGAAGAATGTATGAAGTGTGTGGTCTCACTTCTCAGAGATTCCGCTTATCATTGGTGGAAGACTCTCGTGTCTATCGTACCGAGTGAGAGGGTTACTTGGGATTTCTTTCAGGAGGAGTTTCGAAAGAAGTACATCAGCCAGAGATTTACAGAGCAGAAAAGGAAGGAGTTTCTTGAGCTAAAACAAGGTAAGATGTCCGTGACTGAATATGAACGTGAATTTGTCAGACTTAGTAAGTATGCTCGGGAATTTGTATCCACCGAAGCCAACATGTGCAAGAGATTTGAAGATGGGCCTAATGATGACATCCGACTATCAGTGGGTGTATTGGAAATCAGAGAGTTTGTTGTTCTGGTAGAAAGAGCTTGTAAAGTAGAAGACTTGTTAAAAGAAAAAGAGAAGAGCAAAGCTGAAGCTGGAGCGCAGGATACAAAGAAGAGGCAAATGAGTAAATCATTTCAGTCTACATCTAAGAGGCCTAGGGAGCTCTCTAGCGGATCACATTTTCCACATATATATTCTGGCCGAAGCAGAAGTAGAAGATTCGAGGGTTTTAGAGCTCAAACCACTACAGTTGCAAGTACTGGCAGTACTCGACCTCCTAGACCGGAATGTCCTCAATGTGGGAGACGCCACCCCGGAGAGTGTAGAGCAGGTGAAAATGTTTGTTTCAGATGTGGAGCATCCGATCACTTTATTCGGGATTGTCCTGAAACAACTAAAAGAGAAGAAATAACGAGTGCGAGATCAGGTAATGCTCCTACCAGAGGTAGACCGCAGAGAAACCCAGGAGTGGGGGCAAGTAATAGGGGTGCATTCAAAGATTCAGCGGTTAGATCAGATGTTAGAGCACCTGCAAGATCATACGCTATTCGAGCTCGTGAAGAGGCGTCCTCTCCTGATGTAATTGCGGGTACATTTTCTCTCTATGATACTACTGTTATTGCATTAATTGATTATGGCTCTACACATTCATATATATGCACAAAATTAGCATTTGTTAAAAATTTGTCTGTTGAACCTACTGAATTTATGGTTAAAGTCTCGAACCCCCTGGGCCAGTTTGTGATAGTGGATAAAGTTTGTAAAAATTGTCCACTGATGGTAAAAGGTATTTGTTTCCCGGTTGACTTGATGTTATTGCCTTTTGATGAGTTTGATGTGATATTGGGCATGGATTGGTTAACTCAGCATGATGCAGTAGTAAACTGTAGAAAAAAATATGTTGTGTTGAAATGCCAGAATGGAGAATTACTTTGGGTTAAATCTAATCAGACAAAGGGATTATCCGATATGATTTCAGTTATGACAGCTCAGAGGTGTGTTAGAAAAGGGTATGATGTTTATTTGGCGTATGTGTTGGATACTAAGGTATCTGAGTCAAAGATACAGGCAGTGCCAGTTGTATGTGAATTTTCTGATGTATTTCCAGAGGAGTTACCAGGGTTGCCACCAGAAAGAGAAGTGGAATTTTCTATAGATCTGATTCCGGGAACTGCCCCAATTTCCATAGCTCCGTATCGTATGGCTCCTACAGAATTAAAAGAGTTAAAGACACAGTTACAGGAACTTGTTGACAGAGGTTTTGTTCGTCCAAGTCATTCACCTTGGGGTGCTCCAGTTCTGTTTGTGAAAAAGAAAGACGGGTCTTTGAGATTGTGTATTGACTATCGGCAGCTTAATAAGGTAACTATAAAGAATAAGTACCCATTGCCTCGAATTGATGACTTATTTGATCAACTGAAAGGTGCCACAGTATTTTCAAAGATTGATCTCCGATCGGGTTATTATCAGTTATGGGTAAAAGAGCCAGATGTGCCAAAGACAGCTTTCAGAACCAGGTATGGGCATTATGAGTTTCTGGTTATGTCGTTTGGGTTGACTAATGCACCTGCAGTATTCATGGATTTGATGAACCGGATATTCAGACCGTATCTAGATAGGTTTGTAGTAGTTTTTATTGATGACATTTTAGTTTATTCTCGGGATGAAACTGAGCATGTAGAACATTTGAAAATAGTGTTGCAAATTCTGCGTGAAAAGAAACTTTATGCTAAATTCAGTAAATGTGAATTTTGGCTTCGAGAGGTAGGTTTTCTTGGACATATTGTATCCGCAGAAGGCATCAGGGTAGATCCGAGTAAAATTTTAGCTATTGTCAATTGGAGTCCACCGAAGAATGTATCTGAAGTTAGAAGTTTCTTGGGTTTAGCTGGTTATTATCGGAGATTTGTACAAGGGTTTTCTATGATAGCTTCTCCAATGACCCGTTTATTACAGAAAGATGTTAAATTTGAATGGACAGAAAAATGCCAGCAAAGTTTCAACCGATTGAAGGAGTTGTTAACGAAAGCACCTGTGTTGGTACAGCCTGAATCGGGTAAGGAATTTATTATTTATAGTGATGCATCATTAAATGGTTTGGGTTGTGTCTTGATGCAAGAAGATAAAGTAATAGCCTATGCTTCAAGACAACTTAAGCCACATGAAAGAAACTACCCGGTACATGATCTCCAGTTAGCTGCTATTGTATTTGCATTGAAAATATGGCGGCATTATTTGTATGGTGAAAAGTGTCATATTTATACTGATCACAAAAGCTTGAAATATTTGATGACACAGAAAGATTTGAATTTGAGACAATGCAGGTGGCTTGAATTGATAAAGGATTATGATTTGGTTATTGATTACCATCCGGGTAAGGCTAACGTGGTAGCTGATGCTTTGAGCCGAAAATCTCTATTTGCTTTACGAGCTATGAATACCCGGTTGTCACTGTCTAATGATGGTTCAATCATAGCTGAATTGAGAGCTAAATCGACATTTCGTCAACAAATATGTGAAGCTCAGAGGAATGATGAGAAATTACAGGCTAAACGGGTGCATTGTGAGTCAGGTAATGATTCAGAATTTCAGATTGGAACTGATGGTTGTTTATTATTCAGAGGCAGAGTATGTGTACCGAAGAATTTAGAACTTGTACAGAAGATTTTACACGAAGCACACAGTGGTATTATGTCAGTACATCCGGGAGGTAATAAAATGTATAATGACTTGAAAAAGATGTATTGGTGGCCGGGTATGAAACGTGATATCTCTGAGTTTGTATCAAGATGTTTAGTATGTCAGCAGG
The DNA here is from genome assembly GCF_007990345.1 of Gossypium hirsutum. Classification (NCBI taxonomy): domain Eukaryota; kingdom Viridiplantae; phylum Streptophyta; class Magnoliopsida; order Malvales; family Malvaceae; genus Gossypium; species Gossypium hirsutum. Next base: position 119,050,225 of record NC_053434.1, read on the forward strand.
TTAAGGCTGAACATCAGGTACCTTCGGGGTTGCTTCAGCCAATCACTATACCGGAATGGAAATGGGAAAGAATCACTATGGATTTTGTATCTGGGTTACCGTTATCTCCAAGGAAGAAAGATGCCATTTGGGTAATTGTCGACTGATTGACAAAGTCCACGCACTTTATCCCAGTATGTATGGATTATTCTTTAGATAAATTGGCTGGATTGTATATATCTGAGATTGTTAGACTACATGGAGTGCCTGTCTCCATTATATCAGACAGAGATCCCCGATTTACGTCTCGTTTCTGAAACAAATTGCAAGAAGCTTTGGGTACTCAGTTGTATTTCAGTACTGCATTTCATCCTCAGACAGATGGCCAATCTGAGCGTGTAATTCAGGTATTGGAAGATATGCTCCGATGTTGTGCATTAGAGTTTCAAGGTAATTGGGAAATGTATCTACCTTTGATTGAATTTGCTTATAATAACAGTTATCAGTCCAGTATTAAAATGGCTCCGTATGAAGCTTTGTATGGTAGAAAATGTAGAACACCATTATATTGGGCAGAGCTTAGTGAAAAGAAGATACACGGGGTTGATTTGATTCGGGAAACAGAAGAAAAAGTAAGACTGATTCGGGATAGTTTAAAAGCAGCTTCCGATCGTCAAAAGTCATACGCCGATCTTAAACGAAGGGAGATTGAATTTCAGGTGGGTGATAAAGTATTCTTAAAAGTGTCTCCTTGGAAGAAAGTTCTCCGGTTCGGTCGAAAGGGTAAATTGAGCCCAAGATTTATCGGACCATATGAGATTATAGAAAGAATAGGACCAGTTGCTTACCGATTGGCTTTACCACCGGAACTCGACAAAATTCATAATGTATTTCATGTATCTATGCTACGACAGTATCGATCAGATCCTTCACATGTTATTACTCCAACAGAAGTAGAAATTCAACCGGATATGACTTATAATGAAGAACCGGTTAAAGTATTAGCACGAGAAACAAAGGAGCTTAGAAACAAAAAGGTAAATTTGGTGAAAGTGCTATGGCAAAAGCACGGGATTGAGGAAGCAACATGGGAACCAGAAGAGACAATGAGGAAGCAATACCCGAATCTCTTTACTAGTAAGATTTTCGAGGACGAAAATCCTAAAAAGGGGGGGAGAGTTGTAATGGCCCAAATTTGAGGTTATCGGAACAGTGGTTTCGGAACCACAAATCCGATGAGAAAAATTTTATTTTTCTTATATTTTTATGGTCTACAATTTCACAAAATTACTTTTTGAAAATTTCGTTCGAAAATTTCGACATTTGGGCACTCAATTTAGTCAAAAGGACTAAATTGTAAAAAGTGTAAAAGTTGAGTTCTACATGTTAGAGGTGTCCAATTGTTATGAAACTTTAAATTGGAGGTCCTTATATGGTAATTATACCATTGGTAACTTGGTAGACAAAAATGGACATGAGATAAGTGAAATAGAAAATTTTTAAGTTAGGGGCAATTTGGTAATCTAGTAATTAAAATGAATTAAAAGGGAAAAAGATGGCAAAAATCATCATCTTCTTCATATGAACGAAATCAGCAAGGGGGGAAGCCATAGTTAGGGTTTTCAAGCTTCCAAGCTCCATAGGAAGTGATCCCAAGCCCCGTTTTTAATGTTCTTTACGTTTTTGAGATCCCGGTAGCTTAATTTAGCTTATTCTAGCAATAATTTAACCTAGGGTTTATATTTGGAAAAATACCCATAGGTGAAAAGTGTTTATTTTGATGTTTTATGATAGAATGTGAAGCTAGAAATTATGTTAAACAACTTTTGCTAAGCGATTTTAAGTGAAAACGAGTAAAACGACATAATCGGTAAAAATACCTAATGTTCATAAGTACATGTTAGAGTGGGAATTTGATGTTGCCATAGAAGGGAAAAATGTTCAGAATGTTATAAAACATAAGAATAAGAGATGAAGTTTAATTTTCGAGCCTTGGGGCAAAAATGTAATTATGTAAAAGTTTAGGGGCAAAATTGTAATTTTGAAAAAGTTAGAGTCGAGGGCTGTTTTAATAAATGTGATTATTAGATAAGTTAAATTTACTATTTTAGATCAAGAAGTACGAAACTCGAGGTTAGACAAAGGGAAGAATAAAGTTGAAGACTAAGTTGGTGAATTTGGCTATAATTGGTACCGAGGTAAGTTTACGGTAAATAAATGCAATATTTCAACATTTATTATTAATGCTGTTAATTTCCAGCAATTATGAATTTATTTTATGAATTTATTTGATGATGATCCAAGCATGAAATGATAGAGAATTAAAATTTAAAAGTCCCGTTGATACATAAGGATGGTACTGGATACGAATGTCATGACATTTGGGTAAAGAGATCCCATGTAAGACCATGTCTGGGACATGGCATTGGCATCCTTAAGATCATGAGAGGTCCCCTGTAAGACCATGTCTGGGACATGGCATGGGCACCGAGACGAGAGGTCCCATGTAAGACCATGTCTGGGACATGGCGTTGGCACCGAGATGAGAGGTCCCCTATAAGACCATGTCTGGGACATGGCATGGGCACCATCACGAGAACATCCCATGTAAGACCATGTCTGGGACATGGCTTTGGCATGTTATTATCAGAAGAGACCCGAGTATCCTTATTATTCCAATGTAGCTCAACGGGCTTGTAAACGAATCATGTTCATGAAAGTTCAGTTTAAAGCATAAATGGCAAGCTCAGGTAAGTTGTAAGACTTAAGAACTTATTATACTATCAATTGATGTTCAACGATGCAGCAAGGATTGAGTAAGTTATGCACACAAGTATTCTAAGTAAACAAGTAAGAGAACTAGTATGAGATCAACTAAAGAGTAAACTAGAGATATAGACATTGAGTTTAATTATTTAAGTTAAATATTGTTATTTATTTGCTAGTAAACTTACTAAGCTTTATGCTTACTTCTTTTATTTCTCTTTCTCTTATAGTATTGCAAAGCTACTTCAAGGATCCTAAAGAAGTCGGAGATCGTCCACACTATCAACTACAACTGCTCGGTATTTTATATCGAAACACGTTTGAGTTATGGCATGTATAGGGATTTAGTTATTTTGTATGTTTGTAATGATGATTTTGCTAATGAGTGATGTGTAAGTATTTGATGATGTATGGTTATTAAAATGATTAAGGATGAAGGTGTTTGTTGTTATGAAAGATTAGGTGATAAATTATGCATGGAAATCATGAAAGGATAAAATTTTGCAAAGAAACAGAATTCAGGCAGCACAGTGACGTGAATTTGAAAAATCACCCAAGATAGTATAAAATGAATTAGAGGGTGAATGATATATGGAATTAAATCTTGTTGAGTCTATTTTCATGGAAAAATAACGGTGTAGAAAAAGGAAATTTATATTTTAAGATATGTGAATTTTAGTAAGATAGGGTCAGAACTGTTTTTGGAGTCCCCTGTTCTGAGTTTAGAAAATAATTGCAAATTGTACAAAAATGGTTATGAGTTGAAATTTACATGATTAGATTCATTAATGAGTCTATTTTCTGTAGAAACAAGTAAGAATTTCATATGAAAATCCTACAGTGAGAAAACTTATTTTTAGTGACTAGAGGTCAGGGCAGTCAGGTGGTGAAACAGGGGAGACTTTAACTAATAAACTGTACTAATTTGCTGAACCAAAAATTCTAAAAATATTATGGTGAGTAGATATATGAGTCTAGTTTCAGGGAAATTTTACGGAATTAAATTTCGAGTTCTGTAGCTCAAGTTATAATTAATTTAGTAACTGCTGCGCGATTGGACAGATTTGCTGCGAATAATGAAATAAATTTTCAAACCTAGTTTTTATGCTCCGAATTGGTAAGATAAGCTAAGTAATGCGTCGTGCTCGACTCCGGAAACGGTCTCGGGTAAGGGGTGTTACACTAAATTAGGGTTTACGTCAACCCTAGCATTAAGCACTTCTTTTGGGGAATCGATTTCTAATTTTTCACCTTCAAAAGTCTGAGTAGTTTTTTTGTTAACCCTAGACTCTGTTTCGTCATAGATTCTGATTTCTGGCGGTGGATTGCTTTGAGTTCCAACCACCGCTGACTGCTTTTTTCCTTAGCTTTGTTTCCTTGTGATTGGCTCTCGCAGTCTTTTCAATCTTCGAATCAAACGCAAGAGTTCTTGGAGCAGATCTGGTCATAAGAAACAAAAAACAAGAATAGTACGTTACCGATCCCCGGCAACGGCGCCAAAATTTGATGCGTCGTTGAGAGCACAAAAAATATCATATTCCCTGTAAAATAATAAAAATAATAGAAGTAATAGCAAAGGGGAAGTAGGGTCGAATCCTCAAGGATCGGATTATACGAATGCTTGTTTCTCGAAATCCTGGGCAGAATCATGCCTAAGAAAACCTGCGTGATAGAAAAAAATAAAAATAACAGAATTAAAGATTTAATTTGGAAAAACAGAATCTAAAGTTGACTAAAATTGTGATTACAAAAATAATAAAAATAATAAAGAGAGTTAAAGGAAAAGAGATTCTTATTGGTAGATTCTAGAATCCAGTTGTCTCATTCCGCATTGGGTTCAATCCTTGGCTTTTAAATAACCCTTCTCAAATCAAGTAAGCTAGTTATAGTGGAAGAGGATGCCTACGACCACCAGTTCCAAAGATTAGACTTACGATTTTAAGGGAACCTGACTCTAGCCAGCAATCTATGCTAGATCAACGCTTCTCAATGGCAAATCCCACGCCATTTTGTCTCTTTGGCTCGCCAATCTCTGACGCAATAAGTTAATGAACCGGCTGTGCAATCCTTCCAAAACATACAAAGCGGCCGCCTTTGCATATGCTGAAAAGCTTACTTCTTAAGGGCCATGGACGGAAGCGTCAGCCCGTAGTGCGGAGAAATGATGAATACTTGGCGAGAAGGCTAAGTACGGATTCTAGGCCTCAAGAACCCTTTTTGGGGAATATTGACAACTTTCGGCTAGATAGGTTTTAGTGGCTCATGATAATGGTGGAAAAGAAAATAAATATAAAAATGGAAAAGGGAATTTTATTGAAAGAAAATATGAAGAAATAAAAGCCTAGACTTTCAGGGGGAAAGTGTTTACAGAAAAAGATGAACACCCAAATAAAGTCACTTCACCCCCTATTTACAGTGCTAGGGAGATAGTCTAATTTAACTTAAATTCTAAAAAGATAAATACATTTAATTAAAGATAATTAAAGATAATTAAAATAAAATCCTAAAATTAAATAATCCTAATAATTATCTTAATATTAATTATCCTAATATAAATAAAATGGAGTCTTATAAAATAAAATCTCTTCTTTTTGTGTTTTTAGTCCTTGTATCTTTTATGCTCGCACTTTTGGCATAATCTTTTTCCTGTGTCGCATATTAGCCCATTGTGTCTCCAAATTCGCACTTTTGTCCCTTAATTTTGCTTTTGCCTCCAAATCAGTCCCTAATCGATAAAAAGACATAAATAGCTCAAATTAGTAGGATCAAGCCCAGAATAAACACATGATTAATACATAAAAATACGTTATTCTAGAGCATTATCACTATTATAATACTTCACATAGTTGAGCTCAACATTAACAACTACTCAATCTCTTTCATTTGGTTCACTTCTTTTGTATTACTTATTATCAAATTAGGAAATGACTTACGAAATTGAGTACGTCTTTATTCAGTGCCATGATTTGTAACTCAGTATGGTTTTCCTCATTGAAATACCATACCTACATATTACAACTCGGTATGGGAATTGTCATACCTACGTTTCTTAACTCAGTATGGATTTGATAATACCATACCTACATTTCACAACTCAGTATGGATGATACCATACCTACATTTCACACATTTCCATGGAACAACCATGGTCTTTTCCGTCAATTCATCACATGTCACGATACGAACGTACTCAGTCCTGCGTTTTTCCTAATTTGCATTTCCATATTTATTCTTTCATTAACAAAATTTTCACAATCCCACAACAAATTCATATATAATAACACATTATATCATTCAATCATTCATAAATAAAAATCTAAATTCAACCATATGAACTTACCCGGCTGATTTGTAGAAGATATTGAAATTTAGGGACTATTCCGCAACTTTTTCTTTTCCTCGTTCTTCTTTGGATTCTTGATCTATAATATAAAATATTTCCACTCATTAGCATTTATTTGATTTCTATTTCACTTCACAATTTATGCTCTTCAACTTTCAAAATTGCACTTTTACCCCAAAATTTATAGTTTTTACAACTTAGTCTCTGCTCAATTTACCCATTAATTGAACTAATTTTTCTCAATTAACACTTTATTTTATCATTATAAACTATTTCAAAACCTTTGATATTCTGAATTTCAACACCAACCTTCAATTCATAACTTTTTCACAATTAGGTCCTAAATACCATTTTCTATCAAAATCACTTAATAAAACCACCTTAATATGAAATTAGATCTTAAATTTCATAATAATTCATCATAAAATTCCCTTACCCATCTAAGGTAACTTCCAATTTCACCCATGAAATCAAAAACTAATGAATTCTATAAGTGGACCTAATTGTAAAAGTCATAAAAACATAAAAATTATCAAGAAAAAGAAAGAACTAAACTCACATGATGTAAAAATATGAAAAACCAACTTTCTCCAGACCTTCTATGGTGTTTTGGCTGAGAAAATATGAAGAGATCTTTAGATTTTTCAATTTTGTCCTTGTTTTATATGTTAAAATTGTGAAATTTTCAATTTCGCCCTTATTTCCCTTATTTTCTACTGATTTTCTTGCCCTTGCCGTCCAGCCCATTTACTTTTAGGCTTAATTTCCTTTAAATCCTCTTTCTTTTAACACTTGAGCTATTTAATCCTTCTAACAAATTTTATTTTTGTTACAATTTAATTCTTTTTATTTAATTGACTACCCAAACATTAAAATTTCTCAACCAAACTTTAATACTAACTAAATGGCACTCCATAAATATTTATAAAAATATTTATAGCTTGATTTTCAAATTCAAGATCTCGATACCTCGTTTTTGACCCTTTGACCTAATAAATTCTTTTAATTCACCAAATTCACGAATTCACAAATTCTTCTAAATTCTTACTTAACTCATAAATATTAAATTACCATCTTGTTTAATCTTACTTGTCAGATTTAGTGATCTAAAATCACCATTTGCGACACCATTGAAAATTAGGCCGTTACATAAAATATAGATATAAGTGAATATATAATGAAAATAAAATTTTAATAAAAAAAATGAAACTAATCAAAATGTACACATTTCAATTATGAAAAATGGAATGAATTAAGTACTAAAATTTTAAATGGTATAAAAAAAAAACTATATTATCAACATTTGGGATATATATAAAATATGAGAATCTAATAGAATAATTACTTTAAATGAAATAAAAATGGAAACAACATAGATATGTACAAAAATAAAATAAAATTAATAGGACAAAGTTAATTAAGAAAGTTACCACAGCTACCGCTTCTTCTCCAATTGACCCATCATAAAATTGAAAATTTTTTGCATCCATTTAGGTTGCGGCCCTTCTTCCTGCGCTTCCTCGTATATATTATGTTTTTGTTTCGTGTAAAAAGTGTTACCTACTGATCCATGGTTGTGAGCAGAGTGTTGGTGGATGTAGAAGAATGAGTGGTATTGCACTGCAACTATTTTATTTCTTCCAAATCTTTCTTATACACTATTCTAAAAGCACACTTCTTCACCTTAGCACCGCTTCCCGTGAAAGACACTTCAAGTTCATCGTCACTATAATTATCCTCCAAGGGAAATGGATATAATATATCTCGTGACCAACAACAAATAAAAAGGTGATCTTTCATTATGGGCTGCCTAAATCGTTTACCCATATCCCAGCTTGTCCCGCTAACCCAGCCTCCACAATTTACAGATGCACTATAACAGATAACCTCGTCATAGCATGAAGCATCATTATTGACAAAAATGCAGCAACAAGCAACTCCAATCCATTCACTATCTTTCCGAAGGTAGATAGGTAGGAGTATCTTAATAGTATCAATTGAAGAGTCACTTTTTTGTTGACTAAACAATTCAGAAATTCCACTTCCGGACATAATACTATCAAACCATTCTGGGATTTCACTTCTAGGCATAATAATATCGAACCTTTTCCTTGAATTTGCAAATGCCTGCAAAATAAAACACAAGTCGTTTGGTAACTGAACCATAAATTCTCAAGGATGAGATTTTGTAAGGGAGAAGAGAGAGATTAATCAACCTTAAGAAGTTTTTTCAGCAGTATTAATGCATTCATATTCTCAGTCAATTTGAAGCAGTTAATGGCTCTAATGAAAGAAGAATCCAGTAAATTGCATACTTCTGATGGACTTGCAACTACTTCAAGTGAACCACAGTCATCTATCGACACCCATTCTATACTTGTTGGAAGCTCAAGCAACGATTTAAGCTTCATGCAATTTGACAATGTAAGAAACTCAAGCTTGTAGAGTCGAGTAAGGGATGCAGGTATGCTGATGAAATTGTTATTACTAAGATCAAAATGTATCAAAAAGGATAGACCAGAAATGTCATGTGGAATATCTCCTTCACAAAGATGACAGTCCCTTAGTTTTAGCTCTCTTAATGAAGTCAAACCTGACAACAAACGCAACACCGGAGCCATGGGAGTCGTCCTCCTTCCTTGGATTACCTTGAAAAGGGAAGACAATTTTGGTCGTAACTTAGCTTGCTGCAAATTCTCCTATAAATTTTCAACTCTATAACAACCGGAAAGATCTAGAGTTTTTAGATGTTTCATTTTCTCATCAATCTCCGGAAACCTTACAAGATTTGAACAACCCGAAAGAATTAATGTTTCAAGAGATTCCATTCCAATTTTGGTCGGAAAACTCCTAAGACTTTTGCAATTTCTTAAATTCAAAAGTTTAAGGCTCTTAAGCACTCCAATTGATGGATGAACATCCACTAATTTGGTACAGCAAGATTTGATGCTGTTGTGAAGTCTAGTGTCTTGATCAGGTTTTGGGACCCTTCAAGGTTCATCATTTTAAATACATTAAAAAAAACATTTAAAAAAAATTATGCATACCCATATTGAAGATATACTTGTATCTAACAACCACATCTAACGTCATATTACCTAATCCTAAAAAATTGAATTAATATTTTGATTTATATTTAGTCTACAAACAATGCATAATTCTATACAAGTTAATGAACTAAACAATGAGATATAATTAGAAAGGAAACCATTTTCATTTAAAAAAAAAAACTTTTACAATCTAATTCATTGATATACGCTATTAGTGCATTAAATTTATACCATTAATATTGCAGAAAGATATACACATTTCACATTTCACTATTGATTCTTTTAAAAGAGTAATATGTTGCTAGATAAATTTAATAGTTAAACATTGAAAATATTTAGTGTCAAAGGTTTTGCTATAGTTTCTTATCATATTTAAAATAAATAAAACCATTATTTATAATACACAAAGATATAAGTTTATATGTATCTTCTTACCTTTTATTATCGATGAACATTCCTTCAATTATTTCTGTAGCCTAAAAAAAAATTAAGAATAGAAAATAAGAAAACAAAATAAATAGTGTATAATGTAAGATAAAACTTTTAAAAAGTTACATTTTTATTTAGCATTATTATGCTCGAAATATAATAAATAAAGCATTTTAAACAAAGTTAAACAGTTCCTAATAATGCGATAAAATTAAATATTTGTTTCTATAAATTTTTGTTAATATTTGTAAACATCAAACATAATTTATCTCAAAAGTACTAAATACCACTTTTTAAGGATGTTGTATCAATCAATTAGACTAAGCTTTGAATTTATATCATATATTGATTAGATATTATATACATAAATAAGAAATAGTATATATAACTTTTGTTGAATGACTTATGGTATTTTTTGTTAGGATATGATAGATGTCCGTTTCCTCCCACAATATACAACATTTTCCAGGTTCATCAATACATTTTTCTATAATAATTTTTCTTCCCATTTCTTGCAACAAATCATGCATCCACAAATATTGGTTGCCATAATAGACTTTTATGAGAGATTTCTTAATGAGAACATCAATTCCAATATCCGGGAAAAACTCACAACCATCCAATACTTTCATTACAAAATCTTTCTTCTCCCCATTGAAAAAGCGTGCTATATCTACAAATATATTCTTCTCCCTTTCTTCTAACCCATCAAAACTTATTCGAAGTTTATCGAAAATTTCTTTATTAGAATCTCTTTTAAGTCTTTCAATCGCACTTCTCCATTGAGTCACATCTCTTCTTCACAAAAAAGAACCCAAAACTTCAAGAGCTAAAGGGAGCCCACCAACATAATTTACAACATGGTAAGAAAGATCAATGAAATCATCTTTTGGCACTATATCACGATGGAAAGCTTTTAAATTGAAAAGTTGAAGCGCATCTTTGGTATTCAATGTTGTGGGCATATACACATCATCAACTTGGCAACATCAAAGTAAATGTTCGTCTCTTGTTGTTACAATGATTCTACTCCCTAATCCGAACCAGTCATGCCTTCCAACCAAGTATTTTAAGTGTTGTATGCTATCAACATCACCAAGAACAACAAGAACCCTTTTGCGAGACAATGTACGACTAATTATTTTATTCCCTTCATGAACATTGAAAAAGTTGAAGCATTCATCATGAATGATTTGTGAAAGAAGTTGTTTCTGTAAAGAAACTAGTCCACATTTGTCTGAAACTTCTCGAATATCAGCGGAAAAGCTTCTGCCTTCAAAACGAGGTGCCATTTGATTGTAAGCAACTCTTGCAAGTGTTGTCTTACCAATGCCGCCTATTCCACAAATCCCTATAATGCGGACATCATCTTTCCCCATGTTTATTTTCAAATATAAATCCTCCAAGCGTACACTAATTCCAACCAAGCCACTATGAGTAACTTGATATATCTAACATAGTTTTGCTGATATCTTCCGAACAATCTCCCTAATAAAGTCTGATTCATGCCTAAAAAAAATTCAATTTTTTTTGAATAAAATTTTGTTGATATCTTTCAAATGCACTTTGTTTTTCCATGAATCATGAAACATAATATAGTTAGGAAAAAAACAAGAACCAAGAACAAGAAAGCAAGATCTGTTGCGGAACCAGAATACAATATTTGCTCTTTCATTGAAATATACCCGGAAACCTAGAAATAGAGACGACAAGAAAGAATTACCTGTTATTTAAATGACATCCCTTGATAACAGCCACTTGAATTAAAGCATTTCGCCACCTTTGGATCTTCTCACTTTCTTCTTTGTATCTCTCTTCATGTCTGGCAAAGGCTTCTTCCACTTTCCTTTTTTGTTTTCTTAAATCAGATGGATCAACATTGTAAAAAATTGGAAACACTTTATGGCCATCGTTGTTATGTTGTTTAACAATCTCAGCAAGCTCCTCCAAGCACCAACTTGAAAAAGCATAAGTTTCTGAAAAAACGATTACCGAGCACCATGATTGCTGAATTGCTGTAAAGAGTTATGGCACGATCTCTTGGCCGGCCTCCATCTTTGGATCATCCCTGAAAGTGAGGATCCCACTCCTACTTAGAGCATGATTGTTGGTGTTAGACACACTTTAACCGGATGAAGTAAGAACTTCAATCTAGACTTTAACAGCAACGTATTTTACCCGGATAAAATATGAAGGAAAAATGCTTGAAGTTCAAGCTTTCAGCTACTGTCAATAATGGAGAACAGAACTTAGAAGCCAAAGAAAGATGGGGCATATGGAAGAAAATCTGATGATTTCATTCAAAAAGAAACTTTGGCTCAAAGCCATTACATATACCAGACTTTGGCTGGTCAAAAATAATAAATTCATGACCTAAACACTACCTAACTCCACTTATTACATTGGAATTAGGTGATATTACTTGCACACTTAAACAAAGCTGGTAACCAGCTCTTTGACCATCAAGTTACATCAACTTGTCATCCAAACATAATTCAAAATGAACTAAATTACAAAAACATTATTAAAAGGTAACAAAATGAAACTGAGATGAAGCAGTAGCATTAGCATCTTCAGTTGCACGTACTTTACCCGGGAAACTTATGTGCATGGATTTTTGCACGTACTTTACCCGGACAACTTATGTGCATGAATTCTTGTGTGCATGAATTTGTATGAGCTGCATGGAGGCCAACTTTTCTGGTTCAAGATGCATACTTCAACCGGTAATAATACAACAGTTTGATCTCTTTTCTTCACAGCTGCATGCATGGCTCCGGCTGCTTCTTGACATGTTGGAAATTCACATGCTGCATGCAGGCCAATTTCCAACACTCTTCCTTGGCTTGCATACTGCAAACTCTTGTTCATTAAGCATTCTCTGATGATTTGGTTCACTAAATCATTTTTCTCATCTCCTTTTGCTTCCAAATCTCTTTGAAGGTCCTCGACCATTTGCTTCAACTCCAATTTTTGATTCTCCATTTCATTCAATCTTTTAGATGAATTTTTTTTGTTTCTCTCAAACTGCAATTCTAGTTTTGTCTTTTGGATATGAAGAGATTCCAACTGCTGCTGCAATGTGTTTGCCTAATCCATTAACATTTGTACTTGATTTGATGCTTCATCACTTTCAAATGCAAAATTTTCTTTCAACAGAGCTTTCTCTGCTTGCAACGTCTCCTTCTCTGATAGCAGATTATTTTCCTGAGCAGTCAAGTTCTTTACACCAGACAATGATTCACTGCTATCATCCTCAAGTTCCTTCGTGACAATAAAAATTTCTTTTTCTCTCTTTTCTAACATTATTTTGAGTTCTGAAATGCGGGATTGAAGTCCTATATTTTGTTCTCCCAGTTTTTCTGCTTCGTTTGCTTTGTTCTCTAACTGATCCGCCATATCTCTGTTAGTTGCCTGCAATGATTTCAACTCAAGTTCCAAGCTAGTTACATGTGCCTTTAATTCTTTTATCTGAGGAGATGATTGGTTCCCATGCATATCATGCACCTCTTTGAGTGTCAAAAGTTTCCTTTCTTTCTCAACTAAATTAGTGAAATTTTCAACCAAATCTTCTTTGGTTAGCTGAGCCATTGACATGCAGTTGGCATGGCTAAGCCTCTTGTGACACAGCTTGGATTCATCTGCAGCAGCTGTGTAGGCACTATCTGGACTCTTATTCCAGTCCACAATGAAACTTTTTTCTGTCATAGCTACTGTCATGAGCTTGGATCCACTAGGATCACTAATCAGGCATTTTTTGCCTTTGAATACAACTGAATAGCCCTTCTCAAGTAGTTGAGCAATGCTAAGCAAATTTCTATCAATTTCAGGCACTAACAAGACATTTGTAACAAGTTTAGTACTTGTAGGAGTGTTTATCAGCACATCTCCTTTCCCTTCAACTTTGATAAAGTGTCCATTTCTGACTTTCACATTTGTTTTGAAGCTTCTGTCAATTGACTTAAAATTGTGAGCATCAGGGGTCATATGGTTTGTGCAACCACTGTCTATCAACCATCCATTTGTGGCTTTTCCTTTTGCAGCTGAGTAAGAAACTGTAAAAACTTGTTCTTCTTGGTCATTGTCTTCTTCTACTACTTGAGCTTCAGCTCTTGGCTGCTGGGGTTTGTTGTATCTTGGTCTGCCCTTATTTTTGCAAACCCTTTTTACATGACCCATCTTCTTGCAGAATCTGCACTGCACATCAGGCCTGAACCAACATACTTTACCCTGATGACTTACCCTTTTACAGTGTGGGCAGGGTGGATAACTTCCTGCACCACCTGCTTTAGGCTCGTTTGACCAGGTATTCTTGCCTTTGTAGGCAGAGGTGCTCGAGGCAAACTTGGCTTTAGTTTGAAAGGCACCTACTTGGTGCTCCTCCGATCTGCTGGCCCTCCTTTGCTCTTGTGCATACAGAGCATTGATCAGCTCTGTTAAAGAGATGCTGGTCAGGTCCCTTGAATCTTCAAGAGATGAGATTTTTTCCCCATACCTTTTTGGTAAGGTAGAGAGCACTTTCTCCACAATCCTTGCCTCATCGATTACTCACCAAGGAGCCTTATGCAGTTAAATACAGCCATGATTCTGTCAGAATACTTCTTGACAGTTTCTTCTTCCTTCATCTTCAAGTTCTCGAACTCCCTTCTCAGATTCAACAACTGCTGCTATCTTGTCCTCTCTGTGCCTTGGAACTCCTCCTTGAGTTTGTCCCAGGCTTGTTTTGGTGTTTCACAAGCCATGATTCTAGTAAAAATTACATCAGAAACACAGTTCTGAATGCAAGACATGGCCTTGTGCTTTTTACTTTTTTTCTTCAGAGTACTACTTCATTTGAGCCACTATTGGATTTGCTCTCAATGGTTCTGGTTCAACATCTGAGTTAACTACCTCCCATAGATCAAATGCTTGGAGGTAGGTTCTCATCTTGACTACCCAAATGTGATATCCTTCTCCATTGAAAACTGGAGGTACAGCTGGTGAGAAGCTTGATGAAGCCATCTTGTTTTATATTGAATATGAAACAGGTCCTCTAAGAAATGAGCTCTTGATACCAATTGTTGGTGTTAGACACACTTTAACCGGATGAAGTAAGAACTTCAATCTGGACTTTAACAGCAACGTATTTTACCCGGATAAAATATGAAGGAAAAATGCTTGAAGTTCAAGCTTTCAGCTCCTGTCAAGAATGGATAACATAACTTAGAAGGCAAAGAAAGATGGAGCATATGGAAGAAAATCTGATGATTTCATTCAAAAAGAAACTTTGGCTCAAAGCCATTACATATACCAGACTTTGGCTGGTCAAAAACAATAAATTCATCACCTAAACACTACCTAACTCCACTTATTACATTGGAACTAAGTGATATTACTTGCACACTTAAACAAAGCTGGTAACCAGCTCTTTGACCATCAAGTTACATCAACTTGTCATCCAAACATAATTCAAAATGAACTAAATTACAAAAGCATTGTTAAAAGGTAACAAAATGAAACTGAGATGAAGCAGTAGCATTAACATCTTTAGTTGCACGTACTTTACCCGGGAAACTTATGTGCATAGATTCTTGCACGTACTTTACCCGGACAACTTATGTGCATGAATTCTTGTGTGCATGAATCTGTATGAGCTGCATAGAGGCCAACTTTTCTGGTTCAAGATGCATACTTCACCCGGTAATAATACAATAGTTTGATCTCTTTTCTTCACAGCTGCATGCATGGCTCCGGCTGCTTCTTGACATGTTGGAAATTCACATGCTGCATGCAGGCCAATTTCCAACAATGATAGAGATAATCGGTAAAGTTGTTGCGGGTATCTTCACCTCTAAAACTCAAGAAAACATTTTATTTCTTTCTAGTATTGGATGAAGAAGTTAAAGGTAATGACGACATGACGATGTAGTGTTCAAAATCAGAAAATTGATCGCTCAATACGCCAGAAAGAAACTAGAACAATAAGTATACGAGAGTGAAGAAGGAGAAAAAGGGATCAAATTTCCAGGGAAGAATGAAGGTCGTTTCTAAGCAATTTCTCTATAACCTTTTTCTTTTTCCAAATGAATGCTCGTAGGTGTGGAAATTGTGTGATGCATGTTCTTTCCAGGAAGAATCCAAGAAGGTGGGAGTTCACAATATGGAGCCTACAATAATTATAAGTAAAGTGTTGGGACGGTTTGTCTTTTACTTTCTTTTCCATTATCATATCTACTTTATAATTATTAAGCATTAAAATTATGTTTTACGTGCTCAGCTAGTTTGTATTGATATATCTAATTATAAATTTAATTTTAGTTGTTTTTGTATAACTGAAATACTAATTAATGCTTAATAATTGTGTTTTACATGCTTAACTAGTTTGTATTTATATATCTAATTATAAATTTAGTTTTAGCTTATTTATATAACTGTAGTATTAATTAAGTGATAATTATTACTTTAAAATAATAAGTATAATCTATAAAAAATAATCTAATTAAGTACATTGATGTATTAATTATTGTTTCATTATAGTACTATATAAGTGTTGATACATTATTATGGTTTTATAAAAATTACTATCTTTTTTATTAATTCATCACATTAATTGGAACTAATTAATTAAGCATTATAAGTGTTATTTAAATGTTAAAAGACTTGCTTTTTTTGATACAATGTCGAAAATTACACATAGTTCTCTTCAATCCTTAAATAGAAGAATAATGCACTTCAGCGTACTCGAATTCACATCTTCTTGCATTGACAATAATATCAATATCAATCAAGCTAATACTCAATCCAAATATATTGTAGTTATTAAATTTAATAGTCTCAAGAATTGAATTACTTTTCATACATTAATCATTGGAAACGTTGATAGCTTGTATCAACACCTCTACCACCGACAATGAATTAGGCAACAAAACGTGCACATTGAAGCAAAAAGGAATTGTGTAATAAATGATGTCACCTTCACCATTTATTTTTATTATCACAAACCCAAATCAATTTCCTTTCACTGAATATAGATAAGCCATAATTATTTTTTGAGCCCTCTAACTTAAAAAAAATTATTTTAACTCTTAATAAAAAGGATCCTAATTTTTTATTTTATTACTAGTACAAATCCAGACTGTCACCTTCGATTCACCATCAAGCTAGCTCTAAGAATGACAATTATGTAATATGTTCGTCAAACCCAAAATAATTCATAGTCATTCAATCTACTTTTACACATATTACTTGGGAAAAGTAAAGAAGTTAGTGGGAGTGAAACTGATAGGGATTAATGTGAATATGAGTGATCAAGTCAATAAGAGCTTTGTATAGCATGGGGAATTACAAATGTATACTATATATATTTGTAAACATTTCACCCTTTGTAATTTTCGTATTCTGCTTTTTGAATAATTAAAAATAGTTTTTTATACTCAACATTTAACTTGAGCTCGATTAAACTTATATGTGTTCGAGCTTGAGCTCAACTCAATAATTAAATTTAAAGTTAATAATATATATCAAGGAAATAATGTAACTTAACAATATAAAAATATTTAAAATATATGTTAAAATTGAAAAGTTCGATACGATTTGTGAACTATTTGAACGGAGTATTACTAAGTTCGTATTCAGCTCAACTAATAACTCGAGTTTATCTATTAATTACACTTCTCCGGCTTTTTATTCTTTTCTTGAGACACTTGATCTCGTTGGTTTTAATCTTGAAGCAATGATTTTAAGCAAGGGTGAAATCATGAATTTTTTGGAGCCGAAATTATATTTTTATAATTTTTGACGGATTAAATTAAATTTTTATATTTTTAAGAGGTCAAAATATTATTTTACTTTTATTAATTAAAAATTTTAAATACCTTAAATAAAAAAAATTCTATTTTTGGAGAAACTGGACCTGCCATACCCACTAATTTCGCCCCTGTTCTTAAATTTATATATATTACGTTTCCAATTATGTGAAAAGAAATGCATACTTTAAATCAAATAAAACTGTAAATAACATAGCTAAAAATGTCTGAACAGGACGAAGCTAGTTAAGCACTTTACCACAATTAATGCTTGTTCTTCGATCAGCCAATTATAAAATTGAAGAATTTTTGCATCCGTTTTGGTTGTAGCCCTTCTTCCTCTGTCTCCTTACAGATATTACGTTTGCGTTTTATAAGGGAAGTACTACCTATTGATCCATCATTGTGAGAAGAGTGTTGGTGGATATGTTCAAATTTTGGAGAAGATGGAGTGCTATGGCACTGCAGCTCTTTTATTTCTTCCAAATCCTTCTTATACACTATTCTAGCACCACACTTCTTCACTTTAAGACTGTGACCAATTGGGTTGTGAAAGACAACTTAAGCCTATTACAACCAGCTTCTCCAACATTTCTCCAATGAATATTGGCTCTAAAAAGGATAGCCTCCATATACTTGGAAGCATCATCAAAGTCAAAAATGCCACGTGAAGGAACTCTATTCCATTTATTATCTTTCTGAATAGTGAGAGGTAAAGTTATCCTAATTCAAGAATAATTTATGTGTTTGTTAAACCATTCAGGGATTTAATTGATGATGATATGTTTTATTGTGATTACCATCACATTATATCCACTTATAATTAAATTTTTTTATATAAAAATTTAAAAAAAACTTAATCTATAGTGTTTATATAGCGATGACCTAAGTGTAATTAAAATAGATACTATATATAAAATAGCTTAAAATATGCTTTTAAATCCTTATACTTTTTGTATATTTGTAATTTAGTCTTTTTATTTTTCATGTTTTAAAATTTAGATTCAATTGTTAATTCCATCTAATTTTTCTAAGTGATGTATAACATTACACATTAGACCAAAATTTGTGCGTAATTTTGAGTTTTGTCCCTTTTGTTAGTAGAAACTAATTTTAAAATAAAAAATCAAGGACTTTTTTGAAAAACATTAATGTTGGTGTTATCATTAATGATTTTACATATCAAAATGTTCGTAGAACCCATTTTTATGATTTTTTGTGTTTTTATAGTTGATGATATAGGAGTAGATTGAATGAAAAATATTTTTGGTTTTTATTTTTGTTAGAAAAATATATTATTCGCTTAATGCCATAGATATTATTTTAATGAAATTACTATTATATAATTTTATTTTATTATATTACATTTTATAATTTTTTTAAAAGGGCTTGATTTATTATTTTGTCTAAGGCCCAAAAATGTCAAGAATGGGCCTAAGGGTACATTACTCCTTTTTGCTTAATTATGATGTTTTATGTTCTTTAATTATTGTAATTGTACTGTATTCGTTACACTTTAAAAAATAAAATTTAAGAACATATTTATAAAATGGTTGTTCATTTCTATATTTTGTGCTAATTCTATGCTTGATATATGAGCACCGATGTGCAAGATTAAGTTGTTGGCGTCATTTCTAGGGAACTTTGTGTGTGATAAGTTGAATCACGTTGACTTTTGCATGTTTGGGTAACGAGTTAGCCCCATGTCATCTCGAGCTGGAAAGGATTTTAACCAACGCGAGACTTGGGTAACTTCCAAAAGAAGACCCACTGCAAGTCAAATCATCAATTTCCGATTTGTCGTGTAATAGTCCTCTCTTTGAAAATCCACCTTTTAAGTCTTTCAAATCTAGAGGAGCTAGAACCTCTTATCTGACCGAGACAATGGCAAATCGTACGTCGAGAAATTACGCCATGCTGACACTTAGATGTTGTGCGAGGTAGGATCAATTGGCTCACCATTAATGCCAACAATTTTGAGATCAAGTCTGCGATGTTTCAAATAATTGAAAGTAATATTCAATTAAGGGAATCAAATTTGCTCCTAATTTTTGTTTATGTGATATTTTGTTATTATTATTTAAAATATTTTTATTGCGTAAGTGTTGAGTGCATGACATAACACATTACATTTAAAAATATATATTTAAATTTAAATTTTAGAGATAAATATTATTATAAGGAATAATTATTTTTAATTATTATTTAAATTTCACAATATTTATTTTGCTATTTTATTTAGCTCAATAAACCTATTTTTATCTATATTCACCTAAAGAATCAGAAATGTGAAGGTATATTTTCAACTATATATTTCCCTAAATCTTTTATAGGAGTTGTTTTTATATATTATATAGATCAACATATAAAATAAATTTAATTTTAGATTTTTGAAAAGTTTGAACAAAAATAATAAATTTAAAAATCGGATTTAAATAAAAAAATTTGATCTCATTTAAAATGTAAGCATGACTTGAACAATTTTGTAACTAATATTTTGGGCCAAATTGGGCTTGAGCAAGCATGCATTCTGCTAATACTATACATATGCTTGAACCTGACCCCTTTTGCGCATTTACCCAATACTAGTGTTAATTAAAGATTTTATATCAAGTCGTTTATCACTTCAACAATAATTTTATCTGACTTGTTAGGTTTTTTTATTTTTATTGTGGAGTTGTATCTCAAAGTTATGATTAATTTGGAAATAAACTTATTTAAGAGTGGATATATTCATCCAACCTCAAATTCTCTGGGAGGATTTGAATAAAAGTACAAGACCTAACAAATATTAAAATGCTAATAAAACATTTAAATTGTCACAACATCCGTTGATGTTTAAAATTCTAATAAAAGAAAATAAATAAAATTATTAAATATTAAATATTAAATAAAAATATTATTTTTTAAAAAATAATATGAATTTTGTAAAGAAATAATAATATGAACAAACTTAAAACGAATTTAAATTTGCCATTTATAAATGTAAATGGGCTTGAACAAAATTTGAAGCCTCTATTTTGGATCAAACCGAGCTTGAGTAAGCAATAAAATGTGCTAGTCAAGACTTGGCTCGCCTCATAAATTCTTTGCTTGCGTAAGGGTGAGAATTGACTGAATCTAGTCCAATCGAGTAAAAAATTTTTAATTTAGTCAAGTTGAAGAGTCCTATTTTTTCATCTTAATTTGATTTGAAATTTTTTTGAATTAAATAAAGTGAAATGAAATTGTAGTCGAGTTGAATCGAATAAATTTGTAGTGAATATTAATAACATTGGACTACCAAGAAAGGGTGAAAAGCTCACCTTATTACCCAGTGTCATTTTTACTGCCATCACAGCTTCACTTGTTAGTATTTGCTCTTTGATACTCAGGCACTTTTAGTAGTGCGACTGTGGAAGGGATTTCGTTATGCAAACTACTTCTTCATGGAAGTGCTAGTCAATAGACATGATCAACGTGAAAGCTCCTCTTACCATGTACTAGGAATGAGTGACTATTGCCTCTGTTTAGCTTCATTCACCCGGGAAAGGAATTATTGAGCTAATTAGTGGGTGTTTCGAGCTAAGTTTTTTGAGTTCAAGGTTGTATACTGGGTTTTAAGATGTTTCTTGTGAGATCCCTTGGTTGGGAACTATCAAATTATTTCCTTTCGATTGAAAAGCTTTATGCTTTGTTTGCTCGTGGCTTTTTGAACTTCGAGCGCGTGTTCAGCAATGGGTGCAAGTCATCATTCGCAGAGATATCAAGCCTGCCAATATGCTGATAGACAGTGACATGAATGCCGATTGGGGGATTTTGGGCTTGCAAAGCTATGCGACCTTGGAAATGATTCTCTCAAACCTCGCCTGTAAACTTGGTTACATGGCTCTTGAGCTTGCAAGAATTCGGAAAACAAACACAAGCACTGATATTTATGCATTTGGTGAAGTTGATCGGTGAAGTTGAATTAAAGAATTTGTTTCATCTTAAGATTTATGATCCAAATTCAAAACATTTGTTGATAGAGTGTTTTACAGCTTCAAAGGCCAAGAGTACTTTGCAGGGTGGAAACTGGTTCATAAGCCCTGAATGCCCCCTTGTTCTTGTTGGAGTTTGAAGATCGTCTTATTCATTCTATTATTATGTATTTGATGAAGTTGGTTCAGCATGCAGCAAACTCGACAGCATGCAGGCCATGAAGACCAAGTCGTGCAGGAGCTGCTGGAACGAGCTGAACTATTCCTATTTTGTTCATCTAGTAATCTTAAGTTAATGTAATGTACTTTAGTTCATTTAGAACTATGTTAGGTTTATGATTGATGTAATTTTGATGACAATTGAGCTGTTAAGTCAGCTTTGTTTAAGTGTGTAAGCTTAGTTTTTCAAGTTTCAATGTATTAGTGGTAGTAGGTGATGATTAGGTATCATTATGCAGATTTTGACAAGCAAATTGCTTGGTTTATGTATTGGCATTATGCCATTGTTTAACATATGAATGAAATCAGCTTTGTTCATCAATATTCTCTAAAATTTCCTCAGCTTATTTTCTTCTTTCTTCAACTCGAAATTGTTTGTTTGCTCAGCAAGATTCGAGGCTTGCTCGACAAGATACTTGCTGAGTCTGCTTGATTCTGCTGTTGCACCAACAATTGGTATCTAGAGCTTATTTCTTAAGGGACCTGTTATACAAATCCATGGCTTCATCAAGCTTTTCACCAGCTGCACCTCAAGTCTTTAATGGAGAAGGCTATCACATATGGGTGGTCAAAATGAAGACCTACCTGCAGGCTTTCGATCTGTGGGAGGTGGTCAACTCTGATGTTGAACCAGAGCCACTTAGAGCTAATCCAACAGTGGCTCAGATCAGGCAGCATGCTGATGAAAGGACCAAGAGGCACAAGGCTATGTCTTGCATCCAAAACTCAGTGTCTGATGTGATTTTCACAAGGATTATGGCCTGTGAATCACCAAAACAGGCCTGGGACAAGTTGCAGGAAGAGTTTCAAGGGACTGAGAGGACAAGGCAACAACAGTTGTTAAACTTAAGGAGAGATTTCGAGAATTTGAAGATGAAGGAAGAAGAAACTGTCAAGCAATATTCTGACAGGATTATGGCTGTGGTTAACAGCATCAGGCTCCTTGGAGAGCAGTTCAATGAAGCTAGGATAGTGGAGAAGGTTATAGCAACTCTGCCTGAGAGGTATGAGGCAAAAATCTCATCTCTTGAGGACTCAAGGGACCTGCCCACCATCTCCCTGACAGAGTTGATCAATGCTCTATATGCTCAAGAGCAGAGGAGAGCAAGCAGACTGGAGGAGCACCAAGGAGGTGCCTTTCAGGCAAGAACAAATACTGCCTACAAAGGCAAGAAGGCCTGGAGAGACAAGCCAAAGGATGATGCTGCAAGGAGAGAAGGTCAGACTTGCAAGCACTGCAGAAAGGCTGGTCATTCAGAAGAAAAATGCTGGTTTAATCCAGATGCTGTGTGTCAGCATTGTAAGAAAAAGGGTCATGTTGAGAGAGTCTGTAAGAGCAAGGCCAAATCAAGGCGCAATCAGTCTCAACAGATGAAAGCTGAGGCTCGAGTAGCTAAGGAGGACAGTGACCAAGAGGAGCAAGTCTTTACTGTGTCATGCTCAGCTGCTCAGGAAAGGTCCTCATCTGGTTGGCTCCTAGACAGTGGATGCACCAACCATATGACACCTGATGCTGCAATCTTCAAGTCTTTAGACAGAAGCTGCAGAACTAAAGTCAAGATAGGAAATGGTCATTTTATTCAAGCTGAAGGCAAGGGTGATGTTCTGATATGCACCCTTACAGGTACCAAAGTGATTTCAAATGTGCTATTGGTGCCTGAAATTGACAGAAACCTGCTCAGCATAGCTCAGTTGCTGGAAAAAGGTTACTCAGTTGTGTTTAAAGACCACCAATGCCAAATCAGTGATCCAAGTGGATCCAAACTGATGGCAGTCCCTATGGCTGATAAGAGCTTTATGGTTGACTGGACAAAAAAGTTAGACATTGCCTACACAGCCACTTCAGATGAATCCAAGCTGTGGCATCAAAGACTGGGACATGCCAACTTCAGATCGATGGCCCGAATGATCAGAGAAGACCTGGCTGAAAACTTCATCAACTCAGTAGACCATGATGATGTATGTGAAGTATGTCAGCTAGGAAAGCAGGCCAGACTCCCATTTCCCTCGAATCAAGCCTGGAGAGCCTCTGAAAAACTCCAACTGGTGCATACTGATGTGTGTGGACCTATGAAGACTGAGTCATTAAGTGGAAACAGGTATTTCATACTATTCATTGATGATTTCTCGAGATATTACTGGATTTACTTCTTAAAACAGAAATCAGAGGTGGCCACTGTGTTTTGGAAGTTCAAAACTGCTGCTGAGACTGAAACAGGCTGCAAGGTGAAGACCATAAGGTCTGATAATGGGACTGAGTACACCTCAGCTCAGTTCCAAGCCTTTTGTGATAAGGCAGGCATCAAACATCAACTTACCAACACATATACACCTCAGCAGAATGGGGTAAGTGAAAGGAAGAATAGGAGTTTGATGGATATGGCCAGGTGCTTGATGATTCAGAAGAATCTGCCTAAAGCACTATGGGCAGAAGCAGTTAACACTGCAACATACATTCAAAATAGACTTCCAACCAAGGCTTTGGATCAAAAGACCCCATTCGAGGCCTGGTTTAGCTTCAAGCCATCACTGGCTCATCTGAAGGTCTTTGGATGCATCTGTTATGCACATGTACCTGCTGTTAAAAGGGACAAATTGTCTGAAAGGGCTCAACCTGGTGTTTTGGTGGGCTACAGCACTGTTAAGAAGGGCTATAAGATTTTAGATCCTTCAACAAACAAAGTGTCAGTAAGCAGGGATGTGGTATTTGATGAGAGGTCATGTTGGAACTGGGAAAGACATGAACCTGAAGAAGTTTCTGAAGAACTTGCAGCAGACCAAGCTGAGCCAGACCAAAATGTCCCTGAAATGGATATTGATGATGAACCAGTCAGAGGAACAAGGCCATTGGCTGAAATTTATGAAAGGGCTCATGTAGCCATAGTTGAACCAAGCAACTTTGAAGAGGCTGAGGCTCAGCAAGGGTGGAAGCAGGCAATGGCTGAGGAGATCAGCATGATTGAGAAGAACCAGACCTGGAAATTGGTTGAAAGGCCAGTCAAAAGGAAGGTGATTGGGGTGAAATGGGTGTACAAAGCCAAGCAGAATGCTGATGGTACCTTGAACAAGCTGAAAGCAAGGCTAGTTGTCAAGGGGTTCAGTCAGAGGTATGGCTTGGACTACCTAGAGACCTTTGCACCAGTGGCCAGGCTCGACACCAACAGACTGCTGATTGCCTTAGCAGCACAGCTTGAATGGAAGATCCATCAACTTGATGTGAAATCAGCCTTTCTGAATGGTTTCTTAGATGAAGACATCTATGTTGAACAACCACAAGGGTTTGAAATAGCTGGCAGAGAGCATATGGTCTACAAACTGAAGAAGGCCCTATATGGATTAAAGCAGGCTCCAATGGCCTGGTATAGCAGAATTGATGGCTACTTGACTGATCTAGGATTCGATCGAAGCAAGAGTGAGCCAACACTGTATGTCAAGAAACAAGGGACACAAATACAACTCATTGTGTCCCTGTATGTTGATGATCTTCTGGTGACAGGAGGAGATCGAGTAGTGCTGGCTGATTTTAAGACCAAGATGCAGGAAATGTTTGAAATGTCTGATCTTGGGGAGATGTCATACTTTCTTGGAATGGAGGTGTCTCAAGTACAGAATGAGATATTTCTAAGCCAGAGAAGCTTTGCCACAAAGATTCTGACCAAGTTCTCCATGCAAAACAGCAAGGCAACTAAAACACCTGTTGCTGTTAGAGAAAAACTATCGAGCCAAGGTGATTTTAAGAAAGTTTTGAAACAACCTACAGGAGTCTAGTTGGTTGCTTGCTATACTTGACTGCCACTAGACCAGACATTATGTATGCTGTAGGATTGCTCTCAAGGTTCTTGCATTGCTGCAATGAGAAGCATTTCCAAGCTGCAAAGAGAGTGCTGAGATATGTCAAATGCACTTTAAACTATGGTTTGAAGTACAGCAAAGAAGGAAATCTGAAGCTGGTTGGCTACACTGATAGTGACTGGGCTGGCTCGATAGATGACATGAAAAGCACCTCAGGGTATGCTTTTAACCTTGGTTCAGCCATGTTTTGTTGGAGCTCAAAGAAGCAAAGTCTAGTAGCTCAATCTACTGCTGAAGCAGAGTATGTGGCAACAGCAAGTACTGTCAACCAAGCCATTTGGCTAAGAAAAATATTGGCTGACTTGAATGTGCATCAAGAGGAAGCTACTGAGATCTTCTGTGATAACCAATCTGCAGTAGCAATTGCTAAAAATCCAGTGTTCTATGGAAGAACAAAACATTTCAGCATCAAGTTGCATGTTGTTCGAGAAATGGAGCAAGCTCAGGAAGTAAAGCTGATCCACTGTAATTCAGAAGATCAGCTTGCTGACATTTTAACCAAAGCTCTTAGTGTCACAAGGTTTGAATATCTAAGAAAGAAACTAGGTGTTTGCTCCATGCAAACCAAGGAGGAGTGATGAAGTTGGTTCAGCATGCAGCAAACTCGACAGCATGCAGGCCATGAAGACCAAGTCGTGCAGGAGCTGCTGGAACGAGCTGAACTATTCCTATTTTGTTCATCTAGTAATCTTAAGTTAATGTAATGTACTTTAGTTCATTAGAACTATGTTAGGTTTATGATTGATGTAATTTTGATGACAATTGAGCTGTTAAGTCAGCTTTGTTTAAGTGTGTAAGCTTAGTTTTTCAAGTTTCAATGTATTAGTGGTAGTAGGTGATGATTAGGTATCATTATGCAGATTTTGACAAGCAAATTGCTTGGTTTATGTATTGGCATTATGCCATTGTTTAACATATGAATGAAATCAGCTTTGTTCATCAATATTCTCTAAAATTTCCTCAGCTTATTTTCTTCTTTCTTCAACTCGAAATTGTTTGTTTGCTCAGCAAGATTCGAGGCTTGCTCGACAAGATACTTGCTGAGTCTGCTTGATTCTGCTGTTGCACCAACAGTATTCAAAGGACAAATCCACTTTAAAATATAACTTGAGATTTAGTTATTTGGTCCATTTGTCTTTAAGAACATCAATTGTTTGAATCTCAATAGAGGTGAACATTTGATAATTTCATTTTACTGGTTTTTAATCTGAATAGTTAAATCATTTAAAACAATCATAATTGTGCACGGATCAAATGGAATTTTCTTCACTTTTATCTTCTCTTTGAGTTAGAGGAAAAGAAGTCTAATTGAGACAAGACTTAAAAGTTTAATGTTGAATTGTAATGAATTCACTATTCAAGTCATGGCAACACTATTAAATAAATTAACAGTTCAATCAAACACATTTTAAGTTAAAAAATTCATAATATGACTCAAAATAAAATGTTTGGGACCCAAATAGCTAATAAAAAAAGAGACTTAAGTGTCAAATTTTATAAACGCTAAGAACTTTTTTTGTCATTATGCCTTATTTAAAAGGTATTATTGACATTACTATTTGAATTTACCTTTTACAAATAGCAAATTCAAAATGTTGATTTAAAATACTATAAATTACATTACATTACTTGTAAAAAGACAATTAATTATATAATAACATAATCTATTTCTCGAAATCCTAATTCTTATCCGCTTCCGTTTCATCTTGATGACTTTTGATAGTCCTTCACTTGCATGATCCGTTGAGCAGACTCTCATGCTTCTATTGGTTTAAGGACAAACATGAAACACCAAGATTATTTTTATTGCATTGAGATCATATATATATATAGTACTGGTACATTAATTTACCTCAAATCGAAAATCATTTATTGATATATAATGGAAACATAACTGTTGAAAATATTACTCACATCAACCAAAAACTATATCTCTATTTCTCTAAACCCTAATATTAGATAAGAA
The DNA here is from genome assembly GCF_007990345.1 of Gossypium hirsutum. Lineage (NCBI taxonomy): Eukaryota > Viridiplantae > Streptophyta > Magnoliopsida > Malvales > Malvaceae > Gossypium > Gossypium hirsutum. The sequence goes on from NC_053434.1 coordinate 119,077,572, forward strand.
CAAAAAATGAATCTATTGAATTTAAAAAAAAAAATATTGGATATGAATCTGTCTCTCACACGAAAAATATTTTTCAATAAAATAAAAGAGCATACTTTATTCATATTTGAATAGGTGTAAAAAAATAAATGCATAAACATAAATACTTTATAAAAAATATAAACTCAAGATTTGAAATAATATTATTTGTAGTTAACTCCATGAAATTTAAATCGTACTTTTATTAGAAGGAATTAATGACTTATATTTAATCTCCAAAATATATAAAAGTAATTTTGATTGATTAAATTAAACAAATAAATTGGTCTTAAATAAAAATTATTATTTTTAACTTAGACGAAATTATGATCTATTCCTCATTAAAGGATGTTCACGTACGTTATTATGACCTGTTTCGTCACGGAAGTTATTCTTTTTTTTCTACATTTCGGTTTCAAGTTGATTATATTTACTTCAACCTATAAAAAAATATAAATATAAGTGAATATTTAATGAAAATAAAATTTTAATAAATAAAAAAATAAACCAATCAAAATGTGTGCAATATGAATTGACTAAAATTTTAAATGGTATAAGAAAACAGTGTTATCGACATTTGGGATATGTAATGTTTAATATGAATATGAATAAAATTTTTTAAATTTTTTAGTATATAATGAAATGATTATATCTCTATAATGATTACTTTAAACGAAATACAAGATGTAAAGAATGTAGATGTGTAAAGGAAAAATTAATAGTTTACCACAGCTAATGCTTCTTACTCGATTGGCCCATTATAAAATTGATCACTTTTTGCATCCGTTTTTGTTGCGGCTCTTCTTCCTCCTTTTCCTCGTAGATATTACGTTTTCGTTTTATGTGAGAAGTGCTACGTACTGATCCATCGTTGTGAGCAAAGTGTTGGTGGATGTGAGAAGATTGAGTGGTATGGCATTGCAACTCTTTTATATCTTCCAAATCTTTCTCATACACTATTCTAATACCACACTTCTTCACCTTAACAGAAGGGTGCTCTGGTCCAATTTCGGTTTTGAAAGACACCTCTCATCGCATATTTGATCTAAGCAATCTGTTGTCCATAAATTATTGGTTTCACAGTCACGATATTTATCATACAAGGAAAATGAATATAATATATCACGCGGAAAATAATGAAGAAAAAAGTGATCTTTCATTGTGGGCTTGCGATATAGTATACCCGTCGACCAGCCTCTCGAATCAATTGGTCGACAATTTCTACCTCGAAAAATAGATCCATTAAAGCTGATCCATTGAGTATATGTTGAAGCATCATTACGGACAAAAATGCAGCAACAAGCAACTCCAATCCATTCACTATCCATCCGAAAATTGATAGGTAGGGGTGTCTTAATTGAAGAGTCGGTTTTTTGTTGGCTAAACCATTCTGGAATTTCACTTCCGAGCTTAATAATTTCAAAGATGCCAGTACCAGACCATTTTCTTGAATCTACAAATGCCTGCAAAATAAAACACAAGTCGTTTGGTAACTAAAACCATAAATTCTCGAGTTTGAGATTTTGTAAGGGAGAAAATAGAGATTAATCGACCTTAATATGTTCTTTCAGCATTGTTAAAGCATTGATTTTCTCAGCCAATTTGAAGCAGTTAATGGCTCTAATGTTATCACAACCCACAAAATTGCATACTTTTGATGGACTTTCAACTACTTCAAGTGAAGAACAACCGTCTATAGACACGCTTTTTATACTTGTTGGTAGCTCAGGCAACGATTAAAGCATCTTGCAATCTGACAATCTAATAGAATGAAGCTTGGAAAGTCGAATAATAGATGCAGGTATGCTGATGAAATTGTTACTCCCAAGACCAAGATATTTCAAAGAGGATAGACCAGAAATATCCCTAGGAAAATCTCTTTCACCAAGACTGCAGATGTTGAAATTTGACAATACAAGAAACAGACGCTTTGAGAATCGAGTAAGAGATGCAGGTATGCTGATGAAATTGTTACCACTAAGAACAAGACATATCAAAGAGGATAGACCAGAAATATCACGCGAAATATCTCCTTCACAAAGATTGCAGTTCCTTAGATTCAACTCTCTTAATGAACTCAAACCTGACGACAAAGGCAACATCCTTGGATTTTTTTAATGATAACATCAATTCTAATATCTGGGAATGTTGGAAATTGGCCTACATGCAGCATGTGAATTTCCAACATGTCAAGAAGCAGCCGGAGCCATGCATGGAGCTGTGAAGAAAAGAGATCAAACCGTTGTATTATTACCGTGTGAAGTATGCATCTTGAACCAGAAAAGTTGGCCTCTATGCAGCTCATGCAGATTCATACACACAAGAATTCATGCACATAAGTTGTCCGGGTAAAGTACGTGCAAGAATCTATGCACATAAGTTTCCCGGGTAAAGTACGTGCAACTAAAGATGTTAATGCTACTGCTTCATCTCAGTTTCATTTTGTTACCTTTTAACAATGTTTTTGTAATTTAGTTAATTTCGAATTATGTTTGGATGACAAGTTGATGTAACTTGATGGTCAAAGAGCTGGTTACCAGCTTTGTTTAAGTGTGCAAGTAATATCACCTAGTTCCAATGTAATAAGTGGAGTTAGTTAGTGTTTAGGTGATGAATTTATTGTTTTTGACCAGCCAATGTCTGGTATATGTAATGGCTTTGAGCCAAAGTTTCTTTTTGAATAAAATCATCAGATTTTCTTTCCATATGCTCCATTTTGTTTGCCTTCAAAATTCTGTTCTTCATTCCTAGCAGTAGCTAAAAGCATGAACTCTAAGCATTTTTTCTTCATTCTTTATCCGGGTAAAATACGTTGCTGTTAAAGTCCAGATTGAAGTTCTTACTTCATCCGGTTAAAGTGTGTCTAACACCAACAATTGGTATCTAGAACTGCATTCTTAAGGGACCTGTTCTAGCAAACTTTAAAAACGATGGCTTCATCAAGCTTCTCACCAGCTGCACCTCAAGTTTTCAATGGAGAAGGATATCACATTTGGGTAGTCAAGATGAGAACCTACCTCCAGGCATTTGATCTATGGTAGGTAGTTAACTCAGATGTTGAACCAGAACCATTGAGAGCAAATCCAACAGTGGCTCAAATGAAGCAGTATTCTGAAGAAAAAAGTAAAAAGCACAAGGCCATGTCATGCATTCAGAACCGTGTTTCTGATGTAATTTTTACTAGAATCATGGCTTGTGAAACACCAAAACAAGCCTGGGCAAACTCAAGGAGGATTTCCAAGGCACAGAGAGGACAAGGCAGCAGCAGCTCTTGAACCTAAGAAGGGATTTCGAGAATTTGAAGATGAAGGAAGAAGAAACTGTCAAGAAGTATTCTGATGGCTGTAGTTAACAGCATAAGGCTCCATGGTGAACAATTTGATGAGGCAAGGATTGTGGAGAAAGTGCTCTCTACCTTACCAGAAAGGTATGAGGCAAAAATCTCATCTCTTAAAGACTCAAGGGACTTAACCACCATCTCTTTAACAGAGCTGATTAATGCTCTGTATGCACAAGAGCAAAGGAGGGCCAGTAGATCGGAAGAGCACCAAGAAGGTGCCTTTCAAGCCGAAGCCAAGTCTGTCTCGAGCACCTCTGCCTACAAAGGCAAGAATACCTGGTCAAACGAGCCTAAAGCAGATGGTGCAAGAAGCTATCCACCCTGCCCACACTGCAAAAGGGTAAGTCATCTGGGTAAAGTATGTTGGTTTAGGCCTGATGTACAGTGCAGATTCTGCAAGAAGATGGGTCATGTAGAAAGGGTTTGCAAAAACAAGGGCAGACCAAGATACAACCAACCCCAGCAGCCAAGAGCTGAAGCTCAAGTAGTAGAAGAAGACAATGACCAAGAAGAACAAGTTTTAGCAGTTTCTTACTCAGCTGCAAAAGGAAAAGCCACAAATGGATGGTTGATAGACAGTGGTTGCACAAACCACATGACCCCTGATGCTGACAATTTTAAGTCAATTGACAGAAGCTTCAAAATAAATGTGAAGGTCGGAAATGGACACTTCATCAAAGTTGAAGGCAAAGGAGATGTGCTGATAAACACTCCTACAGGTACTAAACTTGTTACAAATGTCTTATTAGTGCCTGAAATTGATAGAAATTTGCTTAGCATTGCTCAACTGCTTGAGAAGGGCTATTCAGTTGTATTCAAAGGCAAAAAATTCCTGATTAGTGATCCTAGTGGATCCAAGCTCATGACAGTAGCTATGATAGAAAAAAGTTTTATTGTGGACTAGAATAAGAGTCCAGATAGTGCCTACACAGCTGCTGCAGATGAATCCAAGCTGTGTCACAAGAAGCTTAGCCATGCCAACTACATGTCAATGGCTCAGCTAACCAAAGAAGATTTGGTTGAAAATTTCACTAATTCAGTTGAAAAAGAAAGGAAACTTTTGACACTCAAAGAGGTGTATGATATGCATGGGAACCAATCATCTGCTCAGATAAAAGAATTAAAGGCACATGTAACTAGCTTGGAACTTGAGTTGAAATCATTGCAGGCAACTAACAGAGATATGGCGGAGCAGTTAGAGAACAAAGCAAGTGAAGCAGAAAAACTGGGAGAACAAAATATAGGATTTCAATCCCGCATTTCAGAACTCAAAATAATGTTAGAAAAGAGAGAAAAAAAATTTTATTCTCACGAAAAAACTTGAGGATGATAGCAGTGAATCATTGTCTGGTGTGAAGAACTTGACTGCTCAGGAAAATAATCTACTATTAGAGAAGGGGACGTTGCAAGCTGAGAAGGCTCTGTTGAAAGAAAATTTTGTATTTGAAGGTGATGAAGCATCAAATCAAGTACAGAGGTTAATGGATGAGGCTAACACATTGCAGCAGCAGCTGGAATCTCTTCATATCCAGAAGGCAAAACTGGAATTACAGTTTGAGAGAAAGAAACAAAAGTCATCCGAAAGATTGAATGAAATGGAGAATAAAAAATTGGAGTTGAAGGAAATGGTCGGGGACCTTCAAAGAGATTTGGAAGCAAAAGGAGATGAGAAAAATGATTTAATGAACCAAATCATCAGAGAATGCTTAATGAACAAGAGTTTGCAGTATGCAAGCCAAGGAGGAGTGTTGGAAATTGGCCTGCATGCAGCATGTGAATTTCCAACATGTCATGAAGTAGCCAGAGCCATGCATGGAGCTGTCAAGAAAAGATATCAAACTGTTGTATTATTACTGGGTGAACTATGCATCTTGAACCAGAAAAGTTAGCCTCCATGCAGCTCATGCAGATTCATACACACAAGAATTCATGCACATAAGTTGTCCGGGTAAAGTACGTGCAAGAATCCATGTACATAAGTTTCCCGGGTAAAGTACGTGCAACTGAAGATGTTAATGCTACTACTTCATCTCAGTTTCATTTTGTTACCTTTTAACAATGTTTTTGTAATTTAGTTTATTTTGAATTATGTTTGGATGACAAGTTGATGTAACTTGATGGTCAAAGAGCTGGTTACCAGCTTTGTTTAAGTGTGCAAGTAATATCACCTAGTTCTAATGTAATAAGTGGAGTTAGGTAATGTTTAGGTGATGAATTTATTGTTTTTGACCAGCCAATGTCTGGTATATGTAATGGCTTTGAGCCAAAGTTTCTTTTTGAATGAAATCATTAGATTTTCTTTCCATATGCTCCATTTTGTTTGCCTTCAAAATTCTGTTCTTCATTCTTGGCAGTAGCTAAAAGCTTGAACTCCAAGCATTTTCCTTCATTCTTTATCCGGGTAAAATACGTTGCTGTTAAAGTCCAGATTGAAGTTCTTACTTCATCCGGTTAAAGTGTGTCTAACACCAACAGGGAAAAACTCACAATGATCCAATATTTTGATTACAAGTTTTTTTCTCCCCATTAAAGAAACATGCTATATTTAGAAATATATTCTTCTTCCTTTCTTCCAGTTCATCAAAACCGATTCAAAGTTTATCAAGAATTTTTTTTATTAGAATCTCTTTTAAGTCTTTCAATCACACTTCTCCATTGAGTTACATCTCTACCATACAAAAAGGAACCCAATACTTAAAGAGCTAAAGGGAGCCCACCACCATAATTTACAACATGTTCAGAAAGCACAATGAAATAATCTTTTCACACTGTATCACGATGAAAAGCTTTCAAATTAAAAAGTTGAAGTGCATCTTTGGGATTCAATGTTGTGGCCATATGCACATCATCAACTTGGTAAGATCAAAGCAAATGTTCGTCTCTTGTTGTTATAATGATTCTACTCCCTAATCCGAGCCAACCATGCCTTCCAACCAAGCATTTTAAGTGTTGTATGTTATCAGCATCATCAAGAACAACAAGAACCTTTTTATAAGACAACCTATGGCTAATTATGTCATTTCCTTCATAAACATTAACTTCATTATGAAAGATTTGTGAAAGAAGTTGCTTCTATAAAGAAATTAGTCCACATTTGTCTTAAACTTAAAAATAATATAATATAAAGTATTATAAACTTAAAAACGGGTTAGGCTGGGTTTAAGCCCGAGCTTGACCCATATTTTATTATAAACTTAAAAATGGACTGGGCCAGATTCAAGCTCGAGCCTGACTCATATTTTAAACAGGCTTAAATTTTTTGCTCAACTCCATTTTTGAACCTAATATTTTTATTCAAACCTTTTTAAATTTCAATCGAACTTTTGGATTTGGACGGATAACCCGATCCATGAACAGATTTAATTTAATGTTATGATAAAATTAATATATAATAGTATCAAGAATTCCTTCATATATTAATAATTGGAGCCATTGATTACTTTGAGCGAATTTCCGTACTGATGTTCCCTCAAGTAAGTTACAATTATGCCATGGTTTCAAATACGCTCCGATCACTTGGACACAAAGGTTGAAGATCATCAAAGACCGCGCTGTTCTATCTGCACCAGCAATGGGTGACAGAGATATCATCTTCAAATTAATAAATGGAAGATTATTTTAATTGATAATATAATATTTTTTTTATAATTATGTTGTATGTTATTTATATTATATTAAGCAAATATTTTTAAAATCTATTGAACTTTGAAAAAAATCAATTAATTAAAGGAGCCGGTGCTAAAAATAAATGTCTAAATATAAATACTTTATAAAAAAATATAAAATGAAGAGTTAGAATAATAATATTTTTACTTCAAGCTATAAAATTTAAACGGTATACTTTTATTAGGAGCAATTAAACCTATTTAAGCACTTATGTTTAATCTTCCAAATATATAAAAAAACAATTTTGATAGATTAAATTGAATACATAAGTTGATCTCAAATAAAAATTAAATGATTTTTAACTCAATCGAAATTATGATCTAATCCTCGTTAAATGATTTTTACCTTATTAGCATCTGCTTTGATAGAAATACTATCTATTTTTCTCCACATTTCTATATAATGAAAATAAAATTTTGGTAAGTAAAAAAATAAAACCAACCAAAATGTACACATTTCCATTATGTAAAAAGGAATGAATTAAGTGACTAAAATTGTAAATGGTATAAATATATATATATATATTATCAACATTTGGGATAGGTATAGAATATAAGTATGAATAAAAATTTTAAATTTTTTTAATATATAAAAGGGATTATATCTCATACGCAAATTACAAATAAGTCTTGAGTGGTTACTTCAAATGAAATAAAAGATGTAAATAAGGTATATGTGTAAAAAAAAAACTTTAATCGGACAAGGTTGGTTAAGTAGTTTACCAAACTTAATGCTTCTTATCCGATTGGCCCATTATAAAATTGAAAAATTTTTGCATCCGTCTTGGTTGTAGCCCTTCTTCCTCTGCTTCCTCGTAGATATTACGTTTTCGTTTTATGTGAGAAGTGCTACCTAGTGATTCATTGTCGTGAGCAGAGTGTTGGAGGATGTGTTCAAAATTTGGAGAAGATTGAGTGCTATGACACTGCAACTCCTTGTTTTCTTCCAAATCTTTCTCATACACTATTCTAACACCGCACTTCTTTGCCATAAAACTATAGTTACCTGAAAAATATATCTCAAGCTCATCGCATTCTTGATCCAAGCAATCTGCTGTTAGTAAATTCTTTGGTTCACATTTATCCCCCAAGGAAGATGGATATAGTTCATCACGAGACCAATAATGAAGAAAAAGGTGGTCCTTCTTTATGGGTTGGACATATTCCCGACCTAAAGAAATTATACTCGAATGGACCTTTCGAGAATTTTTACAGCCAGATTGTCCTGCAATTTTACTATGGATATTAGCTTTACAGCCGAAAATCTTATCCCCAGAAGCACTACCATTGACAAAAATGCAGCACACAGCGACTCCAATCCATTGACTGTCATTCTGAATATTGAGAGGCAGAGGAATTTCAATTCCAGAGCCACCTCTCTGTTGGCTGAACCATTCTGGGATTTCATTTCCAGGTATAATAACAAAAAACTTTTTTCTTGAATTTGCAAATGCCTGCAGAGTAAAACACCTGTAGTTCAGTAATGAAAATCATAAAATTTCAAGTATGAGATTCTATAAGTAAAAAGAAAAGAGAGAGATTTACTGACCTTAAGATGTTTTTTTAGCAATGTTAATGCATTGTTGTTCTCCGCCAAATTGTAGCAGTTAATGGCTGTAATGTAAGCAGAACCCGATAAATTGCATACTTTTGATGGACTTGCAACTACTTCAAGTGAAGAACAACCATCTATCCACACATCTTCTGTACTCGTTGGTAGCTCAGGCAACGATTTAAGCATCTTGCAATCTGACAATCTAATATAATTAAGCTTGGAAAGTCGAATAATAGATGCAGGTATGCTGATGAAATTGTTACCCTTAAGATCAAGGAATTCCAAAGAGGATAAACCAGAAATATCACTAGGAATATCTCCTTCACAAAGACAGCAGTCCCTTAGATTCAACTCTCTTAATGAACTCAAATTTGACAATGAAGGTAACGTCGGAGCCATGGAATTTGTCCTTCCTCTTCGGATTAAATTGAAAAGAGAAGGAAGATTTTGTTGTAACTTAGATGATCTTTTGCATCCATTGAAAGACAGAACTTTAAGATTTTTAAATTGAAAAATGAAGGATGGTGGTTCTGTTATGGCTGTTTCACTCAAGTCGAGCTTTTCCAAAAACTTCGCTTGCTGCAAATTCTCCGATAAATTTTCTACTCTATAACAACCGGAAAGATCTAGAGTTTTTAGACATTCCATTTTCCCATCAATGTCCGGAAACCTTACAAGATTTCTGCAACCCGAAAGAATTAATGTTTCAAGAGATTCCATTCCAATTTTGGTCGGAATAGTCCTAAGACTTTTGCAATCTCTTAAATTCAAAAGTTTAAGGCTCTTAAGCACTCCGATTGATGGATGAACATCCACTAATTTGGTACAACCTTCCAAAATCAGGACTTCAAGATTTGGTGCTGTTGTGACGTCTGGTGTCTTAATCAGGTTTTGGGATCCTTCAAGGTTGATAATTTTCAACTGATAGAGGGGCTGTTGAAGATCATAATAAATTAGAAACAAATCAGAAAACATAATAATGCTCATTTTTTTTACCTTAATCAAAGTTTAATAATTTATATTAGAATAAGCTAAAACACAAGGATAAGATGAGTTAATTCTTACTCTATTTCCCTTCCATAGTTGTTGAATGTGACTATATGGTAAAAGAAGTGCAACAAGGTTGTCCAGTTGGAAGCTTGAAGGCAATGATCTTAAAGGGCATCCTTTCCAATCTAAAAGCCGTAGCTCATTAGAAAGAAATTTGAGATCATCACAATTTAATAGACAAAGCACTTTGAGTAATCTCAATTTTTTCATCTTTGAGAAGGCATGGATACTTAAGTTGAGCAAAATTTTGCTCGATTCCCTAATAACCATGAACAAAACAAAATTGAGCTTTAAAATATACAAAAACATTCAATGTCTAAAAGTTATGTTGCATCGACATTGTTTGTTTAAGTACCTATATCCGGTACTTATATATAATGCATATCCGATACTTATACTTTAAATACATGAATTTGTTTTTAAAATTCAACACACCCATATTAAAAACATATTTATATCTAATCTTAAAAAAATTTTAAATTAATATTTTGATTTATATTTGTGCCGCAAACAATGCATAATTCTATATAAGTTAATAAACCAAACAATGGTACATAATTTTTGAATAAAATACTAGATAATTGTCATTAAAAAGGTAAGAGATGGGTAATGTGCATGAATGCCACATGCCCTAAACGGTCACACATCACAAAGCGATGGGTGGTCCTAATAAATGAAATATAAAATAAACCTTAAAAAGGACTATCTAAAGAATATTAATCGTCCAAAAAATAAAATCATTTCTGCTCATCAAAGTAGAATCCTAAAGACACATAAATAAAAATGAAACCATTTTCATTAAAAGAAAAAGTTTTTGAAGAGACGTTATAATCTAATCCATTGATATATATATATATTATTAGTGCATAAATAGATACCATTAATATTTCAAAAATTCATAAATTTCCTTATTGATTCTTTTGAAAGAGTAATACGTTGCTAGACAAATTTCATAATTAAACATTTACATATTGAGCGTATAAATTTTTTTCTAGAGTTTCTAATCATATTTTAAATAGAATAAAATAATTATTTATAGTACACATCGATACAAGTTTATGCGTTTCTTCTTACCTTTTATTATTAATGACCATGCCTTCAATCATTTCTGTAGCCTGAAACAATCAAAAATAGAAAATAAGAAAACAAAATAAATGGTGTACAGTGTAAGATAAAACTTTTGAAAATTTACATTTTTGTTTAACATTATTATACTCGAATTATAATAAATAAAGCATTTTAAACAAAGTAAAATAACTTCTAATGAGGGTAATGCAATGCAATGAAATTAAATATTTATTTTTACAAGTTCTTAATATTGTAAACATCAAACATACATTTATCTCAAAAGGATCGTTCTATCAGCTAATTAGACTAAGCTTTGAATTCATATCATATATTGATTAGAATTTTATACAAAAAAGAAATAGTATGTAGCTTTTGTTGAATGATTTACAATGTTTTTTGTTAGGATATGATAGATGTCTGTTTCCTCCCACAATCAGCAACGCTTTCCAGGTTCATCAAGACATTTTTCTCTAACAATTTTTCTTTCCATTTCTTGCAACAAGTCATGCATCTTCAAATATTCATTGTGTTTATCGATTTTTATGAGAGATTTTTTAATGAGAACATCAATTCCGATATCTGGAAAAAAATCACAACCATCCAATACTTTGATTACAAAATCTTTCTTCTCCCCATTAAAGAAACATGCTATATCTAGAAATATATTCTTCTCCTTTTCTTCTAGTCCATCAAAACTAATTCGAAGTTTATCGAGAATTTCTTTATTAGAATCTCTTTCAAGTCTTTTAATCGAACTCCTCCACTGAGTTGCATCTCTACCGCACAAAAAGGAACCCAAAACTTCAAGAGCTAAAGGGAGCCCACCAGCATAATTTATGACATGTTTAGAAAGTTCAATGAAATCACCTTTCGGCATTGTATCACTATGGAAAGCTTTCAGATTGAAAAGTTGAAGCGCATCTTTGGGATTCAGTGTTGTGGGCATATGCACATCATCAACTCGGCAACATCGAAGCAAATGTTCGTCTCTTGTTGTTACAATGATTCTACTCCCTAATCCGAACCAATCATGCCTTCCGACCAAGCATTTTAAGTGTTGTATGTTATCAACATTATCAAGAACAACAAGAACCTTTTTGTGAGATAATCTATGGCTAATTATGGCACTCCCTTCATGGACATCGAAAAAGTTGAAGCACTCACCATGAAAGATCTGTGAAAGAAGTTGTTTCTGTAAAAAAACTAGTCCGCATTTGTCTGAAACTTCTCGAATATCAGCAAGAAAGCTTTTACCTTCAAAATAAGGCAACATTTGATCATAAGCAACTCTTGCGAGTGTTGTTTTACCGATGCCACCCATTCCGCAAATCCCTATAATGCGGACATCATCTTCCCCTATGTTTATTTTCAAATATAAATCCTCCAAGGGTAGAGTAATTCCAACCAAGTCACTATGAGTAATTGAATATGTCTGACATAATTTTGCCGATATCTTCTTAACAATGTCTCTAATAAATTCTGATTCATGCCTACAAAGAAAGAAAATTTGATTTTTTGAATAAAATTTTGTTGATATGTTTCAAATTAAATACACTTTTTTTTCAATAAATCATGAAACATAATATAGTTTGGAAGCAAACAAGAACCAAGAATAAGAAAGAAATATCTGTTGCGGAACTAGAATACAAAATTTGCTCTTTTATTGAAATATGACACTTCTCAATTAAACTAGAGAAGAGAAAAGAAAAGAAAGAATTACCTGTTATTTAAATGCCATCCCTTGATGTTTGCCACTTGAGTCAAAGCATTTCGCCACCTTTGGATCTTGTCTCTATCTTCCTTGTATCTCTCTTCGTGTTTGGCAAAGGCCTCCTCAACTTTCTCTTTCTGTTTTCTTAAATCGGATGGATCCACATTGTAGAAAATTGGAAATACCTTATGTCCCATGTCGTTTTTTTGCTTAACAATCTCAGCAAGCTCCTCCAAGCACCAACTTGAAAAGGCATAAGTTTGTGAAAAAACGATGATCGAGCACCATGATTGCTGAATTGCTGTAAAGAGTTCTGGCGCGATCTCTTCGCCGACCTCCAGCTTTGAATCATCCCTGAAAGTGACGATCCCACTCCTACTTAGAGCATCATAGAGATGATCGGTAAAGTTGTTGCGGGTATCTTCACCTCTAAAACTCAAGAAAACATCATATTTCTTTCTAGAAATGGACGAAGAAGTTGAAGGTAATGACAACATGAGGATGTATGAGAAGAGAAGAATATCTCAATCTGGTGTTCAAAATCAGAAAATAGATCGCCCAATACCCACAAAGAAAATAGAAAAAGTAAGTATATGAGCATAGGGGCGGAAATTAGGGGTCCAAGATGAGCTATGGACCTTCTTTCCAAGAAGGTGAGAGTTGGCAAAGTGGATGCTAGTTTAATTATAAGTAATAATTAAAAATGTTGGACGGTTTGTATTTTACGTATTTAATTATAAGATTATGACAATAATAATTAGAATATAATTTTAAAGCATGTGACTATCAGTTTGAATACACTCTTTACAGTGTAGGTTGTTTAGTATATTAGCATGTGACCATCAGTTTGAATACACTCTTTACTGTCACCTTTATTTCTAAGAATGACATCTATGTAATATTTTCCTCAAACCCAAATTAATTCATAATCATTTAAAAAATTCATAACCCATAATATTTAAACTTAAAAAGTCTAAGTTTCATATCTAAAATTATTTAAATTTGAATTGATTTTAACTATCATATGAAATTTTAACTTAAGTTCAAATAGAAAATAACTCAAATTTAAATTAAATTAAAAAAATACTCAAAACCTGAATTAATTCATTCTAAATAGATTCAACTCACTCAATGGAGAGAGCTACTTCTTATTACACCTTATATTGCTTGGGAAAAATAAAGGAGTTAGTGGGAATGAGCGATGAAGCCAATAAGAATTTTGTATAGCATGGGAAATTATAAACGTATACTAGAGAATGAATTATATGAAACTGTGATTCCAGGTCATCTTTATCTATTTTTAATAGGAGGATCACAAATCAAATTTTTACTCTTAATTTTTAATTTTTTCATACAGATTATTTTTTACTTAAACAAATTTTTTTTGTATATAATTTAATTCAAATGTGAAAGCATTGAAAGAAAGATAAACGCTTAGCTCAAATAATTTTAAAAGATTAAATTATACACATATCACATTTAATATATAAGTTGGTCTAAATTGTGACGATCTTAAATAAAACTATTAACCATATAAAGATATATATATTTATATATATTTTAACCATCATATCTAATACTTGTATTATGAGTAAAGATATCCAAAATGATTATTTTTTGTGTAAAAAAATAATTAATAGGACAAGGTTGGTTAAGTAGTTTACCACGGTTAATGCTATTTTTTCCATCTATATTTTTAAAATTATTTAATATATGTATTTAAAAATACTTATATATATCAAATAAATTACATTGAATAAATTCCAAATATAAAATATTCATAAATTATATAAGATACTCATCAATAAACTTCACAAATAAAAAGATATTGCTTGTTCCACTTTATCATTGAAACGGTGTACAACCGGAACCAGTGCAGAACCCACCACCATGATTCTACCTGCTGAACAACTAGGTATTCAGGCATGGTGCTAGAGAGGTGTCAGTTGAGTCAACTTTTGCATTGTTAGCTGTCATGTTTATTCTGATAGCTGCGTTGGGAATCCCCTACAGGTTTTTGGGATTTATAGTAGATTAGACGAGTACTAGAATAAGCTATTAATATTAACTACGAGATATTTTGCAGATTGGATCAGTATGTCATTGCTAAGTTTGCTGAAAATTTTGAATAGATAGCAAGAACCCTGGCAGAGAATGCTGGACTGAATCCAATGGATATCATTTCTAAGTTGTATGAAAAGCATGCATCTGGAAATGCACTGTGTTGCGTGTAGATCAGGTAATTTAGTAGAGGCAGAAAGCTTGAAAATGAAAATCGCACTTAAAATAGTTTGTTGATGGGATTAGGTTCTCATGCAATGCCATTGATTCAATGTTTGCAGATTATGATGGCGAAACCAGCTGGAGGTCCAGCGAGGAGAGATCAACCTGCAGGAATGGACGAGGACTGATGAAGGTTGGTCAGCATGCAGCACCAGGAGCAATCAAGAAGCTGGCCAAAAAGCCCGAGCCATGTAGGAGCTCCTGGAGCATGTGCAGCTGTTGAATTTAGTTCATTTTATTGTTTTTGATTAATGTAATTTAATTTAGTTCATTTTGAACAATGTTAGGTAGAAGTTTGACGTATTTGTAAAGTGTTTGAGATGTTAACCAGCTTTGTTCATGTGTACAAGCTTAGTTTTCCAAGTTCCAATGTATTAGTCGTAGTTGGTATAGATTAGTTGACCTTATACTGATTTTAACAAGCTAAATGCTTGGTTTTATGTATTGGCATTAAGCCATTGTTTAATCTTAAGGAAAAATCATCATCTTTTCATTCAAAATAACTTCCCATCTTTTCTTTGCTTTTATTTTTTCTGTTCTTGAACTCTGCTTGTTTCTTCAGCAAGTATCGAGCCTTACTGCTTAAGTTTTTGCTGAACCTTAGTTGCTCTTTTGTTCTTAACACCAACAATTGGTATCTAGAGCTGTAATCTCTGTGGACCTGTTCTAGTTAAGCTTCAAAACAAATGGCTTCATCAGGCTTTTCACCAGCTGCACCACCAGTCTTCAATGGTGAGGGCTATCACATATGGGTGGTCAAAATGAAGACTTAGCTGCAGGCATTCGACCTATGGGAGGTGGTCAACTCAGATGCTGAACCAGCACCACTTCGAGCCAACCCAACAGTGGCTCAGATCAAGCAACATGCTGATGAAAGGACCAAAAGGCACAAAGCCATGTCTTGCGTTCAGAATTGTGTCTCAGATGTGATTTTTATAAGGATTATGGCATGTGAGACACCAAAACAGGCCTAGGATAGATTGAAGGAAGAGTTTCAAGGGACAGAAAGGACAAGGCAGCAATAGCTTCTAAACCTGAGAAAGGATTTCGAAAATTTGAAAATGAAAGAGGAAGAAATTGTTAAGCAGTATTCAGAGAGAATTATGGCTATGGTAAATAGCATAAGGCTCATTGGAGAGCACTTTAGTGAAGCAAGGATAGTGGAGAAGGTGATCTCAACCTTACCTGAGAGGTATGAGGCAAAAATTTCTTCCCTCGAAGACTCAAGGGACCTAACCAGCATCTCACTGATAGAGCTGATCAATACTCTTTATGCACAAGAGCAAAGAAGGGTCAACAGACTAGAGGAACACCAAGAAGGTGCCTTCCAAGCCAAAACCAAACCTGCCTCAAGCACCACTGCCTACAAAGGCAAGAAGAATTGAAGAGACAAGCCTAAGTCAGATGCTCCAAAAAGATGGGATCGACCCGCAAGCATTGTAAGAGGCCTGGTCATCTAGAGGCCAACTGCTGGTTTAGGCCAGATGTGCAGTGCCAATACTGCAAAAAGATGGGCCATGTTGAAAAGGTTTGCAAAACCAAGGGCAGACCAAAGCAAGGTCAACCACAACAGCCAAAGGCTGAAGCTCAAATAGCTGAAGAAAGCAGTGACCATGAGGAGCAGGTCTTTGCAGTTCCTTGCTTAACTGTACAAGTGAAAGTCTCAAATGGATGGCTCCTAGACAGTGGTTGCACCAACCACATGACACCAGATGCTGTCATCTTCAAGTCATTAGACAGAAGCTATAAAACCAAGGTAAAAGTTGGGAATGGTCATTTCATTAAGGCAGAAGGCAAGGGAGATGTCCTGATAAGGACTCCCATAAGTAACAAGCTCATTTCAAATGTTCTATTGGTACCTAAGATTGACAGAAACCTGCTTAGCATAGCTTAGTTGCTTGAAAAGGGCTATATTGTGGTGTTCAAGGGAAATGAGTGCCAAATCAATGATCCAAGTGGATCTAAGCTCATGACAGTAGCCATGACAGACAAAAGCTTTGTTGTGGACTGGAGCAAAGGTTTAGATAGTGCCTACACTGTTTCTTTAGATGAATCCAAGCTATGGCATCAAAGACTTGGCCATGTCAACTTCAGATCAATGGATCAGATGGTCAGGGAGGATTTGGTTGAAAACTTCACTAACTCAGTTGAGAAAGAGGAGGTTTGTGAAGTATGTCAACTAGGAAAGCAGGCCAGACTGCCATTTCCTTCAAACAAAGCCTGGAGAGCCTCAGAAAGATTACAGCTTGTGCACATTGATGTGTGTCGCCCATGAAGACTCAGTCACTAAATGGAAGCAGGTATTTCATTCTATTTATTGATGATCATTCAAGATTTTTCTAGATTTACTTCTTGAAGCACAAATTAGAGGTGGCCTTTGTGTTTTGGAAATTCAAGGCTGCTGCAGAGACTGAGACAGGTTGCAAACTAAAGTCTTTAAGGTCTGACAATGGAACAGAGTATACTTCAGCTCAGTTTCAAGCCTTTTGTGATAAGGCGTTATACTTCAGCTCAGTTTCAAGCCTTTTGTGATAAGGCAGGTATCAAACATTAGCTCACCAACACCTATACTCCTCAGCAAAATGGAGTCAGTGAAAGAAAGAATAGAAGCTTGATGGATATGGCCAGGTGCTTGATGTTCGAGAAGAATTTTCCCAAAACCTTGTGGCCTGAGGCAGTTAACACTGCTGTTTACATTCAAAACAAGCTCCCAACCAAGGCATTGAGTCACAAAACTCTATTTGAAGCCTAGTTTGGGTTCAAGCCATCACTAGCTCATCTGAAAGTCTTTGGCTGCATATGCTATGCACTTGTCCCAACTGTAAAGAGGGACAAGTTGTCCAAGAAGGCTCAACCTGGTATTCTGGTAGGCTACAGCACAGTTAAAAAGGGTTATAGGATCTTAGATCCTTCAACAAACAAGGTATTTGTAACAGCCTAATTTTCAGTGGTGTCGGAACAGTGATTCGAGATCACTAAATCCGACAAATTAGTAGGAAATATTATTAATTTAGTGAGTATAAGTTAAATGTGAAGTTAGGAAAAATTTTGAAATAGTGAAATATACTAAAATATATATATTAAAATAATTAAAATTGAAAACGAGGTATCGAGACCTCGGGAATTTTAAATCGAGCCATAAATATTTTTATAAATATTTATGGAGTGTTAATAAGTTAGTATTAAAGTTTCGTCAAGAAATTTTAAAGTACTAATAGCTAATTGAACAAAAAGGACTAAATTGTATCAAATGCAAAATTGTGGGAAATGATTAAATAGCTTAAATGATAAAAGAAAGAGGGTTTAAAAGGCAAATAGACCCAAGTTCTATTTGGGCTGGACGGCAAGAGCATGAAATCACCAAGAAAATAAGGGGAATTAAGGGCAAAATTGGAAAATTGCAAAATTTACTTAATAAAGCTAGGACTAAAGTGGAATTATCTAGATTTCTCTTTATTTTTCTGCATTCTCATCAGCAAAAGCACCATGGAAGAGTTCCCTTAAGCTGGTTTTTCATATTTTTACTGCAAGTAAGTTCAATTCTTGATTATTTCTTGAAATTTTGTGCTTTTGTGACTTTTACAACTAGGTCCATTTGTTGAATTCATTAGTTCTTGATTCTATGAAAGAAATTGAAAGTTTCTATGAATATGTGCTGGAAGTATATGATGATTTGACATAGAATTAGAGCTTTAAATTGTTTATATGCTGATTTTATTGAAAGAATTGAATAGAAAGTGAATGTTTAGGACCTAAATTGTAAAAGAGTTTGAGGTTAGAGTTTTATGTGGAAATTCTGAATTTCAATAGTTATGAAATAACTTATAATGTCTAAGAAAAGTATTAATTGAGAAAATTAGTTTAATTGATGGGTTAATTAAGTAAGGACTGAATTGTATGAACTGTGAAATTTGGGGCAAAATGAAAATCAACATTTTGCACTAAAACAGTTTTGGACAGCAGCAATAGTCTAAATTTGAAAAATATCCAAAAATTTTAGAAATCTAATTAGAGTATGAATAAAATATGAAATTAAAGCTTATTGAGTCTAGTTTCTTATAGAAGAAACGGTGTAAGCAATGGAATTGTAAATCATGAGATATAATAAGTTTTGTGAGACAATGTTAGAATGATTTCGGGTTCCCCTGTTTTGACTTTGGAAAATCATCAAAAATTGAAGAAAAATAATTAAGGGATTAAATTTATATTTTTAAAATACTTAAAGAGTCTATTTTCAATAGAAATAAGCGGGAACATCATCCGAAACTCGTACGATGAGATAATTAATTCTTAGTGAAGAAGGGTCGGAACTATCAGACAGCAGAACAGGGGAAATTTTAAAGAATAAACTGTACTTATTGGCTGAACCAAAAATTCTGAAAATTTTATGGTAATAAGATAAGTAAGTCTAGTTTCAGGTAAAATTTGTGGATCTTAATTTCGAGTTCTGTAGCTTAAGATATAAATAATTTAGTGACTATGACACAAATGGACAGTTTTGAATATACATAAGTAAATTGTGAAATCGTACTTACAAGAATGTTATATACATTAAGGGTGTGGAATGGAGAGGAGGATGAGGAAAAATATATATGAATATTCAGTTAGCATGGCTAATTTGCATGTTTTAAGCTCATGGACTAAATTGAATAAAAGTAAAACTTTAGGGGGCAATTTTGTAAAAATGTCAAAAATGACTAAATTGAAGGGAATAAATTGTTTTATTATCTAAATTAATAAATTGAATGAAATTATCAATTTAAGATTGGGTGAAATTTGGGAAAATGGTAAATTACCAATATGCCCCTAAATCTTGGTATTTCTGCAATTTAGTCAGGTAGGTTCGGATACCCTGAATGAGCATGTAAATATGAAAACTTAAGTATTGTATCGTATTTTATATGATATTTTGAATTGAATATATGAAAAGGATGTTACATGAAACATGAAAATGAATACTAAATAATATAAATTAATTGAAATTATTCTAAAAATTTCGGTAATGCCTCGTATCCTATCCCGGTCTCAGGTACGGGTATGGGGTATTACATTTAATGGTATCAGAGCTAAGGTTTAGTCGGTTCTCGGACCGAACGTAGCATATGTGAAGTCTAGAAATACATGCCATTATGTAACTTGTGATACGATAATGTAATATCTTCCAACTCTGATGAGATTTATTTTACTTAAAGATAGAGATACTTTCCCAACCGAGCTAATTACGATAATGTTGAAAGCGATACTCAAATATATGAGCAAAAGTAGATTATGATGAGTCGGAACTCATAAAGGTATGAATAAATGTTATATTTAAATTTATGTGTATAGTAAGTAAAATTTTAAGGTAAGTATTAATATTGAATTGAATTTGTATGGATATATGTGATTGATGTGGAAATAGAATTTTGGATATATGTTATATTTGAAAATTTTATTGATTGGGAATGTGACGAAATTGATATGAATATGTGATTAATTGAAATGTATATTGATTGGAAACTGGAAAGTGAATCAAATACCCTATTAACAGTATCGGACCAGATTGGATACAAATGGCATGCCATTGGGTTTGTGATGTGATGAGGAGATTTGTAGTTCGGCCGAGAAGATGGTTATGTTATTATATACTTCGGTTTATCCGAAGAGACATTTAATGCCTTATTGGTGTGTTTGGGAGGATATGATATACTGGTGTGTTATGGAGGATTTATAATATTCCGGGTGTGTTTGGGTTGGATATTCTAGTGTGTTTGGGAGGATTATATGATACTGGTGTGTTTTGGAGGATTATACTGGTGTGTTTTGGTTGGACATTTTGGTGTGTTTGGATGGAATCCGTGTATCCGCCAAAGTCCGAGTCTTGTTAATAGGGGTAAATATGAATATTAAGTGAAATTGAAATGAGAATTGAATTCCCTATTAACTTGTCAGACTAGTCGAATATAATTGACATGCCATAGGAACTGGAAGTGTACGGGATTTGTCGGCTTTACTGATCAGGCACTTTATGTGTCGTATTTTAGGCACCTTGTATGTCACAGCAGGCACCTCGTGTGTCGTTTCAGGCACTTATGTGTCGTATTCTGATCAGGTACTATGTACCGTTTTAGGCACAATGTGCCTTACTGGTGTGTTTGGTTGGATCCGTGTATCCGTCTGAGTCCAAGTTATGTTAATAGGGTTGAATAAATGAAATGAGAAAATCGAATGAATTTGATCGATTAAACTATTGAAAGTGTGAAAAAGTGGAATTATGAAAAGAAATGTGAATTGTGAATTGAAATAGAGATATGAGATTGAAAGCTTGAACCAAAGGTTCATGAATTGATTAAAGATAATATAGATGATATATGATGCCATTTGATGAAAGACTATTGCCGAGATATGAAATTAAAGCATAATTAACACATATGACTTATATTGTTACATGTTTGATGTCTATTATTTATTATAGTATTTATAATTTGAATTATGGTAAAACCACTGAGTACAAACATACTCAACGTACGATTGTATTACTATAATTCAAATTATTTATTATTAAATGTTAAATTTAAATTATGTATATGGTAAGAGAAGTATGAGTTAGTGATATTGAGATATTTGAAATGCGTTTATGATGAGAAGGAACTTAGAAATGTAAGAATAGAAGTTCATGATATGTATGTGATAATGTATGAAATGAGATAATCAAAAGTTGAGAAATGATGAAACGTGAATGAAATGAAAGTTTATATTGTGATAAACTTATCTATGTTTGTGTGGCATTCATATGATATTATGTGTCTGACTTGTTTGGTTAAGTAAATGCTATGAGTAAATTTACTCAAAATTCATGGAATGTATGTTTAAGTACACTAGTTTGAAATGAATAATTGAAAAGTTCGTGTAACATAATCATGTATGTTAATTTGCTTGAAGTGAATTATGTAATTGTGAAGATATGATGTTGATGATAAACACTAAGTTATATGTTTGAATTTATGAGAACTCAGTTAGAGGCTTTACGACCTCACCCTCTTACCAATGTAGTATTTTATAATGAAAATTTACAAAAAAAATGTTGAATAAGTTCACAAATGTGAAACTAATGAGTACAGTAATGGAATAATTAATAATGCAGACGAAGTTGAAAATAGTTTGACAAGTGAATACAATTTTGAAAAAAAAAGATATCAGATTATTCTAAAGATCATTCAGATTACGTAATGTCACGGTTAAAGAAAAAGTTAACCTCGGCTAGTCGACTTATTCAGATACGATGTCTGAAGTATGTGTTTGCTGAAATTTTTCCCGAATTGGTTTTCGTTAGTGAATGGAATGATGCGGGGTTCATGATGACAGAATTAGTAAAAAAAATGATAATTGAGTAGTAAAGATGTCTGTGTGTGATAGTTACAGTTGAAACGAATATGATCATCTTTTCTGGGTATTCTATATATTCTTTTATCCTCAGAGATATGTGTGTGGTTATTCAGTCTCTGGTGGAGTTCTGATGTTTTGAGAATGCTAGTTAATTATGATGTTAGACGAAAGCCCTATTGGTCTGGTCGGTTTATGATTGTCATTTCTTCATCTTCTTGGAATTCTATTTTAATATGTTGGAAATGAAGTTAATGGTAAAAATTTATGTGAGACTATTCTTATGTTTCTACTGATTATGATTTTGTTTTATACATGCAGGAAATATATTATCTCTGTTATGATGGAAGTCTAGAGTCGGTAAACAGTGTTTTTCTTTTGGCTTTCTTTGAGAAATTATCAAGATCTTTATTATCTTCTTGTGAGTTAGATGTACTAGTGATTGCACGAGCGTTACATAATATCTTTGAGTTCATGTTCAGATGCCTATTTGTTAGCAAGTAAGCCGAACATTAAGAACATTTAGGATTATTGCAGTCAATGATAATACTAGTGTGTTATGAGATAGAATGACTATAGATTTCGAATTGGGATTGTCATTAACATCAGAAAAGAAAATGTTATTTAGTTTATGGTTGTTCATTTGACAAAGAAAGATCTGTATGATCATTTCAGTAGGTACAGAGTTTTCATTTGACAGATCAGCTGAATATATGTATCCCTGATAGGGTAATTTAGAATTTTGACAGTATATTCCAACATTGTGTTCTAGAGTTCAAAGGTGAATGGAAAAAGATATTCGAGGTTAAATCAAATTGTGATTCTGAGAAGTTAGTAAAGGTGTTTTATGAGTGTTGAAAGCAACTTCTTCTGGTAAGATTTTCGGGGACGAAAATCCCTAAAGGGGGGAGAGTTGTAACAGCCTAATTTTCAGTAGTGTCGGAACAGTGATTCGAGATCACTAAATCCGACAAATTAGTAGGAAATATTATTAATTTAGTGAGTATAAGTTAAATGTGAAGTTAGGAAAAATTTTGAAATAGTGAAATATACTAAAAATATATATATATATTAAAATAATTAAAATTGAAAACGAGGTATAGAGACCTCGAGAATTTTAAATCGAGCCATAAATATTTTTATAAATATTTATGGAGTGCTAATAAGTTAGTATTAAAGTTTCGTCAAGAAATTTTAAAGTACTGATAGCTAATTGAACAAAAAGGACTAAATTGTATCAAATGCAAAATTGTGGGAAATGATTAAATAGCTTAAATGATAAAAGAAAGAGGGTTTAAAAGGAAAATAGACCCAAGGTCTATTTGGGCTGGACGGCAAGAGCATGAAATCACCAAGAAAATAAGGGGAATTAAGGGCAAAATTGGAAAATTGCAAAATTTACTTAATAAAGCTAGGACTAAAGTGGAATTATCTAGATTTCTCTTTATTTTTCTGCATTCTCATCAGAAAAAACACCATGGAAGAGTTCCCTTAAGCTGGTTTTTCATATTTTTACTGCAAGTAAGTTCAATTCTTGATTATTTCTTGAAATTTTGTGTTTTTGTGACTTTTACAACTAGGTCCATTTGTTGAATTCATTAGTTCTTGATTCTATGAAAGAAATTGAAAGTTTATATGAATATGTGCTGGAAGTATATGATGATTTGACATAGAATTAGAGCTTTAAATTGTTTATATGCTGATTTTATTGAAAGAATTGAATAGAAAGTGAATGTTTGGGACCTAAATTGTAAAAGAGTTTGAGGTTAGAGTTTTATGTGGAAATTCTGAATTTCAATAGTTATGAAATAACTTATAATGTCTAGGAAAAGTATTAATTGAGAAAATTAGTTTAATTGAGGGGTTAATTAAATAAGGACTGAATTGTATGAACTGTGAAATTTGGGGCAAAATGAAAATCAACATTTTGCACTAAAACAGTTTTGGACAGCAGCAATAGTCTAAATTTGAAAAATCTCCAAAAATTTTAGAAATCTAATTAGAGTATGAATAAAATATGAAATTAAAGCTTATTGAGTCTAGTTTCTTATAGAAGAAACGGTGTAAGCAATGGAATTGTAAATCATGAGATATAATAAGTTTTGTGAGACAATGTCAGAATGATTTCGGGTTCCCCTATTTTGACTTTGGAAAATCATAAAAAATTGAAGAAAAATAATTAAGGGATTAAATTTATATTTTTAAAATAATTAAAGAGTTTATTTTCAATAGAAATAAGCGGGAACATCATCCGAATCTCGTACGATGAGATAATTAATTCTTAGTGAAGAAGGGTAGGAACTATCAGACAGCAAAACAGGGGAAAATTTAAAGAATAAACTGTACTTATTGGCTGAACCAAAAATTCTGAAAATTTTATGGTAATAAGATAAGTAAGTCTAGTTTCAGGGAAAATTTGTGGATCTTAATTTCGAGTTCTGTAGCTTAAGATATAAACAATTTAGTGATTATGACACAAATGGACAGTTTTGAATATACATAAGTAAATTGTGAAATCGTACTTACAAGAATGTTATATACATTAAGGATGTGGAATGGAGAGGAGGATGAGGAAAAATATATATGAATATTCAGTTAGCATGGCTAATTTGCATGTTTTAAGCTCATGGACTAAA
This sequence comes from Gossypium hirsutum, assembly GCF_007990345.1. NCBI lineage: Eukaryota > Viridiplantae > Streptophyta > Magnoliopsida > Malvales > Malvaceae > Gossypium > Gossypium hirsutum. Next base: position 119,102,260 of record NC_053434.1, read on the forward strand.
TTGAATAAAAGTAAAACTTTAGGGGGCAATTTTGTAAAAATGTCAAAAATGACTAAATTGAAGGGAGTAAATTGTTTTATTATCTAAATTAATAAATTGAATGAAATTATCAATTTAAGATTGGGTGAAATTTGGGAAAATGGTAAATTACCAATATGCCCCTAAATCTTGGTATTTCTGCAATTTAGTCAGGTAGGTTCGGATACCCTGAATGAGCATATAAATATGAAAATTTAAGTATTGTATCGTATTTTATATAATATTTTGAATTGAATATATGAAAAGGATGTTACATGAAACATGAAAATGAATACTAAATAATATAAATTAATTGAAATTATTCTGAAAATTTCGGTAATGCCTCGTATCCTATCCCGGTCTCAGGTACGGGTATGGGGTATTACAGTATTTTCTATTTTGAATCAGTGCCAACTACTTCAACACCGACACAAAAAAAATCATTTTTTTTAAGTTTTGAACCGGTGTCAGCCACTTCAACACTAACACCTGATAAAATATTTTTTTTCTTTTTCTTTTTAAATTGTAGAATACCTATATTTTTTGAAGGTATTTAAACAAAAATACATTTGGATGTTCGCCATTACACTGCTGACACAAAAAAATATCATTTTTTATTGTATAGGGCAATCATTAAGGCATAATTAGGGAATGATGGAGGTGGTGCCAATGGTGAGATGGCCGACACCGCCCGACATTGTAGATTTCAGGTTATATATGTCATAATTTTTCAAATAGGCTCATTTTTATAAATATTTATTTTCTTTGAGGTTAGTTGGGCAAAATAGTCAGAAGAAATGAACGAAATAAATGGATGTTGAATTGTTTCTTTCTTTCTCATTTTCTCGAATTTGGCATTGTGGAGTTTCGACTATTTTACCCAAATGACACAAAAAATAATTATTTATGCAAATGACCCTGGTTCAAAAATATTACCTAAATCACTTAAAATGAACAGTAAAATTGGGTAAGAGAGACTAAATGGCCGACAACAGTATTTTTTCTGACACAACCATTGCTTTATGATTGTGTTAGGTGTTAAAAAATAAATTTTTGGGTGTCGAGGACTAGATGGTCGATATCATTGTATTTTTTTTCACCCGTATCATATTGATATATATTTATACCAATATTTGAAAAAAAATTATCTTTTTGAAATGCTAACACACTAATAGCCGACACTCATTTTACCCAAATTAATCTCAAAATCCACGTGACCACTGAGGCCTCTTTATTTTAAATCGTATTTTGATTTATGATACTAATAAATTATAATTTTATTACTCCATTAATGGTTTCGTTGGCAACTAACAGTTTATTTGGATCCCAGTAGAACATTGTTTAACTTTCTAACTTTTATAATTTAAAATTAAATATGGTTGTAAAAACCTGACATTCGGCTTGTGAATGCCGGCACCTGCTCAGAAGGTCACAATTTGGCCATTAAGTGCCGGCACCTTCTCTTTTAAATTTGGTGTTGGTGTGTAGATAATTAGTATTTCAGCACTCAAAATTCCTTTTTTTTTAATTTTAAAAAAATATAGATCATTTGTGTGTTAACACTCAAAAAAAAATTAATCAGATAAATGGGGTGTTGGTTATTAATGTGCTAACACTCAATAAAAATATTTTTTTTAATTTGATAAAGAGGCGCCAGTCTTTAGTGTGCTAGCACTGAAAAAATAATTTTTTCAAATATTAGTATAAACGTATACCAATATGATACGGAGTGAAAAAAATATAAGAGTGCCACCCATCTAATTCTCAGTATTTAAATATTTTTTAACACTTGACACAATCATTAAGTAATGATTATGTCATAAAAATAGGTGATCTCAACAATTTATTACCCCCAATTTAATTTTATTATTTATTTTAGATCATTTGAATAATTATTTTTTTAATTAAAATTATTTACGTAAATAATTATTTTTTAGGGACATTTGATTAAAATAACCGTTAGAACTAAGTAAATAGGCATGCTTTGGAACCATTCTCTTGGATAAGACAATAAAATTTTCTTTTCATAGCAGGTTTTTTTATTTTGTCAACTTATTAAAATTAAGATGATGTCCAACATCAATAAAAAGATATTTCTCTCCATTTTTTTTGTGTATTTGAAAATATAGATATTTTTAAAAAAGTTTTAACCGGTACTATCTAAACAACGGTGACATACATTATAAAAATATTTTTTTATTGTGAATATTCATATTTTTAATAATATTTTAAAAAATACATACAATATTATCTAACACAATGTTGACATAAAAAAATTTCTTTTTGTTTTTTAAACACTGATGATTAGGGGAAAAATGCGAATAATTTGATTAGTGTGTCAAGTCGTACTGATAAATACTACAACTCATATTCGTATATATTTGTTTTCCCAACTCATTTTTATAATGAATTAATTTTTAAGGATTATTTTTATAAAAATCTACTTCCGAAGTGAAATAGAAATACCATTACCCAATATTGAGCTCGCTTTTCAGTAACTAGAAGCCCAATAATTATTAAATAACTTTTTTGGAATAATATTTATTCAATTTAGTGTTTATAGACCTAGTGAAATTGGTTTGGATGAAATTTATACATAATATTAATATATTTTGTCTTCCGTATCTCAATTCGACTTAAATATAGAACTAAATTTTTATCTAAATTTTTTATATTTGTACCTAATTAATTCAAGTTTGTTTAGAGACTAGTATATATATATATATATATATATTAAAATGTTTTAATTTAAATTAATAATTTAGTTTTTTTAGTAAAACTAAAATATAAACAAATTAATATATATTTTTAATATTTACATAGTATTTATATTACTATATATTCTATTTTATGTGATATAAATTACATAATATGTGAAAATAAAAATAAAAATATATTACAAAAAGTATAAAGAGGGTTGAGCTAAACTTCGACTTTAAATATTGGAGTTCAAGCTTGGTCCATATTTTAAATAGTTCTAATTTTGGCAAGCTGATTTTGGGGCCTTATGCTATTATCTCATTCCTTTCATATTTTAAGTGAACTTTTAAACTTTAATTTAACCTTATAATTTTAAGTTAATAAATCCTTATATTTCTTCGATTTAGTAATGTTAACCGGACGTGACAAGTTAATTAAGGTACAAGTGATGAAGTGAAATATTTTGTCTATTTCATCATTAAAATTTTAAATGGATTTAAGACCAATATTTTTTTTGAGTATTTTAAGTTTTTTAAATAACAATAGTTTAATTTAGTCTATAATTTTAAGGCGATATATTATGTAATAATGTTGGTCCAATTTTTACATGTGTTAATTTTTCTTCTAGTGATATTGAGGTCAATATTTTTATATTTAAATCGATAATTAAACCAGTCAAATCATAAATTCTCACCTTTAAATTGATTTTTGATCAATATCCTTTTCAATTATGAGTTGAATTTGGTTTCACTTAAATCAAATGCAAGTAATTGGGTGAAATACTTTGGTTAGAATTTAATTAAAAGGAGGTAATGTTAATTAGTAATGTGTACAATAATGAAGTGATTGAGTGTAAATAGTCTTTAGATTTATATAAGTGTTTTTATATTATGATATTTAATTTTAGTCAACTTTTTTTATGATATGATATACAAGTGAATCACAAGATGAGGTGTATATTTTTAATCACGTTTTAGTAATAATGGTTTAAATTAAATGAAATTCAATTAATTAATATATGTATTTTTAAGTGTGGAAATGCTGGCCTCATGATTGAAAGTGTGTTTACTAAATATTAGTGTAATGGTTGTAAGTAGAAGTCAAATATGTTACTATCATATATGACAATTTCTTTGCAAGCTTAATATCTTAAACATTCTTTGTAAGTCATCTTTTATTGTGTTAACTAAATTTGTAGAAAAAACAGTTAATTATCTAAATAGGATGAAGGAAAGCAAGAATTAAATGATTTTTTTTATTGAAATGGTAAGTTTCATTGCGTTTCAAGTTTTTTTATTGAAAGGAAAGGAAAGCAAGAATTATAATCATTAAGTTTTTTTATTAATTTTTTAAATACATATATTAGAGGTAAAGAATTGTCACGAAATTTAGAGTGTTTCATTATCAGAAGATATCATCAGGTTTACCAAATAATCTCATCTTATCGTCTTAAAAGGAGAGCAATTTCCTTCTACTGACAGGTAAAATCCCGGAAATTTCTTTGAGGTCTTAATCAAATCGATTAAGACAATGGTGTTTTGGTTTCTTTGTATTTATATTGGACTGATGGTGCAGAATAACTTGTGTACACAATAAAACTTACTAGAGCCCATAATCACTATTGCTGTAATTTTGTGTGTAATAATGTCTTGTTTGATCATGCTTGTTGTTGCGCGGAAGCGTGTGAAAGAGTAAAATTATTGTACTGAAAAATCACACTAAGTTCAATTCTCAGGAAAGAGAGGTAGATCACGAAGATCACTTAAATACCAAGTCTTTCCTAGCCAGAATATCCCTCTATCGTAATTTAATAGCACAATAAATCACTACAATCACATTCACAAAATATGCAAAACAAATAATAAAGAACACTAGAATTTTAACGAGGTTCAGCAAATTTTGCCTACGTCCTCGGGCACTACCAAATATATTTCACTCCAAAAATTACTAGTGAAATTTACAAATAGAGAGAGAGAATAATGCCTTAAGTAGAGAATGGCAATTATGGGATGAAGAAAGTAAGCAATGGTTAGGCCTATTTATAGTTGAGGTTCAAGGATCAACTTGCAATGTCCCTATACAATTAGGGACCAAAATTGCAATTATCCCATGCCAACTTTTAACCCAACTTGCCAACCAATATTACTTTCTACTTTCGGTGAACACCCCATTTGACTTTTCAAACAATGGTGGGTTCCAATAATCTCCACCTTGAAGATTTGATTACGATAATCTTATCTTCACACAATTCTTTCTGCTTTTGACAACAATACTTGATAGTGCCTTCTTTAACTGTTAAACTTGCAGGATATTAATCAAGTTCAAACAATGTTCGAACTTGGTTGCTGTTACCACCTTGGTCATCATATCTGCGGGATTATCTGCAGTCTTGATCTTCTGAAGACAAATTTTCCCCTCTTCAATAATTTCCCGCACAAAATGGCATCGTACGTCGATATGTTTTGTACGTGCATGATAGACTTGATTCTTTGCTAAATGAATAGCACTTTGACTATCACAATACACGTTAATATGCTCCTGAACCAACCCCAAGGTTTTAGCCATACCTTGTAACCAAATAGCCTCCTTTACAGCCTCTGTTACAGCCATGTACTCGGCTTCTGTGGTTGACAATGCAACTGTAGACTGTAGTGTAGACTTCCAACTTATTGGTCCTCCAGCAAATGTAAACACATAACCGGTGGTTGATCTTCGCTTGTCCAAATCACCGGCATAGTCAGAATCAACGTACCCAATAACACCTTTACCAAGTGTATTATCCTGCTTGAACAGTAATCCAACATCCACGGTCTTCTGAATATACCGTAGAATCCATTTCACAGCTTGCCAATGTCCTTTTCCAGGATTATGCATATACCTGCTCACTATACTAACTGCCTGTGAAATGTCGGGTCTTGTACACACCATTGCATACATCAAGCTACCCACTGCATTAGAATACGGAACTTGCAACATGTATTCTCGTTTCGTATTCGTCGAAGGAGATAGTTGTGCAGAAAGCTTGAAATGAGAAGCTAACGGGGTACTTACAGGTTTTGTCTGCTCGTTCATGCCAAACTGCTGTAGTACCTTTTTCAAATACTGCTTCTGAGACAAGCTAACTCTATCATGAGCTCTATCTCTCCATATTTCCATGCCGAGAATCTTTTTAGCTTCTCCTAGATCTTTCATCTCAAACTCGAAATTGAGTTGAGTCTTCAATCTTTCAATCTCAACTTTGCTCTTAGATGCTATTAGCATATCATCAACATATAAGAGCAAGTATATGAAAGTTCCTTCTTGTAGCTTCTGAAAATACACGCAATGATCAAATTTACTTCTTGTGTACCTTTGCCCTTTCATGAACTGATCAAATCGCTTGTACCACTGCCTCGGAGATTGCTTCAATCCATAAAGCGACTTTGTCAGTTTGTAAACCCAATTTTCTTTTCCAGCAACCTTGAATCCATCTGGCTGAGTCATATAGATTTCCTCTTCCAAATCACCGTGTAAAAACGCGGTCTTCACATCAAGCTGAACTAGTTCAAGATCATATTGCGCAACCAAGGCTAGCAAAATCCGAATAGACAAATGCTTCACAACTGGAGAAAACACTTCATTGTAGTCTATTCCTTCTTTCTGAGCGTAACCCTTTGCTACTAATCTAGCCTTGTATCGAATTTCATTTTTATCAGGAAATCCTTCCTTCTTTGCATATACCCATTTGCATCCAATTGCCTTCTTTCCCTTGGGTAGTGTCACCAACTCCCAGGTCTTATTTTTATGAAGAGACTGTATTTATTCATTCATTGCTTGCTTCCACTTTACACCATCAGGGTTACTTATTACTTCTGTGTAAGTAGAAGAAACATCATCATCTGTAATTGGAAGTGCATAGGCCACTATATCATCAAAGCGAGCAGGCTTACGAATCTCTCTTCTTGGCCTTCTATATGCAATTGAATCTTGTTGCTGTAGAGGTTCTTGGGTAGGAACCTCTTCATCATTTGTCCCTTCAATATTAGCTGGATCATCGTTAACCTTTTCAAGCTCCACCTGCTGCAAAGTACTACTGGTTTTGTCATCCTTTTGTGAATCATTGTACTTCAACATGGTTGATTCATCAAAAGTCACATCTCTACTGAAAACAATCTTCCTTGTATCAGGACACCAGAGACGATATCCTTTTACTCCATCAGTTATACCCAAGAATAATGCTTTCTTTGCTCTTGGGTCTAACTTAGATTCTTTTACATGATAATATGAAGTGGAACCAAATACATGCAAAGAATCATAATCAGTAGCAGATTTACCAGTCCACATCTCCATAGGAGTTTTTCCATTTATTGCAGCTGATGGCAAACGGTTAATTAGATGGCACGCATATGTAACTGCCTCAGCCCAAAATTCTTTGCCCAATCCAGCATTGGACAACATACATCGAACTTTCTCCAGTATAGTTCGATTCATTCGTTCTGCCACCCCATTTTGCTGTGGTGTATCCCGAACAGTGAAGTGTCGTACAATGCCCTCATCTTGGCATACTTGTAGAAATGGATCGTTTTTGTACTCAGTACCATTATCTGATCGAAGTCGTTTGACCTTTCGACCAGTCTGAGTCTCCACCATCTTCTTCCATTTCAGAAATGCATCCAAAACTTCACTTTTTCTTTTCATTAGATACACCCATACTTTTCTTGAATAATCATCAACAAAAGTAACAAAATAGTGCATACCTCCCAAAGAAGCTACTTTGGTAGGTCCCCACACATCACTGTGAACGTAGTACAGAATTCCTTTCGTATTGTGAATTGCTGGACCAAATTTTACCCTCTTCTGCTTGCCCAGAACACAATGTTCACAGAATTCCATTTTGCAAGAATTTGCACCTTTCAATAAGCCTTGCTTCACCAATGTCTGCAAAGCTTTTTCACCAGCATGTCCCAATCGCATATGCCATAATCTGGTAGCCTCTGAATCTACATCTTTTGTAGAAACTATTGATGTTGATCCAATAACTGTACTTCCATTTAAAAATACAAGTTATTTCTTCTTGTGCCTTTCATCACTGTCAGTTGCCCAGCTACTACTTTTAGTAATCCATCTCTCAAAGTGATTGTGAGCCCTTTAGATTCTAGGGCCCCTAATGAGATAAGATTTTTCTTCAGGCTAGGTACGTAGCGAACATCTGTCAAGACTTGGATTGAGCCGTCGTGATTCTTCAATTGGACTGTACCCACTCCCATTGTCTTACAAGCACTATCATTGCCCATAAGAACAATTCCACCTTCTAGCTCTTTAAGACTAGAAAACCAGTCCTTATTAGGACACATATGGTAAGTACATCCTGAATCTAAAATCCACTCATCCGTTTGACATGCCATTGCCATGCCAACCAAGCTAAAATCTGACTCCTCATCATGCTCCGCTACACATGCATTAGAAATAGCCTTGCCCTTTTGTAGCTTAGGACAATTCTTTTTCCAATGCCCTTTTTCACGGCAAAAGGCACATTCATCTTTGGCGAGTCTCCCTTTGGACTTTCCCCTTCTACCAGATTTGCTGCTGTGTGAACGACCTCTTACTGTTAAGACTTCTGCGGTTGTATCTCTGTGATCTCTTTTATCTTTCTTTCGAGTCTCAAATCTATACAACGCACTACAGACTGCATCAAGTGTGATCGTGTCCTTCCCATGGAGCAATGTGGTGGTAAGATGATCATATTCATCAGGAAGGGAATTCAACAACAATAATGCCTTGTCTTCATCTTCAAATTTCTCATCCAAATTTAGCAAGTCTGCTAAAATTTTATTGAATAAGTTCACATGGTCATTCATCGACATACCGGGTGCATACGTGAATCGATAAAGTTTCTTTTTCATATAAAGCCTATTTTCAAGACTTTTCGTTAGAAACTTTTCTTCCAGTGTATCCTATAACTTCTTCGCTGATGTCTCCCTCATGACAGAGTACTTCTGCTCTTTGGCCAAACATAGGCGAATTGTACCACACGCCTGTCTATTGATCTTGGCCCACTCCTTGTCATCCAACTTGTCAGGTTTTTCTTCAAGGGCTATATCTAGCTCTTGCTGACATAAGACATCCAGGATCTCACATTGCCACATACCAAAATTATTGGTACTGTCAAATTTCTCTACTCCAAATTTTGCATTTGTCATAGTAGTCCTTGCTGATGACGATGCTGCTGCCATTTTTCTCCTCAATCCCAACTACTGTATACGTGAACAGTACCGTATACGTGAATAGTACTGTATACATGAATAGTGCCGTATACATGAATAGTACCGTAAACGGTCGTATTCCCCAAGTACGAACCTGGCTCTGGTACCAATTGTTGCGCGGAAGCGTGTGAAAGAGTAAAATTATTGTACTGAAAAATCACACTAAGTTCAATTCCCAGGAAAGAGAGGTAGATCACGAAGATCACTTAAATACCAAGTCTTTCCTAGCCAGAATATCCCTCTATCGTAATTTAATAGCACAATAAATCACTACAATCACATTCACAAAATATGCAAAACAAATAATAAAGAACACCAGAATTTTAACGAGGTTCAGCAAATTTTGCCTACGTCCTCGGGCACTACCAAATATATTTCACTCCAAAAATTACAAGTGAAATTTACAAATAGAGAGAGAGAATAATGCCTTAAGTAGAGAATGGCAATTATGGGATGAAGAAAGTAAGCAATGGTTAGGCCTATTTATAGTTGAGGTTCAAGGATCAACTTGCAATGTCCCTATACAATTAGGGACCAAAATTGCAATTATCCCATGCCAACTTTTAACCCAACTTGCCAACCAATATTACTTTCTACTTTCGGTGAACACCCCATTTGACTTTTCAAACAATGGTAGGTTCCAATACTTGTGCTGCTACTTTTCCTTCTAAACCTTGCATCTTCAGATATCAACCAGGGTTGGTTCAATTTCAATGGTTACTTGGATGTAGAAGGAGGAGCAGGGGTAGATTCTAATGGGCTGTTTAAACTGACTAACTCTACAAGCCTAATAGCAGGTCACATCTTCTACAAGAATCCAATCCAATTCAAGAACTCCAAAAATGGTAGTGTTTTCTCCTTTTCTACCACATTCATTTTTGCAATTATACCGGGACACTTCCATGGCCATGGAATAGCCTTTGTAGTCTCGCCTAACAAAGAAATTCCCGGGTATTATCCAGGCCAGTATCTTGGTCTTTTCAATAGAACAAATAACGGTGACAGCTCAAATCATATTGTTGCGGTTGAACTGGATACAGCTTGCAGCCTTGACGTTAATGACACAGATGACAACCATGTTGGCATCGATATCAATAGCGTAAACTCGGTGGCATCTGCTTCTGCGGGGTATTTCACTGATGAAGGTAAGTTCATCAGTGTCAGCCTTGTAAGCAGAGATCCAATGCAGATATGGATAGAATACAACGGGGTTGAGAAGCAACTCAATGTTACGTTGTATCCCATCAATCTACCAAGGCCAAAAACCCCACTTTTATCCTTGAAAAAGGATTTGTCTCCTTATATGTATGACTCTATGTATGTCAGCTTCTCGTCGTCCACCGTTTCTATTTCAGATACTTCATCCTCGCACTACATATTGGCTTGGAGTTTCAAGATGAATGGCTCAGCTGATGAGCTAGACTTGTCTCGCCTGCCAAAGATTCCACGACATGATAATGGAGGAATCAAGCAACTGAAGAAGATTTTGGCTATCACCTTTTCTTTCACAGGTCTCACTTTAGTCCTCGTATTGGTTTTCGGGTTTGTGTTGATCTCAAGGAAGAAGAGATTCATGGAGATTCTCGAGGATTGGGAGGTTCAGTTCAGGCCTCATAGATTCTCTTATAAAGATCTATTCAAAGCAACAAAGGGGTTTAAAAAAAGGGAAGTTCTAGGGAGAGGTGGATTTGGTAGGGTGTATAAGGGTGTTTTACCCTCTTCCAACATACAAATTGCCGTCAAAAGGATCTCTCATGATTCAAGGCAAGGTATGAGAGAATTCGTGGCTGAGATTGCAACCATCGGTCGCCTCAGGCATCCGAATTTGGTTCGACTTCTCGGTTATTGCAGGCGCAAGCAGGAGTTGCTTTTGGTTTATGACTACATGCCTAATGGAAGCCTTGACAAGTTTCTTTACCACCAACCTAATAGCAGCCTTAATTGGACACAAAGGTTTAAGATCATCAAGGACGTAGCTTCCGCGTTGTTCTGTCTGCACCAGCAATGGGTGCAAGTCATCATTCACAGAGATATCAAGCCTGCCAATGTGCTGATAGACAGTGACATGAACGCTCGACTAGGAGATTTCGGGCTGGCAAAGCAATGCGACCTTGGAAATGATCCTCAAACCTATCATGTAGCAGGCACGCTCGGTTACATGGCTCCTGAGCTCGCAAGAATCGGGAAAGCAAACACAAGCACTGATATATATGCATTTGGAATATTCATGCTTGAAGTTACATGGCTCCTATCTCTTGTATCTCACCACCCATGTTCAGACTATAACACATACCATTTATCTAATTAAAAAAAATAACCCATCAGCCGAATACATTACAACTAACCTACCCAATTTTAACCCAACAAATAAACCCAATACATTAAACCTCTTAAACCATCTAACCCACCCTCAACCCAAATACATTTACAACCATCAGCCCAATACCCATTAGCCCAACTACCTAAATCCACTTGAAACCTCAAACCCAAAACAGAAAATACCTAACCCTAGCATTCGACGCCGAATTAGCCTCCCCACTTGCCCACCTGCCCTCTGACACCAGCACCATTCCCTGCACCACCGGTCAACTCCCATGCCCATCCCCTGCAATCAGTAAGGCAGACAAGACAAAAATAATAGGAAAATAGAGAAAAAAGGGTTATAAAACCCGAATCAAGAATTGTAAAAAAGGTTCGGCAGTTTAAAAAAACAAAAAGAAATAAGAATAACATTCGATTCCAGAGCAAAAATAAGCAATCCAATCAGCATTTGAATACAAGAACAACATCCAAGCAATTCGAATACCAAAGATTGAAGAATCAAAAGTGAGAAAAGTCTAAGGTGATTCTATAATTTTAGTTACTGTTTTAGGTTCGTTTTTGCATACACATATGTTAAAAAGACACCAAATATACAAAGATATAATATAAAAAATATAACAAAAAATAAATAAATAAAAACTGACCTTTTTGCATTTTCGGCCACCGTGTACGGTGGCCGGCGCCGGTGCTGGCGACGGTCCGACGACCGGACGGTGACCGGCCGCTGGCCGGAATCCTTCCCCTCTCCCTCCTCTCTCTTTTTCTCTCTTCTTCTCTTTCTTTTTTTTTTCTTTTTTCCCCTCACAAATGATTTTTTTCTGAAAATAGGCCTATTTATAGCCCTCCGAAACGTCGTCGTTTTGGAGGCTGTACTTAAGCCCCAAAACGACGTCGTTTAAGCCCTTACCCGATCCGACCCGACCCGTCCGGCCTAGGGTCGGCGTGTTTTTTAACGGAAGGGCTAATTGCGCATTTAGCCCTTCTGCTTTTTTATTAATTTACAATCAAGTTTTAATTTAATTTAATTTGGACCTGAAAGTTGTTGCGTGATTCGATTTAGTCCCTTTGCTGTTGTGCGTTTTAAAATAGTTCAGAAAATTGCAGTTTTGGCCCCCCACTGTTGCACGCGTGTTCAAATAAGCCTTTTTTCTTGCTTTTATTTCGAATTCGCCCCTAAATTTTGTTTTACCTTCGATTTAGTCCTTTTTTGTGTTAGTTTGCTGTTTTATTTTCAAATTACTCATTATTATTTTCTGATATTTACTATTATTATTAATTATAATCTCTGTATTATTATTATTATTATTATTGTATTTATTATATGTAGTAGTGTACATTTTATTATACACGTAAACGAATATATATTCATGTATAGCATCATTTTTATTACTTTACTTTAATATTTTTATTATACTTATTTATTAGCATTTCATTACTATTATTTTTTACTTAATACCTATGTATATTATAGTATTATTAATAGTTTTTGATATTATTGTCTTTTGTTAATATATTCGTATGTCATATACATTCTTTTAATATATATATTATACTCTATATTACGCATATTTTTTTATATATCATATCATTCATATATTTTATTATAGTATGTATATATTTTAATAACTATATCATGTAGGTATTCTTAACACTATTATGTGCATACTTTTAATATTATCATTATTATTATCATTGTATATCTAGTTATATTTTTAAATATTTCGTTTTTACTATTATAAGTATATATATATATTATTACTATTATTATATTCATTATCCATATTATTGGTACTAGTATTGATGTTCACTCAATGTTAATATACGTATATATATGTGTACATATTTATGTAGTATGTTAATAGTTTTTTTTTATTTATTATTATCATTTCTAATATATATATACCGTATATGTTTCTATATATATTATGTATATATCATTATTTTATTTATATTTAGTTTTAATCTTAGTACATATATTTTATTATACGTATATATATATATATTTATATAGTATCATTTTCGTATTATTTATTATTATACTTATTTCCACTATTGCCATTTATTATATTATTTTAATATTATGTATTATTTGGTGTACATACATCTTTTTATTATTATTATTATTAGTATATAAATATATTTCCTATGTTATTAATATTCCTAATATATATTGTATATGTTCTTATCAATGTTAGTATGTGTTCTATTTTGTGTATATATCTTTAACATATAGGTATGTAGTTATGTAGTAATATTAAGAGTTGTCTTTTAGCATTATTTTAACATTTTTATATATTGTGTGTATGTATCTTTAAATATTGCATTTTTATATATGTTATGTATACACCTCTAATACCATATTATTTGTATATTTTTATTTTTCATATCTTCTTGAACACTATTACATGTATATATATACATCTTTTTAATACCACATCATATATATACTATTATTTTATTTATTTTTATTCCTAGTATATTTATTATTAATATTAGTATATGTATTTTATTATATGTATATATATACTTTTATAAATAGTATTATTTATATCCTTATATTTATTATTATATATTTGTGTAGTATTGTTAATGTGTATAATTTTTATGTTATTAGTATTTATAATGTATCTTGCATATGTTCATTTTATATTATGTAGGTATATATTACGTATGTATTTTAGTATTACTATGTATACACTTTTCACTCTTATCATTACACATACTTTAATATATACATATATATATAGCACTATTAGTATTTTTAATATTATGTTTACGTCACTTCATTTATTATTATTATATGTTCACATATATTCATGATTTTATTTCGTGTTTAATGCTATTACTATCATGTTTAATACCATATGCATTATTATTGTTTTATACTATTACTATTGCATGTATATTGTTAATGTTCTGTATACTATTTATTTCGTATATTCTTAACTTTTTATTAATATTTGTTTGTTCCGAGTTTAGCATTAGTAGTTCATGCCATAGTGTAACATCAATTTTAGTTTTCTTTTACTTTTATTTGTTTTCATTCATGTCTTTAAATTAATTTCAATAAATAAGGCAACGTGCCGATTTAACATTAAGTCGTTGATTTCATCGCTATGTTGGGTGAACATCAATCGACTCGTGTTAAAGACGGAACACTCTTCTAAAAAACCCGAAAAACTAAAATTTCTTGTCTTTTCAACCGGATCACGATTAAATCTTACATTAAACTCGTATTTTTGGAAATCAAGACAATGCGTGTTTATAAGATACCAATTTTGGGCGTCGCGAGGGAGCTAATACCTTCCTCGTGCGTAACTGACTCCCGAACCCTATTTTTCTCTGGCTTATGACGTAGACCTAAACTCGGCCTTCTTTTGTTTTAAAAAAATAAATTTATTAGGTGTCCGATCACACCTATAAAAAAGATCGGTGGTGACTCCCTCTTTATTTTAAAATTAAACTTCAGTTTTTAAGTTTTCACTAATCGCCACAATTAGCGACCAAGCTAAAATTTTTACGTCGCTACAGCTGGCGACTCCACTGGGGAAAGATTTTTGAGAGTCGTGTCTGAAATTAAACTCGCGTTGTCAAAATTTTCAAAATCCTTTGTTCAAATTAACATTTAGTCATGATCCTCAAATCTTTGTTTTCAAAAAGTCATGCATTCGCATTATGTTGTAAACGTTTTTCTAACTCGCTTTGTCCTTTTTTTTGTTTTTCAGCTTTAAGTTTTATGGTTTTAGTCTTGTAGTTTTTTTTTAAATAAAACATAAAGGTTTGTGAGTTTCTCCCCACACACCGTGCACCTGCATTTTGCATAACATGAGCTCTCTACCCGAGCTCCGTCCGTTTAAGTGAAAGTAAACGTTATGCCTTCGTGAGTTAACTCGTCCCTCCGCACAGGCTAGTGAATACTTTCGGATTACATATGACTTATGCTTTCGTGAGTTAACTTGTCCCTCCGCATAGGCATAAGTGAATGTAAGCCCTCGAATTGAACTCGTGAGCCTGTGATGGGCTATGACCGAGGCTTCGTACTAATCTTAGTAGATGACAGTACGGACAATTCAAGTACATGTATAGAACTGAAATCACATATAGTGAACTGTACGAGCCACCTAATTAGAGCCATGCCGAACCTCCGTCCGTTAATAGTCACCAAAATAAGTACATGGGAGAAACGCCTCTTCCCTTTTATTTCTTTGACATTTACACTTTCTATTTTGATTTTTCGTAATTCATGTTTATTGTACTAACCAAGATATTTGTCTGTGTTCTTATTTTGCATCATGCATTATAGGCATCATATTAGGAAGGTGTTGACTAGAGATTGGTTGCCAAAAAAATGGGTTTCTAATGGAAGAGTCAATTATACAAACAACCGAAAAGAATGTCGTGGTTCGGGACTGGTCTCTAAAAACTCAGAAAGAAAAAGGGGATAGTCTAGTGGAGGGATGTATTGCCAACCTGCCCGAGCACGTAACTGTAAATGTTCGCCAGAATAACCTTGAAGATTTGGTTCGGGTTTGGAATCAGTGGGACTCAGACACTAGGGGTATCTTCACTGAAAGATATGGGGACATAGCCAACTTGATCGCTGTCAATGTAGATGAACGATTGATCCAAGCCATGGTCAGATTTTGAGATCCGGCTTACCAATGTTTTACCTTCAATCGAGAAGATATGACTCGGACTATAGAGGAGTACGTTGCTTTGCTTCGTGTTGAAAATGTGTAATTCTATAAAGTATATGTGAAGGAGCCTAAGCCGATGACCTTTAAGAAAAAATTAGTGAGATTGACAGAAATGACTGACGCATGGGCTGAAAAATAGATAAAGAAGAATAATGAAAACATTTGCATTCCATGGTCTTCCCTACGAGATTTGGTTTTGGACCATCCCGACATGTTGAAAAGGATAAATCTATTCGCTTTGGCCATTTATAGTTTGATCATCTTCTCGAAAGTCCTTGGACACATAGAAGTTACGGTGGTGGATTTCTTCAAAAGACTAAAGCAAGGGATCAACCCTGTCCCAACTATCTTGGCTGAGACCTTCAGATCTTTAAATAATTGTAGGAAAGTGGGGAAGGGACGATTTATTGGATACGCGCAGTTGCTCAATGTTTGGATTTTGAGTCACTTCTGGAAAGTAAAGCGCACACCGTTCCATATGTTTTCAAAAACATTAGCCCTGTTGGAAGCTTATCTCAAGAGAGAATGGCCAAAGGATGTCACCGAAGAGCATTGGGTTTCAGTTTTTCAGAACCTTCGAGCTGAAGATGTAACCTGGAGAGCACTATGGATCCGCCTTTTGGTTCTGTTATGCAAGGTGGGAAATCAAGATTGGGTACCACTACTCGGGCTATGGGGAGGAATTGGATACGCTCCGTTAATGGTCTAGAGACAATTTTCTTCATGACAATTCATATCCGCCACTAGAGGATTGGCACAGTCCGAGTTCGCTTTTGCAGGTGAAGGGTATATAAAGAGGGTCCGAGATATTGCAAAGTCTTGGAAGAAAATTCATCTGATGGAATTGGCTCTATATGCTGATATCCCCACCCAAGATTACGACATATGGAGGAAGCAACGGGTGAATAGTCAGCAAATCTCGTCAACATACTACACCGTCCAGAATTCTTTCTCGGAGGAAATGCCGTCTGAGCTAGAAATGGCAAGACAAGAATTTGAACGAGAAAAAGCCAAGATGTCTTGGGACCTTAGTGCTCTTCAAGAGGAAAACTACCAATTTAAGATCGACGTTCAGATTGAAAGATCCAAAACCGAGAAAGTGCAAAGAGAGGCTGAAGTCGTAAGAAATGACTTAAGAGATCTCCATCTGGAAAATAAAAAGTTAAGAGGCACAATAAAAAATAGTGGGCTGGGCAAGTCGTCGACAGAATGGAAAGAAGAAATAAGCAACATTAAAGGCAGAATGGAATTTTGGAAAGGAAAAGTGAAGAAATAGGAGGAAAAGGCTGCTCGGGCTATGATAGAACTAAGGAGGAAGAACGCCGAATATGAAATTGTGTCTGCTTAACTTACGATTAGTCAGTCCGAACATCGAGAGTTAAAAGAGAGAATACATGAATTAGAAGATATGCTGCAAAATCATCAACAATAGTTAGATACTCTCTTGGAGCCTTTGGAAGAAAAGAATAGTCAATATGATAGAGATATTCGTGCTTACGAAGAGAGCCTCCAAGAAAAGGAAATGCAACTTATCTATTTGATCAATGAAATTCATGGGGTAGCCATGTACGTGGTACAATTATCGGAAGAAGCTAAAATTCTAATTTGCCAATTCCCTCCAACTCGAAGATCAAACATATCAGATTTCTTAGCACGAGTAAAGAAATATGGCGATATAGCTAGGAAGTTTGTGTAATGGCTGAATCGAAAATGGAAAAATATTTTGTAATGGACTCTTTTGATAAATGAAATGCCTAAAATAGGGGTCGTCTTAAAATCAACACTAAATTCTCACATATTCATGCATGACTAACATTCATTTTACATTTATGCATTCATTCATTCATTGCATATCCCATAATCGTTCGCTGAGGTTAAAACATACAATTCGCAGTTGTAATACCATAAGACTGGAACCACGTCATTCGTATAGAACGCGCCGACAAGCTAGAGTAATGGAGGCCGAATTCAATGAAAGGATTGAAAGGATAGAAAGAATTCAAAGAGAATTACAAGAGTAGTTGGCCAAGTCGCAGCAAGAGACAAGAGACTTAATGGTGAGATCTCGAGAAGAATCACTCGAACAAAGAGACCAAATGGCCAAGATGATAGAAATGATGTCAGCTCTAGTAAAAGGAAAGGGACCTATGAACCCTAAAGTTGTGAAACCACAGTCAAGGGTTAATCACGATCAGGATCCGCCCCATCCGCCAGGATTTACTCCACCACACGCCCACGCAACACAAAGAGGGTACACTCAATGGGAATCTATAGGCCTAGAGCAACGACCTGCGCCACCTGCTAACCTGGGGCAAGGAATGTTCGTATCAAACCCGGGGGCTAGTCCTGCTGATCCACTCTTCTAGATTTGGACGATTCAGTAGAGATAGCCAGGTTGAAATCAGATAATCACGATGTAAATGAGAAATATAGAAGCCTAGAGGAAAGACTCAAAGCGATAGAAGGCACTGAAGTCTTCTCCGCACTAGGTGCTAAAGAACTCAGTTTGGTGCCCAATCTAATCCTGCCTCTGAAGTTCAAGGTGCCTGATTTCGAAAAGTACGGTGGGACAAGATGCCCAAAAGTACATCTCATCATGTTCTGCCGGAAGATGACAGGCTATGTGAACGAAGATAAGCTACTCATACATTATTTTCAAGATAGTCTAGTAGGATCAGTTCTTCGGTGGTACAACCAGCTTAGTAGGGAAAAGATTCGATCCTGGAAGGACTTGGCATCAGCATTCTGTGAGTAGTACAAGCATGAATCGGATATGGTGCCAGACCAGATGACCTTGCAAATGATGGAGAAAAAACCGTCAGAAACTTTTAGACAGTATGCGCAGAGATGGAGGGACGTCTCGGCCCAAGTGGAACCCCCACTAACAAAAATGGAGATAACCGTTCTCTTTATCAACACTTTAAAGGCGCCGTTTTATGACAAGTTGGTAGGAAGTGCCACAAAAGACTTTGTGGATATTGTGATATCCGGGGAACTTATTGAAAATGCCATAAAGAGTGGAATGATGGAAGGTTCTGACAGTTCAAGAAGGACAGCACCCGTAAAGAAAAGAGAGCCAGAAACCCATATGGTGGGAGCTGGAAGCCATTACACTCCAAACCCATATCCAAACCAACCCCGACCTCAAAATTATCCACCTCTGAATTTCTATTATCCCCCTCAAACCCCTTATTACCAAGCACCACCTCCTTCCTACCCCGTATACGCCACAAACAACTAAAGACCCGTCACCACATTCCCACAAAACACTGTACCTGCTCAAAGCCAATCCAGAAATGAACCAAGACCCGCAAGGTCCAATCTTGAGAGACCGCAATTTACTCCTATCCTTGTGTCGTATGGGGAATTATACCCAAAACTTTTGGAGAAACAACTAATATCTCCCCATTACATGGCACCCCTTAAACCTCCATACCCGAAGTGGTATGATTCAAACGTTAGTTGTGCATACCATGCTAGGAATCAGGGGCATTCCACGGAGAATTGCCTAGCCTTTAAGAGAAAAGTTCAAGGACTCATTGATGCAGGCATCCTACGATTCGATAGTGCCAGTAATGCAACTGGGAACCCGTTCCCTAACTATACCGAAGGGAATATGAGCGCAGTGGGGAAAGAGGATGAATGGCAAGTCAGAAGATATGTTTCAGAAATAAAGACGCCTGTGCAGAAAATTTGAGAGGTACTGTTTAAGAAAGGATTACTCTGTCACCCCGATAGAATTTTCGGAGAAGAAGGTCAAAGTTTTTGCGATTTCCATGGAATTGTAGGACACGATATTCAAGCGTGTAAGGAATTTAAAAGGGTGCTTCAAGACCGGATGGATAATAAGGAGATTAAGGTCCTTAACAAAAAGGTAGAGGCCAACGAAAGATAAGTATGCGCCTCTGACAGCCAATCATCAGGTCTCCCTTATAGCACCGATCAGCCGTTAGTAATTTATTACGACGCGAAGAAAGAGCCGGTGAAAACGAAAGTGATAATCGAAGTACCATCTCCTTTCCCTTACAAGGACGACAATGCGGTACCGTGGAAATATGACGTCAACATTGTCACACCTGAAGTTGAAAAGTCCGAAGCCACAACTGGAGATGTTGGGGAGGTAGGCCATTTTACCCGCAGTGGGCGATGCTATTCTAAAGAAGTCAAGCTGAAAAGAAGAATAGTGACTTGAAACAGAAAGGAAAAGCACCAATGCATGTGACCGAAGATGAGCATGAAACTGTGCCTGAACAAGAAGCTAAAAAGCCTGTAGACGAGGAGGAAGCACAGGAATTCTTAAAATTTATTTAGTACAGTGAGTATAACATGGTGGAACAATTGAGTAAGCAGCCAGCACGAATCTCGGTATTATCTCTACTGTTAAATTCAGAGCCACACCGGAACGCCTTGTTAAATGTGTTGAATCAAGCTTACGTGGCAAACAATATATCCGTTGAGAAGCTTGATAGATGGGTGAATAACCTAAACGTGGATAATTTCATTTCTTTTAGTGATGATGAAATACCACCTAATGGTAGAGCTCAGTGAAAGCATTGCATATCACAACCCGTTGTAAGGGTTACATAATACCGAACGTGCTTATCGATAATGGGTTGACACTCAATGTCATGCTTTTGGCCACGCTTTCCAGAATTCCGATGGATCTGTCCTATTTAAGGCCTTGTCATTCCACAGTAAGGGCATTCGACAGGACAAGGCGTGAAGTCATGGGAAAAATTGAGATCCCTCTAGAAGTGGGTCCCTACATATATGATGTCGAGTTCCAAGTCATAGACATTACACCCTCATATAACTGCCTTTTGGGAAGACCTTGGATCCATTCCGTTGGAGCGGTCCCATCATCCCTTCATCAAAAGGTGAAATTTATCATGGATGGCTGTTTGGTCACTGTCGAGGGAGAAGAAGACATTGTAGCATCTATTTCTACCGACGCACCATACATCGAAGTGAGTAAAGATGCTATAGAATGTTCCACAACAACTTCAGGGAAACAAGATCTACAATCTTCAGCCTACTCCACTACAACTTTAGGGAGCTAGGATGGTGCTTAAATCTGCTTCACTGCAGCTTCAGGGAAACAATATCTACAATCTTCAGCCTACTCCACTACAACTTTAGGGAGCTAGGATGGTGGCTTAAATCTGCTTCACTGCAACATCAGGAAGCCTAGATTCGCCGTCTTCGATCTGTTCCACTGCAATCTCAGGGAAACAAGATTTACAATCTTCAACCTACTCCACTACAACTTTAGGGAGCTAGGATGGTGGCTTAAATCTGCTTCACTGCAACATCAGGAAGCCTAGATTCGCTGTCTTCGATCTGCTCTACTGTAATCTCAGGGAAACAAGATCTACAATCTTCAGCCTACTCCGCTACAACTTTAGGGAGCTAGGATGGTGGCTTAAATCTACTTCACTGCAACATCAGGAAGCCTAGATTCACCGTCTTCAATCTGCTCCACTGCAATCTCAGAGAAACAAGATTTACAATCTTCAGCCTACTCCCCTACAACCTTAGGGAGCTAGGATGGTGGCTTAAATCTGCTTCACTGCAACATCAGGAAGCCTATATTCACCGTCTTCGATCTGTTCCACTGCAATATCAGGGAAACAAGATCTACAATCTTCAGCCTACTCCACTACAACATTAGGGAGCTAGGATGGTGGTTTAAATCTGCTTCAGTGCAATATCAGGAAGCCTAGATTCCCCATCTTCGATCTGCTCCACTATAACATCAGGGAAATAAGATCTTCTATGGTGACTTCAATCCATCCCATTGCATCTTCAAGGGTGTAGGATTTTGATTTCTTTGGTCTATCACGCCGTTCTTTGGAGAACATGACCTGTTGAATCTATTTCATGGGCCAATTTATGCCAAATGATTTAGGATTTCATGACTCGAATGAATCAGATGATCCTAGGTAGATGTGTATGAATGACGTTTGTATGAATGCAAAATGTTATTTTTAATGCTTAATTTGATATTACTCGTCGTTCACCGAGGTTTGATCATTGACGTATTATTCTGTCATCTTGTTTAGCTGGCATTCTTAATAGAAAACTCGAAGAAACAATCTCATCTACTCGACAAGCTTGCCCCACTTAAACTTTATGGAGTTTTTTGCTTATTCAACCCACTACAACTCAGGGTAATTAATTTGATCTGTTACACCATTCTCTGGGTGTAATGACTCGTGGTATATGCTCGATATTTGTATGAATGTAGAGTATCATTTTTTTCTCGAGAATGACCCTCTTTTACACTTAGATTGACATTGCTCGTTATTTGTCAAGGTTGTATCACCAACGAAATACCTTGCTTCTTTATTCAACTGATATCTTTGACAGAAAATTTGAAGAGATAGTCGCAATTTAGACTCCTCTTTCTCAAACAATTTCAACCCTTAGGCTTGGTGAGTTCTAAATGATGGTCTTGTTTCAGGTTCTTATACTGTTTAGAAGCCTCCAGAGTAATATACATAACTTCTTTTGTGAAAGTTTTATTAGTCCATTAATCATTATTTCAATGCTTGAAAAAGATCAAAACAATAGACAAGAAGGAGATTGATTTAGAGCGTAGCCCGAAATAAATAAATTAATCAAAGATTGCAAATGCAATAAGGAGACAATTAATTAAACGTGAATAAGTTAATCAAAGATAGTAATGCAATAAGAAAGAGGTTTATTGGGATGTATCTTGAAAAGAATAAGGTAATCAAAGATAACAAATTTAAAAATGGGTAGAATGGAAAACTAGATGCCCCAGATATCGCCGCTTGAGCTTCTTTGTACCAACTTCTTTGAGGACCTTTCTAAGCTTAATATGTGTTTAGGGGATCCGGAGTACTTTGTCGAGGCCCCAAGACGTAGTATACTTTGTTATTGTTAATTTAGGCATAGCAAGACTGTTGTATGCCCCACTTTGATCCAAATTTGAGCTGCCCTTTTCGGGTTTTCAACTCAAGTCCCCTTTGGTCTTAAGGCGCCCTTTGTGGGTTTTTGCCTTGGCCTCTCTTTTTCTTTTCTTTTCTTCTTCTTCTCCCTTTTTTTTAGATCTTAAAGCGCCATTTGCGGGTTTTCGCCTTGGCCTCTCACTTTCTAGGTGAAATACTTCTTGTCGAAATCCGAATTCACCGATTTGGGCAAGTCTTTGCCATCCATTTCTGCTAATATTAATGCCCCTCCAAAACAGACCTTCTTTACTACATAAGGTCCTTCTCAGTTTGGCATCCACTTTCCTCTTAAGTTCTTTTGTATAGGAAGGATCTTCTTCAATATCAAGTTCCCCTAGAGGAATTCTCTAAGATGGACCTCTTCATCATAAGCTCATATCGTTCATTGGACCATAACAGATGGCTTTCAACCTTTTTTCTTCAAATTCAACTGATCATATCGGGATTGGATCCATTTTCTTTATCCAACTTCAACTCTATCAAGACTCAGAGACAAGGCATCTCCTCTTCAAAATTGTTTTTATCCCATAGACTAATGAAATATGCTGCCCCGGTGAAGGTCTTGGTCAACGT
Source organism: Gossypium hirsutum (assembly GCF_007990345.1). NCBI lineage: Eukaryota > Viridiplantae > Streptophyta > Magnoliopsida > Malvales > Malvaceae > Gossypium > Gossypium hirsutum. The sequence goes on from NC_053434.1 coordinate 119,125,786, forward strand.
TCGATAAACATGGTGACTTCTTATGCTAATCTTTGCAAGTCTCGATCATCTGCCCCATGATTTTTAGTTTGTTGTTGGGTTCCTCTCTCTCTCTTTTTTTTTTTACCTTTGCCTTTGCCTTTGCCTTAGCAATATAGCGCCTAATCTTTGAACAGACTGCAAACTTTTGACATTGTGTAGTTATGTTGGACATGATCTTCTCTGGTATTTTTTAGTACCTCTTTTGGAACTTGATGAGTGCCGACTTAGTGATATTGGCATATGAAACAACTTTCACCCTTTTCGCGGAGTAATCGACGGCCCCAAAGATGAATCAGTATCGGTTAGAAGTTTTCAAAGAGATCGGCCCATAACTTCCATGCCCCACATAGATAGAAATGAAAGGGTATATGAATCTTGTCTCCATAAATTTAGCATTTGCGGCATAACTGATGCAATTCCCTTCTACGTTAGACCAGTAGAATTCGAATATCATGATTAGCCTGGTCATTATAAAAACATTAGCATATGCTGTTCAAACATCTTGTAGCATCCTCATGTCTTAGTAAGCCAAGCATATCTTGATGCGATCATGTGAAAACATATTTAACTTCTTGGAATGACTCAATGATGTCTTGTTTTGTCTTTGTGGTAATGCAGGCTCCAATATTTGCCCTTTTCTCTTGTTTTAGGCTTGCCAACCACTGACTCTTTCTAAGGTGGAATCCCCTTTTTCAATCTTATTCTACCGTCCTTAACAAATCAAGAGATAGGCTACATCTCTGTCATCTTCAAAGTGCTGAGATTCCTTTAGGCCCATATTTCGCTCAAAAGGAGACTCGGAGTTAGTGACATCGTTGCTCACATCATTGATATCCGGGGACCTGCTGAAAGCAGATTCCAAAGAATAAATGATTCTAAGGATGATTATTTATATAGAATGATCATGAATGAAAATATTTGAAAGATTATCCAAAATAAAAGAATCTAAGAATAATTGTTTGTACGGTATGAAATTGAAAGAATAAAAAAAATATTTACTCAAAATGATAACAAAAATGCATTTTATTGAAATAAAGATTTTGGATATAAGCCTATTTCACAAAAGGATTCTCATTGCTTCTAGGCTTAAAACAACAAGCGTGTTTTGAATATTACTCTAGATTAGCCCTAAAAATACAAGAATTTCCTCCACAGTCCCATTTTTCAAAACATTCCCAAACATGTCAAGGGCAGATACTTGAAAAAAAATTTATTCCCGGATTCCCTCTTCTGATACGTCTTTAATGTTCGGATTTCCCAATACCAGGTCTTACACTAGAGTTCTGAGCTCAATGTGTCATTGGATCTCATACCCCTATCCATCATGGAACTCGTAATGTCCACCCCTTTAACAGAAAGGTTGGATAACAGGTTTCCTCCTCCAGAGGGATCATCGAATTTCACGATTCCCAATTTGATAAATCTTTCGATTAAAATTTTAAAGGTGATACAGTTTTCGATGGAATACCCCGTGATTCCCGCATGATATTCATATTAGCTACTTACATTATACCATTTAGGGTATGGAGGCTGTATTGGTTCTATGTAAAAAGAGGATACGACATGTGCATCGAACAAAATATGGTACAACTCCCTGTACGTGATTGGGATGAGCGTGAATTGGGGTTTTTCTGAGTTCGTTCTTCGATTGAACCCTTGTCTTGGGGAGACTTGATGGCTGGTAGTTACCTTCAAAAGGCCCTTGTTATACCTGCTCGCGTCATTCTATTTATTTTTCTTCTTCTTCGAGGCCTTTAGAGTCCACTATCCATTTTCCTTCATTTCTGCCAGAACAACTGGTTTGGCTCTATCATCTTCTGGGTTAAAACCTGAACCCATGGGGAAGTTCAACAGTGCCAAGTATTAGTCTGATATTGGAGTCCGATAATAACGGGTACCCCTTGTATGTTTGGTTAGGTCAGGACGTTTGTCGGGGTAAAACCTGAGGAATAGACGATGTCTTCAATATCATCTTCACTATTGACCACTGGGCCATTCCTTTTTTCAAGTTCTCCGGCCAGTAATTGGGTTAACTGGCCTATCATATTTCTTTGGACTTCTAGCATTTGTTATCGCATATCTCGTTGAATTCTGATCAATTGCTCTTGCATCTGTATTTGCCTTTGCTCTATTCTCTCCAACAATTGGTCCATATCCTTTGTCGATTCTGAAATAATTTCACCTAATTAGGGCCCTTTAGTAAAAGTTTAATGCAAACGATGTAATACAATGCAAATGCATGGAATGAATGCAAAAGAAAGGAATGCGTTGATTCTGAATTCAATTCCATTAGAACAACTTTTCTAGAAAACAAATTCCCTTACATAAAATGAATTACATATACGGCCTTTCTCTCATGTTCCAAGCGAAGACACCTATCTTCCTCTTCATATCCAGATGTTATGGTTGAGTCTTGCGAATTCTCCAAAAGATGTCTTTATTAACTCCTTTTTACTTGATCTAGGCTGCTACTCATTGATCACTTATCCTCGCGATACTCGTCGGCTCCTTTAAGAAAGTCAAGACGTGGCGACTCTCGAATAATCTTTGTCAGCTTGAATCATCGGGCAATGAAACAAAGTTTTGTATTACTCCATTACATATGCAGTCTTGCCCTCATATTCTAGGCGAAGACACCTATCCTCCTCTTAATATCCGGATGTTATGGTTGGATCTTATGAATTTTCCAAAAGATGTCTCTATTATTTCCTTTCTACTCGATTTGGATTGTGGCCCATTGCTCACTTATCCTCGCGCTGCTTGTTAGCTTCTTTAAGACACGACGGCTCTCGAATAATCTTTGTTAGCTTGAACCCTCAGGCGATGAAGTAAAGTCGTGTATTTTTTATCAACCTTCCTTCATTGTGTTTACTTGAACCATATTTAACAACCGAGTTATAATCCACTTTATCAAGAAATTCGTTTTCTTATGACAAACTATTCTATTTAGCAATCGAATATGAATCAACACCTCCTTTCTATGATGATGTAATGCAATGCAGTTATAAACAAAAAAAAAACAAAACACGTTAGTAGAGAAGAAATAAATAACAAATAAAGCACCTATTCGGGTGACTGCTAGGGGTTCGGAGTGGCTCTACCTAAGGTAAGCTCCTAGGTCCTCTATATGTGGTTCGGTTCTAAAGTAAGGGTACCTGAACTAGCAGATTCCTCGATCCTTACCCATTATAGGCTCATATGGGCCGAGTTCAGTTCAGGGGGATACATTTCCCTATGGCTGCACGGAGATGAAAATCTCACGAAGACATAGGTACTGATGTATCCCGAAAGTAATCCACTAGCCCATGCGGAGGTGAAAACCTCACGAAGGTATAGTTTCTCACTCCCACTTAAAAGGTGTGACCACAACAGTCATGCAATGCAATGTGTGAGGATATATACATAAGAAAACCCGAGGCAATAAAGAAAATAGAACTAAAACAATGAAAATCGTAAGAAAAATGGATGAAATGCAACGAAGGGATCGTAGGTTTAAAACGAATTTTCAATTTCGACCAAAGACAAAAATTAATTAATTTATGGCTCGACTCTCAATTCCCCAGTGGAGTCGCCAAGCTGTCGAAACCATTTTTTTGAAAACGGGAATCGACTTTGGTTTTGAAAATGGAAACGAAAATTGGGAGTCGCCACCAATCTTTTTTGTTTAGGTGTGATCAGATCACCGAGAAGTTTGGTCATTTTAATAAAGCATTTTGGTTTACTAAAACAATGATTTTGGTCTACGAAATCTGAGAAATCGGGTTCGGGAGTCGGTTACGTGTGAGGAAGGGTTAGCACCCTCGTCACGCCCAAAATTGGTACCTAATCGATTAATTAACGTTTTAATGTCGAAAGTTGAAAAGACTTTAAAATAAACTTTAAAATATGATCCCTTTTTATGAATGTTTGGATAACTCAAAGTGGGTATTAAGATTCTTTTTGTTTTGAGGAGATAAAATATCACATCTAGCACGTAGGACACGACGTTTCAAACCTTCGATGCCAAAACTATCTCATGATTCCCAAAACTCATGCATTGAAATTTTAAAAAGGATATTTGGTTGTTCGGTCAAATGATAAGTTGAAACCCAGCACGTAGGGCACGATTTCTCGAAATTTCCAAACACGAAATATTGCCTTATTTGCAAAAAATCTTATCTCGAGGTAATAAGATGTCATATCTAGTAAGTTAGGGCACAATACCTCAAATCTCAGAGAGTAAGCATTTTATTTAAAACTCGTAGCATTTTATTTAAAACTCGTATTGTGATTTAAAAGGAATATGTCGTTATTTAGGTTAAACGAGAAAAATCGAAACCCAGTAAGTTAGGGCACGATTTCTCGAATTTCCCAAACACGAAATGTTGCCTTAATTAGAGAATTTTCTTTTTATGAAATAATAGCAAATATGAAATTTAAAACGATGTGTATTTATGGTAATATGCGAATGAGATCATTATGTTGATAAGTAATGAGAATATGAATATACTAATAAGAAAACAACTCATAATAATCACATAATTTTTAACTATTTGATATGAACGACTAAATAAGAAATAACTAACATAAGATAATGACATAAAAATAATAATAACAATGATAACAATGATGAAATCTAAATTAATAACGATTAAAATAAATAAACACAAAGGCAAAATAAAAGAAAATAAGAAGCAATTGTAAAACATGATGAAGGAAATAATGTATGGAAACGCAAAATAAGGTAACCAATATGGAAAATGTACATGAATAACATATTATACAAATTATTGAAAAATACAAACATGAAAATCAAAACATTCCCAATGATAATAATCTTTACCACATACACTATTTAACATTTCTAAATAATGATTAAATAAAATCTATCTTAAGAAAAACTTTTAAAAGATAATAAGCAATGTTAAAACAAATGAACTTGAAATAGATAATGTAAGACAAAGAATCCAAAAGTAATTAAATTATATGTATATAAACAAATGATACATGCAAAAATTTGAAATAAGTCATAAAAGGAATAAATACTGCTTAAAATATAAAGTTTAACATATAAACAAATTTCAAACAAGTAAGAAATTTAGATTAGTGCTATACAAAACAATTTAAAACAAAATTTACAAATATAACATAAATTATACACACAAAAATAATAATGTATGCTCATATAGAAATTTTGAAGCAAATTATGTATATATTAGAAAATTTTAACATGAATGAATAATATACAAAGGAATATATGTGTGAGTAACAATCTATATAAGATAAAACCAATAATTACACAAAATAATTTGAAACAACGTTTATTAATCAATAATTAATCATGTACATAAAGGGAAATACTTAGTATAAATAGTACATATATAAAAATACTGATGGATGAGAGTATAAAAAAACAAAATATATAGTAGATAAGATATTTGACAAGAATGAATTATATATATATAAATGAATTTAAAAAGATAATATAAATATCATGAAATTAATAACGTTCATAAAATAAAACCGATTTTGATATAAACTATATATGTATTAATTAATATATAAGAGTAATTAAATTTAATATCATACAAAAATTTAAAGCAATATGATAATAAATAAAGTCTTAAAATAATAACTATAATAAAAATAATAATAATAATAATATAAATATATATGAAAAATAGTAATAATAAAATGATTTAAAATAAGTTATATGTATATATATAAAACTCAAAATGAATAATAATAATAGTTTTTTAAAAAAACAAATAATTAAATAAATTGAACATATTAAGGACTGAACTGCGATCAAAATAGAATTAAGGGTACAAAAAATAAATAAAAAAACAAATAAGGACCGAAATGGGGCGGACTAAAACAACCGGGGATCTGATGGAAAAATAGACCAAAGTTCGGACACGTGTCCATTTCTAAGAGTTCAGCATGCCAATGGACTAAATCAAAACATACGATAAATATTTGGGCAAATTTAAAAAACAAAAGAAAACTAAATCAGAGCAGCCCATAAATCAGAGGGACTGAAGGGAAAAATATCCCAAAGAAGTAAAACGCGCGGATCCCCCTTAGTAGCGGGTCGGGTCACGTGTTAATATGCCCCAAACGACGCCGTTTCGACGCTGGGGGCCCTGGTCTCCAAACGGCACCGTTTTGTGCCTGTATAAAAAACCGTTTTTTTGTTTTAAAATTATTCTGTTGCTTCAACAAAAAAAAAGCAGAAAGGGCTCTCCTTTCTTCTCTGCTAGGGTTTCAAAACCCTAGCTTTTGCGCCGCCATCGCCTATCCACGCTCCTCCGCCATGGACGGTGGTTAAAGTTTTACAAATCAGGGCCTTTAGCCCTTGTTTTAGCCCCGTTTGAAAGCCAGGCGTACTTAGCCCTCGAATGAAAGAAGAAAGCTCTCCCCTTGTCCTCTTTTGATTCAGTTTTGAAGACGGAGAGAACTCCGACGACGTAACCGTGAGGTGATCCAAGTAATTTTCTTCCTTCTTCTTTTTTGTTTTCGTTTACATATCTAAATAAAATATAAAGTAATCAAATAAAAAAGAAAAAAAGAACAAGAATTTAAAACGAAAGTAAAAAAACCTTTGAAGCTTTTCTCTGTTTTTTTTCTGTTTTCGATTTCTTTTTTAAAAAAATCTGTAATACAATATTTTTTCTTTTTTTAAAAAAAACCCCTTTACATTTCTGTTCTTTGGCTATATAGCCGAATCCCCCCTTCTATTACTGTTCTCTCTACTTTGTATTATTTCTGCCTCTGTTCTCTTTTGTTTTGTTTGCTGCTTTGGTTTTGCAAGTGTCAGAGGAGCGATGGGATGGTGGCGTGCTGCAGGCATGGCCAAGAGAGGGGTACGGCGCACATGGGGCTAGGGAGGCGCGGCGCCAAGGATGAGCTAGGGTTTTTGCCTAGCTGAAAGTTTGTTTAGGTCTGGGCCTGTTAATTGGGCTTAGGGTTAAATCTGTTTTGGGCTTGTAATTGGGTAATGGGCTAGGTTTAATTTGGTTTGGTTTTATTGGGCCTCGGGCAAAATTTGGGCCTTACAATTGTGTCATAAAAATAGGTGATATTGGCAATTTATTATCCCCAACCCAATTTTACTATTTATTCCAGGCCATTTGGATGATCATTTTTTAATTAGGATCATTTACGTAAATAATTAATTTTTGAGGGTCATTTGAGTAAAATAACCGTTAGAACTAAGCAACTAGGTATGCTTTGGAACCATTCTCTTGGATAAGACAATAAAATTTTCTTTTTATAGCAGATTTTTTTTATTTTGTCAATTTTTTAAAATTAAGATGATGTCCTACATCAATAAAAAATATTTCTATCCTTTTCTGTATATTTAAAAGTATTGATATTTTTTAAAAAGTTTTAATTGGTATTGTCTAAATAACGGTAATATACATTATAAAAGTATTTTTTCTTCATTGTGAATACTCATATTTTTCACTAATATTTTAAAAAATACATACGATATTGCCTGACACAATGACGACACAAATTTTTTTTTTTAGACATTGATGATTAGGGGGAAAATACGTGTAGTTTCATTGGTGTGTCAAGTTGTACTAACAAATACTATAACAAATGGGTCATATTCGTATTTTTTTTTTCCAACTCATTTTTGTAATTAACTAATTTTTAAGGATTATTTTTATAAAAATCTACTTCCAAAGTGAAATAGTAATACTATTACCCAATATTGAGCTCGCTTTTCAGTAACTAGAGTCCCAATAATTATTAAATAACTTTTTTGGAATAATATTTATTCAATTTAGTGCTTATAGAACTAGTGAAATTGGTTTGGACGAAATTTATACATAATATTAATATATTTTGTCCGTGGTTACTCAGTTCAACTTAAATATAGAATTATATTTTTATCTAAAGTTATTTATGTTTGTAACTAATCAATTCAAGTTGGTTTAGATTAGTGTGTATATATATATATTAAAATGTTTTAATTTAAATTAATATTTTAATTTTTTATTAAATCTAAAACATTAACAATTTAATATATATTACTAATATTTACATAGTATTTATATTACTATATATTCGATTTTATGTGATATAAATTGTATAATATGTAAAAATTAAAATAAAAAATATATTACAAAAAGTATAAAGCGGGTTGAGCTAAGCTTCGACTTTATATATTAGAGTTCAAGCTTGGTCCATATGTTAAATGTTTCTTATTTTTTCAAGCTCATTTTGGGGCCTTATGCTATTATCTAATCCCTTTCGTATTTTAACCGAACTTTTAAACTTTAATTTAAGCTTATAATTTTAAGTAAATGAATCCTTATATTTCTTCGATTTAATAATGTTAATAGGACGTGACAAGTTAATTAAGATACAAGTGATGAAGTGAAATATTTTGTCTATTTGACCATTAAATTTTTAAATGGATTTAAGGCCAATTTTTTTGAGTATTTTTAAGTTTTTTTTTAAATAACAATACTTTAATTTAGTCTATAATTTTAAGGCGATATATAATTATTTAAAATGTTGGTCCAATTATTACATGCGATAATTTTTCTACTAATAATATTGAGATCAATATTTTCAGATTTAGACTGATAATTAAACCGATCAAATCATCAATTCTCACCTTAAAATTGATTCTTGATCAATACCCTTTTCAATTATGAGTTGAATTTGGTTCCACAACGTGACGTTAAACCAAAATGCAAGTAATTGGGTGAAATACTTTGGTCAGAATTTAATTAAAAGAAGGTAATGTTAATTAGTAATGTGTACAATAATGAAGTGATTGAGTGTAAATAGTCTTTAGATTCATTTAAGTTTTTATATTATGATTGACTGGATAACGGATTGCTGGGATAAAGGAGACATTTTGGCGACTATTGATAAGAGGTTGGGGAAGAGATTTGTGGGACAACAAGCGGAGTTGGTGCTGAAGCCTGGGTTGCTTTGTTCACACCCGGTGACAGCGGCTAGGCCTAGCATGTCCAGCGTTATATCGTATTTGGACGGTGTTGCTTCATTGCCTGATGATTTCAGCTCTGTTATCAAAGTTCGAGAATTCCCAGCAGGATCAAATGAAGTGGACGCTCCTAATGAGTTGACAGGCGAGAGAAACACCGTTCCTTCATTAACAATTACAGAAGCATTTGTTTCTCACGGTAGGTGAAGTGGAAAAATATCGGGTTTTTCTTTAAAAATTTAAAGCCTTCCGAATCGAGTAATAGGGTTTTGTATATATTTTTAAGCATCAGAAGTAGCATACTGTGGCTGTTCATGCAAATATCATTTAGGAATATATTTTGTAACTGAGCATGTGATTCTCAAAATTTTGGAATTTTTATTCTTTTTTTAATTGTTTTAATTTTTAGAGTTTTTTATTTTTATTTTAATATTTTTATAATGTTTTATATTCTAATAAAAATAGGAAGGTGGTCACATGCATAACAAATTAAAAAGCTTACTCGAATAAAAAAGTTTGATGTATGTGACCACCTTTCCATTTTTATTACAATATAAAGCATCATTATCTGAAGTCCTTCATATGTTAATTTCTTAATTACATGTACTATTGGTGTTTAATGTCAACAATGACGAATATTGTATATTAATCATTATTTAAATATCAATTATTGATATTTAAATAATGAATTCAAATATAGTGTTATTTACATAATAATAATTGATAGGTATATTTGAATTCTATCTAGTCTCATTTATATTTGGGAAAGGAAGCTCACTTTAAAAAATTATTTTATGCATAATTTTTATTATTTTTTAAATAAAAAGATTAAAATATTCTCGATAATTTATTTAATTACAAAATGACATTTTCATAATTTCTTTAGCTGAATTAGTGCCCGGTTGATTTGGACACCAACTCAATCAAGAGCTTAAATTATAAGATATAGATATATACAATTGATGGAGGTAGGTGTGTATAATAAAATTAAAATGTTTAGAGTTATCAAGATAAAACTTTAGTTGAGTGGTAAATTAAATGTTTTATTATGCATCTAGTTTTCTTTATCTTTGTGATGCTCGGGTTGATTGTTTATATTAATTAAAATGTATTATTTTATTATTTTATAATTTTTATAAATAATATTAGGGAAAATTTTTAAAAATATTCATTTTCTTTAAATTGCTACGACTATTAGTGATAATATAGGGCAAAATTAGATAATATAAATATTAGTAATATTGAAAATCATAGCTTTGGAATGTTAAATTAAGGAACAGATTGAATTAATTGAAATCTCATAGTAAGGACTTAAATATAAAAAAAATAAAAATTCCATTAGGATCTAAAAAACAATTTAATTTTTAAATGCAATTAATCCATGCTTTGTTTAATCACTACATTATAAAACCTTGAATAAAAATTTTAGAGTTTTTAGAACATGCCTTAAATCTATAACAATAAAACTATATGCTTCATTTGTCTTTCTCCGTATACTCTTCTACCTATCCAAATTCTTTTAAATCAAATTCTAAACTCTGCGAATCTAGACTTCTGACTTCTTCCTAACTACATCGATACCAGAAACCATTGGATGGGGTTGGGACGTCATTCTTAGCCTTGCCTTGATCTCTTCTTAAAGCTAAGTTCCCTTTTGCTTGTTGCTTCCTCTCTCTCTAGCATTGCAGTGGACAAAGTGTAGGGAACAACTAACTGCAATTTGATTTATATCAGAGGCAACATATTATTGAAAAATCCCTTAAAAAATAAATCACCCAAAAATCAGCCTACGTTTTGGTATAATGACACTCATTGCAGTTGGCATGAAGGGGGCATGAGAGGCTCTTTGATAGTGTCGCCACTGGGATGACAGGCCATTGGTTTCATCTTCATCTTTTGGCTTGAAGTTGCTGTTGGGGTTTGGACAGCAGAGGAAGAAAACAGAAGCAAGTAATCCGGATAAAGTAAAGTTAAACTTCAATACTTGAATAAGCAATATGCCATATACATAAGTAATCCGGATAACATATGTTGGATTTTGCATAAAACAAAGAAGAAGAAGAGAAGAAAAGAAAACGATGCCAAAATTTGGACAAGAAGAAAAATAAATTTGATCTCCAAAAATCTGATCTTTTTTCATTAACAGGAGATGCATTCATATTACAAAGAAATATGGCAGTTACCTAATGTTTAACTGTTCCCATTAATACATGACTTAAGCCTAGCTAGAATTAGACACAAAATGTAGCTGACATATGAGCCTTTATATCACAATCAAATCTTTAACAAATCCTACTAACTTTAAAAGTCAAATTACAAAGGAACTAAATCAAGTTACAAATGAACAAAATAAACAAAATGCTGCTACTCCTCTGGTTCAGCTTGAATGCTGGTTTCCTGTTGCATTGCAGGCCAAAGTTTAATAGTTGCAACCTTGAGGGTTTTGAATCGTGGCTTCAAAGCTCAATGTCGCGACACCCTATGCTTAGTGTCACAATCTCCACAACAAACTACTCCATGTTGAAATTTGGTGAAGTTCAACAAGCAATATGACACACAAGCACTTGTGACACGACCTCCACAACAGTTGAGGTCCTCCTTGATGTTTAGTCTCAATCACCTCCCTATACAAGCCCACTACAGCAAAACTGACTTTTAGCGGCGTTTTTTTAGGCTTTTAGCGGCGTTTTTACAAGCGCCGCAAAAAACACCGCTATTGCTAACAGCGCTAAAGTTTGCGGTGTCTATTCTAAAGGTCATGACTTTTAGCGGCGCTTTTCCCACAAACGCCGCTAAAGGTCATGACCTTTAGCGGGACTTTTTCTAAAAATGCCGCTATATAATAGACCTTTAGCGACGCTTTTTTGACAAACGTTGCTAAAAAGTATAAACTTTAAAAAATATATTTTAATTAAATAATATTTATTTTCTATGATAAATATTATATTATGTTTTATTTTTTAAATTTGAACTTTAAACTATACACAATTTTTAAAAAATCATTTATATGTAACTCAACAGAAATTATGTTCAAAGATTCGTTGTGTCACTAAACAAAGAAAAATGATTTACACAAATAAATAAAAGACAAGAAAATGAAGGTTCTAATGAGCAAACTATTTTATAAGCAATCAGAAAGAATAGTACAGGAAATTCTTAGTATCCTACTTGAAGAAAGCATCGAAAAATATAAAAAGGATGAGAATGAGTACAAAGAAGCATCTTTAAGTTGAACCATTCTTGATGTCAGGTTCCTTGCCTGTCTCAAGGAGAAAACACTTGCACACAACAAGGACATAATGTCCCTTTCTCCATTTGACTTAATCACCTACATTCTCTCATACCCTTTCTGCTAATAGCAATTGTTCAAGTTCTTCTCTTCTTCTCTCCATTTCCTGCATATAAATGTCCATGAGATTATGGTATTTGATGAGAAAATTAGTTCACAGCTGTGATACTTTCACAATATTGGCCTGAAATACCCTACAAATCAATACCATATTGCAAAATCTCCAATATTCTTATCATGTTAAGGTGTTTATTGATAAATTTCTTAAGAGAAATGTTAACCAATGCCGTGTAATTAAGCATCACTTTTTTCTTGAATTCAGTTAAAGTAAGCAATGTATTAAATGTTAGAAAATATCCTTAAAATGAACTGTTCAAGACTCCTGAAAGGTTGTGGGTTCAATATCTTAACAACAATCACTTGTAACGCACGATAAGAATGGGTTCTTACAGTATATCTGTCAACTTAAGAACACTTGATTATAATGTGGTAGGAGAGGTTTGAATATAAAAAAAGAAGCATTCAGAGTATGACTAGACCTCCAATTGATCAAACAAAAGAATACATAAATAAGAAATCATCAAGGCAAGATGTAAACCAAAAGGCCAGCTTTGAACAACTCTCATAGCTTACCTCCAGATCTTGAACTGCTTGTTCCCTTGTAATTTCCTTTTGCTGGCGAGAACATTTGAGAAAGCCAATGCATAAGATTCCCTGACAAATTTATTATCAGTACAATCAAGGAGTAAACATAAACTCAACTCAAAATCACAGTTCTGAAGCCTTTGCTCAATTCCACCCCAAACTATATTTTACCTCCTGTTGTTTAACGTTATATAGAAATTATTCTTTACTTCTAGTATCTAAAATTACAAGCACAAAAGGCAATATCAGGGTCTGATGAACAGTTAGCTTTGACTAAAAATACCAGTAAATCCAATAAGCCCTAATTATAAATCTAAAGATTTGAAATCTAACTTTGGAACAAATTATAACACAAAACTAACAACAAAAAAACACAAAATAGACAAACAATCACGCAACAAAACTAGAGCAAATACAAGAATTTAAAAAAGAAAAAAAAAGATGATAAATAGCAGCAAAGCTAAAAACAAGTAGCAAAAAAATGAAACAAATTAAAACATTATATCAGTTATTCAACGGTATTATTCGGAAGGATGTTCAAAACCAGAATCCACAATAGATCGAAGCAGCTCCAGTTTTAGTAGAAAGTCTCTGAATCCCGAAGTGAATTCCAACATACCCCTACACCACATAAAAAAGCAATGAAACAAATTAAAATAAAATTGCTTTACGCTAAAACTAGCAGATTATATTAGAACATTGTTTTCCTTAAAAATATTTACAATAAGTTAAAAGAAATATTTTAAAATTTGATTATGTATATAATTATATGTATTTGCTTTAATTATATGTCTTGAAATAAAGTTTGTATGCATAAATAACTCCCCATACACAAACTATTTCAATCAGCATAAATCAGATAATTTGTGGCTTCAACATGCTGACTTTACCATAATTTTGTCTAAAATTTACAATCTTTAACATGGCACATCACTAAATTTAAATAGTTGATTTCACAATCATTATATCTACATTTGGACCTTAATAAACCTAGAAATTATCCATGCCAAAACACATTTAATGTGTCCAAGAATCAGACAGTATAATGCAGCCATTAATCAAATTTGAATTTGAATAACATAAGACATACTAGACTCTTCTACAAATGCTGGAAAACTTGTCCTTACCAGGCTGTTTAAACGGCATAAACAAGGTAAAATCATGAGATTTAATCCGGCTTTTACTCATTAATTTTTTTCAAAGTCGAACCGCATCTTTCATGTCCCAAAAATCATAAAATTCAACATGCAGTATCATAAAATTAGTTTGAGCTCCAACCTTTAAATTTTCAAAAGAATATCACATCAAAAATTGGATAGAAATAATATAAAATTTCTTAAAACAAATTCCATATGGACAAACTATATAGAATGTCCCTTCAACTAACTAATGGTTACCTGTATCACTGCCACACCACCAAATAATTTAGCAATCCTTTTGTTAAGTTTTTCCTTCTCATAATCCTGTTCTGCAGCCTGCATTAAAGTAATAATATAACTAATTGCATACTCAATGTCTGCCACGAATATTCATTGGTAATTCATTATTAAAAGTCATCATACGGTTAGGAAAGCTGGTGCAAAGTTTTCGAAGATTGAATTTCAAATGTTACCATGTTACCATGCAATCGGCCCAAAACTAAGCAATTCATGTCCCCAAGTTAGATGGTTGTGGCCAATACATGACTATTTCAGCCCAAAACTCTCTTTCCCTTTTGTCTTTTACAGTTCATTTTTTTCATGAAATAATTTTTGATGTCACGAATTTACGAACTAAAGTTTAAACAACTTTTTTCACTGATATCCAATATTGACTGTTAAATTGACTTAGATTTAAAGTATGTTCTTTTATCTATCAATGAATATTGATTTACTATACCAATCATTGAATTATTACTTGAAGCTTAATGGCAGAACTTTAAAAAAAAAAAACTTAACAATCTAGTAACTTAAATAAAAAATTTTGTATAATTCAGCGATAAAATTATATATGTTTTTAATTTAGTGGTTAAAATAAAACTCAGTGTTGTATTTATAGCAAAAAATTTATGATTATATTATACCAAATTTATATGGAGATTTTGTGACAAATAAATAGTGGATACTCTTGATAACATTAACATGTAGTTTGGCAAACACCTGAGGATATTGTTGTTAATACATTTTTCAAAAAAAATAGATATTTCTTAGTGCCAACTTTTAGATGCTTATATTTTGAAATATTAATAAAATTACAATTTAATTTTCAATATTCTTTAATAATTATATACTAGAATTTTACTGTTAAAATAATCATAAAAACTTGAATTTAAACGTATATTAAATCTGATTGTAGATAGCAATAGAAATCATGTAACATTAAATCTGATTAATGCGTTAGATATTGTTCATCATTTTCATATAATAAACTGCAAATTTTGAAGTGCCAATAAATAAGTTCAGATGAAAGCATAAAAACTTACAAATACCCTTCCATTCAAAGGAACCTTTCAAAAGGAAAGGCAACCAAAATAGAAGGTAAGATGGTTATGAGAAAAGGGAAATTTAATAATCAACTAAATCAATTGTCCAGAGAAAAAAAATCCTGAGGTAGTTCAAAATCAGAGTATAATTTCAGGTCAAGTAATTATTAAAAAAATAATCAAATTAGTATATAAAAGTACATACCTTCACGTTTGCGTGCTTCCTCTTATTCTCTCCTCTTTAGACCTCACATAGAATATTTTCTTCCTCTTGATATCCCTTTCCTGCTTCCAGGCCTGAATAATTTTCTAACATGCGTGCCAACCTATTCTTCTCTTTCAAGTCCCCATCATGATGCTGCCTACTCAACTCAACTTCCAGCTACAACATAGAAAAACAGAATTACGAATGATTATATCAAAAAGGTTGACAATGGCAAAAATACAAAACAAAACAGAACCTCTCATAAAGAAAGACTGCGACATATAAACGCTGCTCTTCCCTTCAAGATATGGAAATGCAAATGAAGATAGAACATCTGTTGAGGCAGACTTAAGATAACAAATCAAAGTCTTTGATATGTTTATAAAACATGAAAGGTCATATGTTACAAGACCTGGAAAGAGAAGCACTCAAAACAAAGTACTTCTTTCAACTGCAAAACAAGGAATTAAAATTTTACCTGTTGTTCACGTTCATGAAGCACCTTCTCTTCTAGCAGTCGTCGTTGAAAAGCGGCTTCAATCAAAGGTGCTGCTTCCTCTCTCTTAGCTCTTTCCATATGGTTCATTGTTTTCGCAACCTTTTGTAGTCTCTTCTCCTGTTCCTGCCTCTCCTTTAGCTGCTCACTCATCGCCTGCTCAAGCAAGGTTTGCTTTGTTAATTTCTCCTGGACGCATGCATAGTCAGAACTTAAATAAAAAATAAAAATAAAGAACAGCTTATAGGAGTCGGAAACTTAATGAAAATAAATGGCTGTTCACCCCATCTAAAATTGGCTTCCTTTTCCCTCTTTTCAAATGCTTTTCAGTTTCCTGTAGAAACACCTGTGCTTCTTCAAACTCCTGCTCCTCTATTTCCTTACAGATTCTTTCAGCTCGCTGTTGCTCAAATACAGCAGCAAGCCTCTTTTTCAAGTGCCTATAAAATTCCTACCAAGGATGACAATCTAGAAAGAACTATTGATATGAACTCATGAGAGCAAGTTTTGATTAGGCTAGGGTTCAAGAGTCTTCACATTTATCTATTTTAACTATAACATTTAAGCTTTTATAGTTTAACTCAGGGACAATACCATTTCAAGTATTTATCATCACACTTATTCAAACTCAACATCTTTATTAAAAGGCAGACTCAACATACCAAACAGTTTAACCTCAAATTTGCATTGGTTCAGATGTCTTTACTCACATCTTTATTGACAGGTTTTATGGAGACTAATTGTTCTGCTTCAAAGGACAAATAGAAAGTACTCAATTTATCACGTAGACTACATTACTTCAAAGGACCCAGAATTGAATACAAATAGAATCGCATGAAATTCAAAGAAAACATACAGTAGAACCTTGGGGGGAACAAATAAGCAAGAGAACAGACACATATGTACCATTGTTGGAGACTAATTGTTCTACTCCAAAGGTCTTGCACTGGGAAAGTGGGCGGCGGCCGCAAGTGCAGGTTTTGGAGTGGACCTAGAAGATGCTGATTTTGCTGAAATGTTGGAGAGCATCGACTGACACTTCTCCTGCTGCTGTTTAAATCTATCTAACTTCTCTTGTAATGCCATCACTCAAGACCTTAACCTTCACAACTCAACAAAAGAAAGAAAAATCAAAGCTGAAAATCAGAAAAGCTTGTCAATAGAACTACCCAAAATCGCTAAATCTTAAGAATATTTCTTTACTTTTCCCAGCTTTTGAGATTTTCTATCCAACTTTAATTTCGAGTTAAAACACTTCAAATCGCTGAATCTTAAGAAAATAACCTTGGTAGTTGGTAAGGGATTTCAACGAGCTTTCGGCTTCAATTTCCGTTTAGATGACTGTCCCTTTGATAAAAGGTTGAGGAGAGAATGAGAGTCCTGTTAAATAATAAGCGAAAACGCAGAAGAAGAGGGAGTAACGAGCGGGTAACAAAAAATAGGGGATTTTGATTTTCTCTGTTTGCGGCGTTTCCACTAAAAACGCCAGTATAGCTTAACTTTTCACAGTATAGTTTAAATTTTTGTGGCCTTTTGTCTAAAAACGTCACTATTGCTTAATTTTAATTTTTTTTTATTTTTAACATTTTTTTCTATTCTTTTTCTTTTAAAATTTTTAACATATTTTTGTGGCGTTTCGTCTAAAAACGCCACTATTGCTTAATTTTAATTTTTTTTATTTTTAACATATTTTTTTCTATTCTTTTTCTTTCAAAATTTTTAACATATTTTTGTGGTGTTTTGTCTAAAACGTCACTATTGCTTAATTTTAATTTTTTTTATTTTTAACAAAAAATTAGGGATTTTGATTTTCTCTTTTTTGCTGTAGTGGTTTAATGTGTAATTGTAGACGTGAAATTCTAATTGTGGTTTAAATGTATAGTTGAAACTTTAATTTTGATTTAATCATACACATTTAAAAAAATAAATACATCAATATATTTTTATATTGAATAAATATAAATATTTATGTATCCATGCAATATATAAATCTAAAATGATGTTATATCAATAATTGTGTAAAAAAACGAAAAAACGTGAAGACACAAATATATATTTTAAAAAGAAAATGAGTTACAATTAAAAAACATGGAGACACAAATGAGTGCAGAGAATTTTCGTTCGTATAAATAAATATATATTTTAATTAATCAGTATAGATAAATATTAAAATAGTATAAACAAAAAACTATTAATAAAATTTAAAGGTAAACTTATCATTTAAAACGTTTTCCACAAATCCCTTCAATCCATTAAACAATATAACACTTATTAATATATAAAAAATATTTTTTTATCAAAATCAAGATATCTATTATCGATAATAATAATTAATTATAGGGTTTAGGATTTAATTATTGAATATGATTCACTTGATTAACATACTATATATATACCCATGGCCATTAAACCTTAAACCATAAAACCTTAAATCATAGACCTTAAACCTTAAATATTAAACCGTAAACCAAAAAATAAATTTAATCAATATTAAGTATTGCTTCCATTATTTATTATGAACATAAGCTTTTACATTAATATATATGTATATACACATCAACATCCATGTGATGTTTTTAGGGGTTTAGGGTTTTAAAAGTTATAATTTAGGGTTTAAGGTTTTTAAGATTTAGAGGTTTAGTGTTTTAGGGGTTATAGATTAGTGTTTATGATTTTTTGGGTTTAAAGGGTTATATGACTTTTAGCGGCGTTTTACCAAAAGCGCCGCTAATGCTCCGACTTTTAACGGTGTTTTACCAAAAGCGCTGCTATTGCTCTGTTTTTAGCGGCGATTTTAGTAAAATGCCGCTATTGCTCTGTGTTTTACAATTTTTGCGGCGTTTTTTGATAAAACGCCGCTAAAGCCCTATTTTCCTATAGTGAAGTTTAAATTAATTATTAGACCTCTAATGACACAGTTTTATCAATTTGGGTTTCAAATGTGATAAAAGCTAGCATTGAAACTAAAACTAAAATTGATAAAAAAACATAAAAATACTTTTAAACTATTTAAGAACAAGCTTGTTAAATATACAGGAGAACCTAATTTAACATTTCAAACTACGATAGATCATGCTTCACCACCCTACAATTACATACAAGGATTGTCATCGTTTTATAGGGTGGGGGTATACCTACTTTCTGGTCGAACCTCAATGGGTCTTTGTCGAACTCCAACATCCTGAGAGGCAACAACTTACAGATCAGTTGCAAGAGATGGATGGGATATGGCAAGTGAGGATTGGAATAGGATCAGGAAATGCAAAGGTCTTCAATGAATAAGACATTTTCTTTGAATTAATTCATTTTAAGGGACGTTTGTTAGCGAATGAGGAGAGAGCTTGATGACATGTGACAACTGACACTAGTTACTCAAGATGTGAGCAGTTTGAGGCAACCATACAAGTTTTGAGGGATTTTTCTTTTATTTGTTGGGGCGTAGACTGATCGACTTTGTTTCCTATTATTTGTTGATGTCTTTGGAAGTGTCGTAATACTTTTGTGTTTAAAGATGCAAGTAACAGCAATGGGGAAGTTGTAATGTCTAGTCTATCCTGGGCTAAAAGTTCAACTCACATGGGGTCTTCTAATATTTTTGTTACAATGATCTCCAGAGCTGCAAAGCAATGTTGACATCCCAAGGAAGGTTGGGTTAAGCTTAATTCGAATGAGACAACCGACATTAATATTGGTGTCACGACGATTGAAGGGGTTCTAAGGGATGTGAATTCAAATTGGAGTTTACCTCGTACCATGCCTCATGATTTGTTGAAAATGTGTCCGTGCTTTTATTGCTGTCAATTATAATTATAGTAGTAATTATTATTATTATTTCAGGTTGAAAATCAAATATATTTGTGGAATACTTCTCTATGAGCTCCTTAGAATCGAAAAGATCGTTCTTGCGAATGCATTTTCACTGCAGCTCAGTCAACAAAAGACAGGTTCTACTGTACCCTTATAAAATTTCTCTCTTTGTAAGATCTAAATGTTGGGTTTGATGATTATGAAATCAAGGCTGCTCATTACCTAACTGATTGGTTATCTAAATGTCTATTGTATCTATATATATATTTTGTGTGTGTAATGATGTCTTGTTTGATCATACTTGTGTTGCTTTTCCTCCTGAACCTTGCATCTTCAGATATCAATCAGGGTCAGTTCAGTTTCAAAGGTTACTTGCAGGCGTAGATTCAAGTGGGTTCTTTAAACTAATTTTACAACCCATACAAAAGGTCACATCTTCTACAAGAATCCAATCCAATTCAAGAACTCCACGGATGGTAGTGTTTTCTCTTTTTCCACCACTTTTATTTTTGCAATTGTACCGGAATTCCCAACTTTGAGTTAATGCATTGATTTTCTCAGCCAATTTGAAGCAGTTAATGGCACTAATCTCATCACAACCCACTAAATTGCATACTTTTGATGGACTTGCAACTACTTCAAGTCAAGAACAACCATCTATATTCACAGCTGCTATACTTGTTGGTAGCTCAGGCAACGATTTAAGCATCTTGCAATCTGACAATTTAAGCAATTTGAGCCTGGAAAGTTTGAGTAAGAGCCAAAGGAATGGTGATGAAATTCTTACCACTAAGATCAAGACGTATCAAAGAGGATATACCAGAAATATCACCATGAATATCTGCTTCACTAAGAGTGCACATGTTGCAATTTGACAATATAAGATATTCAAGCTTGGATAGTCGAGTAAGAATGCAGGTATGCTGATGAAATTGTTATCACTAAGATCAAGATGCCTCAGAGGATAGATCAGAAATATAACTATGAGTATTTTCTTTACCAAGAGTGCACATGTTGCAATTTGATAATGCAAGCAATTTAAGCTTTGAGAGTCGAGTAAGAGATGCAGGTATGCTTATGAAATTGTTACCACTAAGATCGAGATGACTCAAAGAGGATAGATCAGAAATATCACTATGATTATCTGCTTCACCAAGAGTGCATATGTTGCAATTTGACAATATAAGATTTCCAAGCTTTTAGAGTCGAGTAAGAGATGCAGGTATGCTGATGAAATTGTTACCACTAAGATCAGGATGCCACAAAGAGGATAGACCAGAAATATGACGTGGAATATCTCTGTTAAGCGCCTTGGCGTAGGATCTAGTCACAGGTCTAGACAAGAAAGAATTCTTGCTTCGACCTATGGTTACTCAAAAGGCAGATTCGTCCTTGACTGAACCCCATTCCCCAAACTAACGTTTGTGATGAAAATAAACTTCTTGGTTTATTTTATATTGGCAGCCTTTTTATAGGTTGTTAATTACAAAGGGAAAGTCCTAATCTAATTCCTAATTTAAAGTCCAAATAGAATTTTTAATTTAAAGTCCTAATAGAATTCTTAATTTAAAGTTTATAAAAAACCTAGTAAAATTAAAACTCCTAAAGAAATTAAATAAATGTAAAACTCTAATTCCTATTCCTTCTTTGATATTATTTTCTAATGAAAACATCTATATCATTACTTCCCTTCTCGGAATTGAGCTTGTCCTCAAGCTCAAATTCAGGATAAGCTACTCGAAAACTATCAATTGGTTCCCAAGTGGCATCTTCTTGGGGACATCCTCCCCATTGCACTAATAGTTCCCGTTGACCTCGATTAAGCCTAGTATTAATAATAGCTTGTGGAGTAGGTAAGGCCTTGCCATCATATACTAAGGGCAAGTCTCCTACCGCATCTAGTTGAGGTCCTTTGTATTCTTTGAGGAAAGAAACATCGAATACATCATGTATTCTGCTACCTGTAGGTAATTCAAGCTGATAGGCCACTGTTCTTATTTTGTTCAAGACCTTAAAAGGACCAAAATATTTTGGCAACAACTTGTGATGTTTCTGTTTAGTTATCGTCAATTGTCGATATTGTTGAAGCCATAACCAAACCCAATCCTCGACTTTAAAATTCAACTCTCTGTGCCCCAAATCATAAGTGTTCTTCATTTGTTGCTGAGCTTGCAAGAGTCTATCCCGAGAATTTTGTAAAAGTGCATCCCTATCTTGTAGAGCTTTATCCACAGCTTCAATCCTTGTAGAACCAGCTGAATAGGAGAGAAATCGAGGTGGATCCCTACCGTATACTAATTGGAAAGGGGTGGCTAGGGAAGTGTGATATGGGGTGTTGTAGCAATACTTAGCTCATGGAACCCAATCGACCCACTATCGTGGACGATCATTAGAGAGGCATCGTAGGTACAATTCTATTGTTCGGTTAACTACCTCCATTTGACCATCAAATTGGGGATGGTATGCTGAAGAAAAAGCGAGCTTAGAACCACTTTGACGAAATAATTCCTTCCAAAACAGGCTGAGGAAAACTTTATCACGGTCAGAAACTATGGATTTTGGCAAGCCATGAAGTCGGAATACCTCTGCAAAGAAGACGGTAGCAATAGATATAGCAGTAAACTAATGGGACAAGGGTAAAAAATGAGCGTACTTCGAGAGTCCGTCCACAACCACTATAAGTACCGATTTCCCTTTTACTTTGGGTAGACCCTCTACGAAATCCATAGAGATATCAGCCCAAACGTGTTGTGGTATTGGAAGAGGTTGAAGTAAACCAGCAGGTTGTAAATTTTTCCATTTGTGGCATTGGCATACTGAACAATGTTGCACAAATTCTAAGGTTTCAAGCTTCACTCCTTTCCAAAAAAAATCTTGACGAAGATGATGCAATGTTTTCAATCCCCCTTCATGTGCCATAGCATCTATAGAGGAAATAATAGTGGGAATAATTGGTGAGGTAGGTAAAAGGTACAACCTCCATTTGAAGAAAATCAACCTATCTTGTAATACCCACTCGGACCCTAATTTTCCTTGTAGAATTTGTTGTTGGAGTTATGATAATTCTGGGGAAGCTTCTATTTCTTGTCTGATGGCTTTAAGAATTTCAACTCGAGGGAATGAAACATTCATGAGGTGTAGTAAGTCTTCGTCTTTTCTAATAAAGCATTTGCAGCTCTATTCAACTTCCCTGCTTTATACTCCACTCGGAAATCAAACCCCATTAACTTGCTGATCCAATGCTGTTGTGGGGATGTTGTAAGTCGTTGGTCTAACAAGTACTTAAGACTGAAGTGATCAGTATGGATGAGGAAGTGCCTTCCCCAAAGATAGGGCTGCCAATGAGTCACTACCTTTGCCAAACCAATTAATTCATGTTCGTAGGCCGCCAACTTAAGGTGTCGATTTGCAATCTTGCAACTGAAAATGCAATAGGGTGTCCCTTTTGTTGTAATACGGTTTCAAATCTGCTATCTGAAGTATCACATTCTACCATAAATTCCTCCTCAAAGTTGGGTAATTGAAAGACTAGGGCTACTGAAAGAAATGTTTTTAATTGGGTGAAAGCAACATCAGCTTCCATAGTCCAGTTGAAGCATTTTTCTTTAGAAGAGATGTTAAGGGTGTAGCCACTTGTCCATAATTTTTAATGAATTTTCTGTAATATCCTGCCAGCCTAAGAAAGCCTCGTAGAGCCTTGGTAGTTTTAAGAGTCGCCAATAGGTGACATCTTTAATTCTAGTGTGATCAACCTCAACTCCTTCACCATGGATGACATGACCGAGGTAGGTTACCTGTGACTCTCCAAAGAAACACTTGGATTTCTTTAAGAACAACATGTTATCCCTTAAGAGTTCAAAAACTAATCTTACATGATGTATATGTTCAATCCATGTTTTGCTATAAACTAATATGTCATCAAAGAAGACTAAAACAAACTTACGCAAATAAGGGCGAAAAATGTCATTCATCAAACTCTGAAATATGGAAAGGGCATTGGTAAACCCAAATGGCATAATAAGAAATTCAAAGTGTCCATGGTGGGTTCGGAAGGCTGCCTTTTCCACATCTATAGTTGCCATTCTAATTTGAAAATATCCCGACCGTAAATCCAATTTTGTAAAATATTTTGCCCCATGAAGTTCGTCCAACAATTCATCAACTACAGGAATCGGATATTTGTCTTTAATAGAGCAAGCATTAAGCTCTCGATAATCAATGCAAAAACGCCATGACCCGTCATGTTTCTTTACCAAGAGTACTGGAGAAGAGAATGGTGATCTACTGGGTCGAATGATTCTTTGTTGTAACATTTGATCACACTGCTTTTCAATTTCATCCTTTTGAAAATGTGGATATCGATAAGGCCTAACTACAATAGGTCTCGTTCCTGGTTTAAGAGTTATTCGATGGTTACATTTGCGGTTAGGAGGTAACCCAGACGGTTCTGGGTGCTGCCCTTACCATAGTATCTTCTTTTTGTTTACTACAAATTGCATAGTTAAGGAGCTGAAATCCCATAATATTGGACCAAGGGTACATAACCATTTAACCCCCCAAATCATATCAAACCCTTCTAATGGTATTGTATAAAAATCGGCTTGAAAATTGTCATTGGCCACAACGAACTGTACTGATTTACAAATGCCTATGCTAGGAACCCGTTCTCTATTTGCCACATATACTTGCAACCCAGATTTCTTTTGTATTTTCAGTCCCAATCTTGGCATTAGACCTTCACGTAGAAAGTTATGTGTACTGCCCGAATCAACAAGAACTAACACTGTTTTTCTTGACACCTTTGCTGTTAGTTGCATAGTAGATGAATTGCAAGTTCTTCCAATGGCATGTAAAGAAATTTCAAGATCATCTACCTCATCATCTTGCTCATATTCAATATCTAGTACTTCTATCCAAAATAGCCTTTTACATCTGTGTCCCATAGAGTAAGACTCGTCACAATTATAACACAATCCCTTAGCCCTTCTTTCTGTCATTTCTGCTCGTGTCAATCGCTTGATAAATGGTGCAGAAGAACCTATTTTGCTGTTATTCCCCATTGGTTTCGTTGTTTGTCCTCCTCCCTTTTCAAAGCTCTTAGTTGTTGGAATAATTCAAGTGCTACCAGCATTTTGGGAAGCTGACCAGTTTAGACTGGTTTGAGATAAAATCTTGGAAGAGACTTTTTGTTTACGTTCCAAAGCTCGAGCTATATTCATTGCAACTCCAAGGTTTTCTGGTTGTTGCATTTCAATATCAATTCTTAGTTCCTCTACTAATTCAGCAGTAAAAAGGTTTACTTGTTGCCGAGGTTTAAGATCAGTAGTCCTAGCAAGTAGTGATTGAAATTGGCATTGATATTCTTCTACCGTCCCAGTTTGTCTCAGGTTTACAAGTTCCCTCAAGGGGTTATTACTCATAGGTGGTCCAGACCTGACATGACAACACTCTCTGAAGCATTCCCAATCCAGATTTGCCTCCTCTTCTTCGATTTGATCAAACCACATTTGTGCCTCTCCTAAAAGATGGAATGAAGCTAGGCCAACTTTGTCTTCTTCGTTGGTCCGTTCATTGCCAAAAAAATTTTCGCATCTTTTTAACCATCCTAAAGGATCTCCAACACCACCATAAGTGGGAAATTCCATCTTAGAGTATCATGGCACCATGCCCCAATCGTGTTGCGAATCTGAATTTTTTTTCTTGCCTCCACTGCTACCCTATTCTTCATTATTCTTTTCTGAATCCCCTTTCGTTGTCTTTTGGACCGAAAGAGAAAACATCGCCATCTGCTCCTTTAATGCTTGTTGCATTGTAGCCATTTGTTCCATGAATGCCTCCAGCTTAGCTGTCAAAGTTTTTTCATCACCCATGACAGCTGACTCCGATACCAAGTTGTTAAGCGCCTTGGCGTAGGATCTAGTCACAGGTCTAGACGAGAAAGAATTCTTGCTTCGACCTCTGGTTACTCAAAAGGCAAATTCGTCCTTGACTGAACCCCATTCCCCAAACTAACGTTTGTGATGAAAATAAACTGCTTGCTTTATTTTATATTGGCAGCCTTTTTATAGGTTGTTAATTACAAAGGGAAAGTCCTAATCTAATTCCTAATTTAAAGTCCAAATAGAATTCTTAATTTAAAGTCCTAATAGAATTCTTAACTTAAAGTTAGCTAAAACTCCAAAAGAAATTAAATAAATGTAAAACTCTAATTCCTATTCCTTCTCTGATATTGTTTTCCAATGAAAACATCTATATCAATCTCATTCACAAAGATTGTAGTCCCTTAGTTTTAGCTCTCTTAAAGAACTCAAACCTGACAACAAAGGCAACATCCGAGCCATGGGATTTGTCCTCCCTTGGATTACCCTGAAAAGAGAAGGCAAATTTGGTAGTAACTTATATGATGGTCCCTTGTGCCCATTGAAAGAAAGAACTTTAAGATTTTTAAATTGAAAAATGAAGGATGGTGGTTCTGTTATAGTTGTTTCACTCAAGTTGAGCTCTTCCAAAATCTTTGTTTGCTGCAAATTCTCCGATAAATTTTCCACTCTATAACAACCGAAAAGATCAAGAGTTTTTAGACGTTCCATTTTCCCATCAGTCTCCGGAAACCTTACAAGATTTGAGCAACCCGAAAAAATTAATGTTTCACGAGATTCCATTCCAATTTTAATCGAAAGACTCTTGAGACTTTTGTAATCTCTTAAATTCAAAAGTTTTAAGGTTACTAAGCACTCTAATTGATGGATGAATTTAGTACAACCTTTTAAAAATCAGAACTTCAAGATTTGATGCTTGTGT
This sequence comes from Gossypium hirsutum, assembly GCF_007990345.1. Lineage (NCBI taxonomy): Eukaryota > Viridiplantae > Streptophyta > Magnoliopsida > Malvales > Malvaceae > Gossypium > Gossypium hirsutum. The sequence goes on from NC_053434.1 coordinate 119,152,461, forward strand.
GTAGTCTAGGGAATTGATCCGGTTTTGGACCCATTATTATTTTTATTTTTTGAAATATGAATGGCTGGATTATATTAATAAAACAAATTCCAAATCATTTAGAGCCCAGACAAAACAGAAAATAAAAGAAAGCACAGACAAAGCAGAAACAAAAAGACACCCGACAATGCAACAAACAAACATTAAATAAAAGCAGGATAATCCAAACACCCAGGCAGACTTTCCTTTTCCCTAAACATCTGAGAAAGCGAAACCCTTCAGATGCCTTCTTTGTTTCGTTGATAACCATCAAAATGTCTGCTCTAGATCTTTCCGATGCAACTGGAAGAAACCCTTCAGGTCTGGCTAAACTCTGCATTTCATCACTTCAAAACACCAATCTTCCGTCAAAACTGAGAAACCCAGTAGTCCATCTATTCTCCGGTCTGTTTGCCCCCAGTAAAATCCCATTTTATCTTCTTTCTAAGGAGTGGACCTTCGACCTGCTGGACAAAGTGAGCCCAACTGTTGACGGTCCTCTTCCGCTGCCACTTTCGCGTATGAAGGAACCGCACCAACAAGATAAGTTTCTTCATCTCTCTTTAATCCCACTGTAGCCAATAGATGTGCAACTCCGTTTGCTTGTTTTGGCACATGTTTAAAGAAACAGATTTGATACCCCTCACAGATTGTTCTAATATTTGAGATATAGGCTCCTATCACTGACCTTTCAAATCCCTTTGTTTGCAGCTTCCGAATCACAGATAATGAGTCTCCTTCGATCTCCACCCTCGAGAATCCCACATGCAATCCCATCTCAGCCGCATTTGAGGTTCATTATTTTTAACTTATACAAGGGCTGTTGAAGACCATCATAAATTAGAAACAAATGAGAAAACATAATAAACTTAAATAAGGCTATTGTGAAAGATGATCCAATTAAGACGAACCTTGAAAGAGTTCACTAATCATATCACGTCAACCGTTTAATCAGGCATTTTGCATTAAAAAAAAATCTATAATTTGACTCAAAATAAAATCTTATAAATGCTAAGAACATTTTTTTGTCATTATACCTTAAATTACTATTTAAATTTATATTTTGAAAACAAAAAATTCAAAAAAACCCCATTAAAATAGTATAATTTACATTACATTACAAGTAAAAAATAACAGATTATATAATAACATAATCTATTTTTTGAAATCGTAATTTTCTAAATTCATCCAGACCTATAAATGCGAAGTGTTGACTTCTATTTCAACTTGACTTTTGTGGATTGCTTACTTGCATTATCCTTTGAGCCATGCTTCTATCGGTCTACGGGGCAAACATAAAACACCGAGATTATTGTTTTTGCATTGACATCATTTATATCACTGGTATATTAACTTATCTCAAATTGAGAAAGTTTTGTTGATATTGCAGAAAACACAACCACTAACAAGAATAGAAAAAAGAAATTAGACAAAGAACAAAAACTAAATCTATTGAATTTAAAAAAAATAGATTGATTAAGTCTCACACACGAAAAAGATTTTTCAATTAATTAAAAGAGCATACTTTATTTTCATATTTGAATAAGTGTTAAAAATAAATGTTTAAACATAAATACTTTATAAACAATATAAACTAAAGAGTTGGAATACTATTATTTGTACTTCAAGCCATGAAATTTAAACGGTAGGAATTAAACCTATTTAAGTACTATTAAGGACTTATATTTAATTTTCTAAATAAATAAAAATAATTTTGACTGATTAAATTGAACACATAAATTAGATTTACTTCAGTATTAAGTATTAAGTTGATTAGATTTACTTCAACCTACAATAAAATATAGATGTAAGTGAATATATATATATATATATATATAATAAAATTAAAATTAAAAAAAAAGAAATGAATTGAGTGACTAAAATTTATAAAAAAGTAATGAATTCACTATTCATGTCATGTCAACACTATTAACAGTTCAATAAGCATTTTGCATTAAAAAATCTATAATTTGACTCAAAATAAAATATTAAGAGCTAAATTGCTTTAAAAAATAAGGGTTAAATTGTCAAATTTTATAAACACTAAGAACTTTTTTGTCATTATGCCTAATTTAAAAGGTTTTATTTACATTACAATTAAATTACTATTTGAATTTACATTATACAGGCAACAAATTCAAAAAGTTGATTTAAAATACTATAATTTACATGTAAAAAAACAACTAATTATGTAATAACATAATCTATTTCTCTAAATTCATCCGACCCTATACTTGCTAAAGTGTCCACTTTCATTTCAACTTGAAGACTTTTGTTGGTCCCTCACTTGCATCATTCTTTTAGCAAACTTTCATATTTCTACTAGCCTAGGGGACAAACATAAAACACCAAGGTTATTTTTGTTGCATTGAAATCATCTATATCACTGGGGAGAAGGGATTTTATAGAACTGTGATTCCATGTCATCCCTATTACCTTCTAATACGAGAATAACAAAATAGATTTTTCCTCTTGATTTTCAGCTTTTTTTCCTGAAAAATTCAAATTCAACTAAAACTATTAAAATTTTGATTTGTCATTCTCCAATTGCAAAGGTAAAAAGATAACGTGAAATCACAGTTTCATATAATCATTTCTCTATCACTGGTATATTAACTTACCTCAAATCAAGAAAATTTTATTAATATCACAAAAAACACAACAGTTGAAAATCTTGCTCATGTCAATAAAAAATCATATCTTTATTTCCCTAAACCCTAATATTAGACAAGAACAAAAAATAAATTTATTGAATTTTAAAATATATATATATTGGATATGAATGTCTCTTACACGAAAAAGATTTTCTAGCGTACTTTATATTCATATTTGAGTAAGTCTTAAAAATAATTCTCTAAACATAAATACTTTACAAAAAAAAAACAAAAACTTAAGAGTTGGAATAATATTATTTGTACTACAAACCATGAAATTTCAATGATACTTTTATTAGGAGTAATTAAACCTATTTAAGTACTAGAAAGGACTTATTTTTAATCTTCAAAACATATAAAAACAATTTTGACTGATTAAATTGAAGAGATAAGTCGGTCTCAAATAAAAATGAAATGGTTTTTAACTCGGTCCAAATTATGATCTAATATTTATTAAAGGATTTCACCTTATTGTTACCTGCTTTGTCACGGAAACTATCCATTTTTCTCTACATTTTTATCTCAAATTGATTATATTTATTTCAACCTCCAAATAAAATATAAATGTAAGTGTATATATAATGAAAATAAAATTTTAATAAAAAATGAAACCAATCAAAATTTACACATTTCAGTTATGTAAAAAGGAATGAATTAAGTGATCAAAATTTTAAATGATATATATATAAACTATCTTATCAACATTTATGATATGTACAGAATATGACCTCCTGTTCAATATGAGTAAAAAATTTAAAATTTTTTGGTTTAGAAGAAGGGTTATAAATAAGTTTAGAATGATTACATTAAATAAAAGATGTGTAAAATAAAAATTAATAGGACAAGATTGATTAAGTAGTTTACCACAGTTAATGCTTCTTCCCTGATTGGCCCATTATAAAATTGAAAAATTTTTGCATCAGTTTTGGTTGCAGCCCTTCTTCCTCTGCTTCCTCGGAGATATTACGTTTTTGTTGGTGGATGTGTTCAAAATTTGGTGAAGATAGAGTGGATGTGTTCAAAATTTGGTGAAGATATTACCTTAAGGCTATGACCATTGAAAAACACATGAAGCCCATCACGTTTATGATTTAAGCAATCTGTTGTCCTTATATTATTGGTTTCACAGCCACCATATTTATCCTCCAAGGAAAATGGATATAATTTATCACGCGACCAATAACGAAGAAAAATGTGATCTTTCATTATGGGCTTGTTGAATCGTTTACCCACCAACCAGCCTCTCCTCTCAATCTGTCGAGGATTTCTACCATACATTAACGCTCCACAGTCGATAAAGCCCACATCCCTTGAAGCATCATTATTGACAAAAATGCAGCAGCAAGCAACTCCAATCCATTCACTATCTTCTTGAAGGTTGATAGGTAAGAGAATCTTAATAAAGAAGACACTTTTTTGTTGGCTAAACCATTCTGGGATTTCACTTCCTGGCATGATAATATCAAACATTTTTCTTGAATTTGCAAATGCCTGCAAAATAAAACACAAGTCGTTTGGTAACTAAAACCATAAGTTCTCAAGTGTAAGATTTTGTAAGGGAGAAAAAGAGAGATTAATTGACCTTAAGATGTTTTCTCAGCAGTGTTAATGCATTGATATTCTCAGCCAATTTGAAGCAGTTAAAGGCTTTAATAGCAGCCGAGTCCACTAAATTGCATACTTTTGATGGACTTGCAACTACTTCAAGTGAAGAACAACCCTCTAGCCACACATCTTCTATACTTGTTGGTAGCTCAGGCAACGAGTTAAGCGTCATGCAATTTGATAATGCAAGCAATTTAAGCCTGGAAAGTTGAGTCAGAGCCAAAGGAATGGTGATGAAATTGTTACCCCCAACAAAAAGATATCTCAAACAGGATAGACAAGAAATATAACTATGAATATCTGCTTCACCAAGAGTGCACATGTTGCAATTTGACAATTTGAGAGAATCAAGCTTTGAAAGTCCAGTAAGAGATGCAGGTATGTTGATGAAATTGTTACCACTAAGATCAAGGAATTCCAAAGAGGATAAACCAGAAATATCATCAGGAATATCTCCTTCACAAAGATTGCAGTCCCTTAGCTTCAATTCTCTTAAAGAACTCAAACTTGACAGCAAAGGCAACATCCGAGGCATAGAATTTGTCCTTTCTTTCTGGATTACCTTTAAAAGAGAAGCCTAATTTATTCGTAACTTAGATGATGGTCCTTTGCACCCACTGTAAGACAGAATTTTAAGATTTTTCAATTGAAAAATGAAGGATGGTGGCTCTGTTATGGCTGTTCCACTCAAGTCAAGCTCTTCCAAAAACTCTACTTGCTGCAAATTCTCTGGCAAATTTTCAACTCTAGAACAACCACAAAGATCAAGTGTTTTTAGACATTCCATTTTCCCATCAATCTCCGGAAACCTAACAAGATTTGAGCAACCCGAAAGAATTAATGTTTCAAGAGATTCCATTCTAATTTTAATCGGAAAACTCTTGAGACTTGTGCAGCCTCTTAAATTCAAAAGTTTAAGGCTCTTAAGCACTCCGGTTGATGGATGGACATCTACTAATCTGGTACAACAACCTTCCATTATCAAAACTTTAAGTTTTTGTGCTGTTGTGAAGTCTGGTGTCCTGATCAGGTTTCGGGACCCTTTGAGGTTGATCATTTTCAACTTATACAAAGGCTGTTGAAGACAACAATAAATTACAGAGAAATTAGAAAATATAATAACGCTCATTTTTGTATTTTTTTACCTTAATCAAACTTTAATCATTTATATTAAAATAAGTTAAAACACAAGGATAAGATGAGTTAATTCTTACTATGTTTCCTTTACATAGTTGTTCAATGTGACTATATGTTAAAAGAAGTGTGACAAGGTTGTCCGGTTGGAAGCTTGAAGACAAGTATCTTAAAGGATATCCTGTCCAATCTAAAAGTCGTAGTTCATTAGAAAGATATTTGAGATTGTCACAATTTGATTGGCAAAGCACTTTGAGCAATTTCAATTTTTTCATCTTCGAGAAGATATCCACACTCAAATTGAGCATCTTGCTCGATTCCCTAATAACCATGAGCAAAATAAAAATAAACTTCAAAATATACAAAAACATTCGATATCTAAAAGCTATGTTGCATCAATATTGTTTTTTTAAGTACATGTACCCCATACTTAAATCTAATATATATCCGAATAGAGTATTGAGATAGGATTGAACATATTAAACAATACTCTATCTAACACTTACATTCATCTTTTAATTACCTAAACCTAAAAAAATTAGAACTAATATTTTAATTTATGTTTGGTGCAATAATATGTAATTCTATACATTATTGGTGAACCAAATGATCGCATAACTTGGATTTATTTTTGAAAACTTTTAATGACATGATATAACCTAGTTGATTGATATATTGTCATTACATAAAATATAAACCATCAATATTAGTAAACACAATGACATACATCTCTTTATAATTTCCTGTGAAAGAGTATTGTGTTTCTATATAAAATATAATAAATATATCATCAAAACATTAAGTATTAAGATTGTGCTTGGTTAGGTGAAAAGTGGAGGAATATGAGGATGAAATGGAAAAGTAATAGTGTCAAGAGAAATATATTTTCTATGGCAAAAAAATTTATGTTTTCCATCCTTTCAGTTTTTTTATCCCTTCAATTTTTCATCATTCTTAATTTCTTTCTACTCTACCAAGAAAAGCCAAAAAAGGTTTTGTCATTTTTATTGGATATTTTTCAAAAAATAATAAAAATATTAATAGTACATATTGATAAATTTATGTATGTATTCTTACCTTTTATTGTCGATGATCATGCCTTCAATCACTTTGGTTACCTAAAAAGAATCAAGAATAGACAATAAGAAGACAAAATAAATGGTCTAAATTGTACAAAAAAAACTTTTGAAAAATTACATACGTGCTCAACATTATCACAATCTTTTGGTCAAAATATAGTAAATAAAATATTTTAAACAAAGTAAAACATTTACAAATGAGAGTAATTCAATAAAATTAGACACTTATATTACAAATCCTTATTAATATTTATAATCAACAAATGAAAATTATCTTAAAGTTACTCAATGTTACTTAAGGGTTGATACGTAAATCGATTAGATTAAGCTTTGGATTTACATCATATATTGATAGAAATAAAATTTTGTATGTAATTTTTGTTGAATGATTTACCGTGTTTTTTACTAGAACATGATGGACATCGCTTTCCTTCCACAATCTACAACGTTTTCCAGGTTTATCAACACATTTTTCTTCAACAATTTTTCTTCCCATTTCTTGCAATAAGGCATGCATCCGCAAATATTGGTTGTCATCGCTGACTTTTATAAGAGATTTCTTAATGAGAACATCGATTCCAATATTCGAAAAAAACTCACAACCATCTAATACTTTCATTACCAAATCTTTCTTCCCCCCATTGAAAAAGCATACTATATCTAGAAATATATTCTTTTCCCTTTCTTCCAGTCCATCAAAGTTGATTCTTAGTGTGTCAAGAATTTCTTTGTTAGAATCTTGTTTAAGTCTTTCAATTGCACTTCTCCATTGAGCTAAATCTCTACCGTACAAAAAAGAACCCAAGATTTCAAGAGCTAAGGGGAGACCACCAGCGTAACGTACAACATTTTTAGAGAGCTCAATAAAATCATCTTTTAGTACTGTATCACTATCAAAAGCTTTCAAATTGAAAAGCCTATGTGCATCGTTTGGATTCAATGTTGTAGGTTTATACACATCATCGATTCGATAAGATCAGAGCAATTATTCATCTCTTGTTGTTACAATGATCCTACTCCCTAAATTGAACCAATTACGTCTTCCAACCAAGCATTTCAAGTGTTGTACGCTATCAACATCATCAAGAACAACAAGAACTTTTTTGCTAGACAATCTACAGCTAATTTTGGCATTCCCTTCATGAACATTGAAAAAGTTGAGGCATTCATCTGGCATGATTTGAGAAAGAAGTTGTTTCTGCAAAGAAACAAGTCCATGTTTGTTTGAAACTTCTCGAATATCAGCAAAAAAGCATTTACCTTCAAAATGAGATGATATTTGACTGCAAACAACCTTTGCAGGAGTTGTTTTACCGATGCCACCTATTCCGCAAATTCCAATGATGCGGACATCGTCTTCCCCAATGTTTATTTTCGAATACAACTCCTTCAAACGTAAACTAATTCCAATACTCATCATGATCATGATCAATTGGATATATCTGATCTAATTTTGCTAATATCTTCTTATCAATGTCTCTGATAAACTCTGGTTCATGCCTACAATGAAATAAAAAATCGTTGCTATCTTTCAAATGATCTTTTTCATTTTTAATTCAACGAATCAAGAAATATAATATAGCTGGAAGCAAACAAAAAGCAAGAATAAGACAGTAAGATATATTATAACATCAAAATACAGAAGTTGCTCGTTAGAATTCTTAGTTAAACACGAAATCATAAAAAAATAACATGCAATAAAATAAAAAACAATCTTTTAGTCATTAAAACTAGGAAATATGGAAGAAAAGAAAGAAATACCTATTATTTAAATGCCATCCCGAGATGTTAGCCACTTCAGTCGAAGCATTTCGCCACTTTTGGATCTTGTCTTTATCTTTCTTGTATCTTTCTTCGTGTTTGGCGAAGGCTTCTTCAACTTTTCCCTTCTTTTTTCTTAAATCGGATGGATCCACGTCATAGAAAATTGGAAATACTTCATGACCCTTGTCATTTTTCTGTTTAACAATCTCCGCAAGCTCCTCCAAGCACCAACCTGAAAAGGCATAGGTCTCCGAAAAAACGATTACCGAGCACCTTGATTGCTGAATTGCTTTGAAGAGTTCCGGTGCGATCTCTTCACCGGCCTCCAACTTTGGATCGTCTCTAAAAGTGACAATCCCACTTCTATTTAGAGCATCGTAGAGATGATCCGTAAAGTTCTTGCGGGTATCTTCACCTCTAAAACTCAAGAAAACATCGTATTTCTTTCTAGAAATGGATGAGGAAGTCGAAAGTAACGACAACATGAGGATATATGAAAAGAAAAATATATCTCAATCTGGTTTTGAAATTCAGAAAAATATAGATGGGCCAATGCACCAGAAAGAAACTAGAAACATTAAGTATATGAGAATGAAAAAGGAGAAAAACAGATGAAGTTTCGAGGGAAAAACAAAGGATTTTTGTAAGAAATTTCTGTTTTACTTTTCGAAATGAATCTACCATGAAAGGGAGTCGGTGTGGAAATTCGGGGTTATAGCTGTTGTTTCCGGGAAGATTCCATGAAGGTGAGAGTTGACAAAACGGAGCCTTCAATGGGTTGGACGGTTTGTGTTTTACTTTTTTTATTTTTACATTATCATATCCACCTTATAGTCAGCAGCTTCTAATATAAGATATGTGATTTTAGAGAACTTTAATATTTAATTAATTTTTTTAAAATATTACACTCTTAATTATAGTAATTATTATAAGATTTTTTATTTGAATTATTGAATATAAGTAAAGAATCTTAATTTAATAATTCAAATATTATAATAAATATATATTGAATCGAATTGGAAAGCGCATGTTCCATTAATGAATTATGCTCGGTTGTTACTTCAGAATGGCTGATAAATAGGGGGCATAGACTGTGGTCTTTACAGAATTTATTTGGGGATATCAACTGTGGTACTAGGCAGATGGCTCAATTTCAGGTTGCAGTTACTCATCGATAAAGTAATGGTACGGAAGATGCTGTATATTGAGATCTTCTTTTTTAATTTCTCATGGTGAATTGGATAGATGTTTTCTTGTACTTGTTGTGTACTGGTTTTTGTATCTAGATGTCAGTTGTGATATTGTTGTACTCATGTTGCTCTTGAAAGAGTTGGTGGTCCCAACGTCTTTCTTGAAGTCTTTCTTGAAGTATTTCTTCGATTGAGCAAAAAAAATTTTTTTTTTTAAAAGATTATAATAGATATTTTTTAAAAATGATAATTAAAACATTTTTAACATATTTAACATACAATATAATTTTCCTTTATATAACTAATGTAAAATAATATTATTTTTAAATATAAATTTAGTAATATGAAACAATAAAAAATATTTTCAGTCAGTTAAAAATCATCAATTTAAATATAAATTTAGTAATATGTGGATGTACTTGTTATGAGCACGAGGAAGGAGAAAAACACACGAAACAACAATCAACTTTTCTAAGAAATTTGTGTATACTTTCCCACCTTTTACTTTTCCAAATGAATCTAAGTTGACGATAATACCTATTAAAGGGTGTAGGTGTGGAAATTCCGGGCTATAGATGTTTCCTGGAAGACTACAAGACGGTGAGAGTTGGCAAAATGTAGCCTTTTATAGACCAAATTGGGTTGGGTTTAGTCTGAGCCCAATTAAAATTTTAGACCCGTTTATTAAATTTAGGCTCAGTTTCATCTAAAAAATAAATTTAAATTTTTTCATTCTCAATTCAGATAAAAATAATAAAATTCGAGCTTGGCCTGTCTATATTAAATTTTTATATTATTTTTACATGAATTTTTTAAAAATAATATAATACATTAAAAATACTAAAAATATTAAAATAAATATTTTCTAACAAAATAAAAATAAATTAAAAAATATGTATACTTAAATATTAAATATTAATGTTATTTAAGAACGAAAAAAAATTTATTTGAACAAAGAACACTGTTATTTAAGTTACAAATATGTATTATATTAATCTTATCCTAATAACGGTGTTATAATAGCATGCTATTGTAACGTTTTTAAGTAACAAATACAAACAATATTTTTTGTTTTTTAACCTTGTGAAGTTCTTAATAACACTGCTATTTATTTAATAACATGCTATAATAATAATGTAATAATATATTAATCCTATTTGAATCGGATTTAATATATTAGTAACACTAAATTTTAAAATATATATATGTTTAAATAACCGTGTTATTGTAACACTAAGATAAGTACAACTTAACAAGTAAATAACTTTAAAGTAGCAACAAAATTAACAATAAAATAAGAGTTATACAATATTCAAACAATAAAATAAGAGTTATATAATATTCAACCAATAACAACATAATAGTGAAATGGTAGCAAAATAGTGAGAAAACAACTAAAAAATAGCAACAAACCAGTAAAAAATAATATTTTTTTCCAAATTCTGGTCGGGCCGAGCTTAGGCCAAAAAAGCCTTACCTGAGGCCCCGACCAATTTTTTAAACGAGCATTATCTTTTTGTCCAAACCCAATTTTCGGGTCTATATTTTTGTCCAAACTCTTCCATTTTCGGGCAGACCTTCGGGTTGAGACGAGTAGTCCAACCCATGGACAGGCCTATCTACAATTATTATTAAGTAATAAGTAAAGTGTTGGATGGTTTGTATTTTACTTTACTTTTTTTTCTTTTTTTTTGCATTATCATATCTACTTTATGATTACTAGCTTCTAATGTCACATAAGTTGGTCACAAATGAAAATGAAATAGTTTTAACTCAGCCAAAATTATGACCTAATTCTCATTAAAGGATTTCGTCTTATTATTACATACTTCGTCACAAAAGTTATCCATTTTTTCCACATTTTTGTCTCAAGTTGATTATATTTACTTCAACCTTCAAATTGTTATCAAAATGTAAAACGGAATGAATTAAGTGACTAAAATTTTAAATGGTATAACAAAAAAACTATATTATCAACATTTGAGATAAGTATAGAATATGAGCTCATGTTCAATATGGATACAAATAAAAATTTTAATTTTTTTTTTGGTAGATAAGAAGATTATGTCTCATAGGCAAATTGTTAAAGATGACCAGCAACGCAACAACAAGGATGTTTTGGTGTTTAATCATGCAGCTGTTTTTTTTTTCAAACTAGTTTAGTTTATTTGTAATCAATCTTGTTGGTGTAGAAAGACTAGTTAGTTTATTTGTTTATGTTTAGGTGATGATTTAGCTTATAAGTCAACTTGTTTATGTGTTCAAGTTATGTTTTGTGAGTTTCAATGTCATTGGTGGGAGTTGTTATGTATTAGGCAATTGTTTGTAACAAAAGTGAACAATTGCCTTAATGAAAATCATATTAGCTACGAGTTTTTGCTAATCATCTTTCATTCTTCTTCAATTTTCTTTTCTTCTATATTTTTCTATTTTGGTAGCAAAAACTCGACAAATGTTATCAAGAGTCTGTCATCTTTGAGGGCCTTTGTTCTTTGATGTTTGTTCCTTATTGTTTGTTTGGAAAGAAAGAAACATTCATTGTTGTTTGTTTGAAAAGAAAGAAACATAAGTTGTTTTTGTTACTATAAAAAAATTGAGTTTTTCACCTCTACCACCACCTATTTTTGCAAGTGAAAACTACCACATATGGGTAGTGAAAATGAAAACTTATTTACAGGCTCATGATTTGTGGAGTGTGGTTGAGGCTGATGCAGAATCACCTCCATTGAGAGCTAATCCTACCATAGCTTAAATTAGACAATATAGTGATGACTGTGCTAAGAAATACAAGGCAATGTCCTGCCTACAAAATGGAGTATCAGATGTGATCTTCACCAAAATATGACATGTGACTTTCCAAAGCAGGCTTGAGAAAAGCTAAAGGAAGAGTTTTAGGGGTTTGATAAAACAAGGCAACACTAGTTGATAAATTTGATGAGAGACTTTGAAAATTTAAAGATGAAAGAGTCATAATCGATCAAGCAATATTCTGATAGGATAATGGCCACAGTCAACAATATCAGATTGCTTGGAGATGACTTCAGTGATAGAAGAATTGTTCAGAAAGTTATCACAACTCTTCCAGAAAAGTATGAGTCAAAGATCTCTTTATTGGAGGACTCGAGAGATTTATCAATTATCTCATTGTCAAAGTTAATAAATTCTCTTTATGTATAAAAGTAAAGAAGGGCTAACAGATTGGAGCTTTTCAGGCCGGAAGCAAGGATGGCTCAACATCAAATTGTAAGGGAAAGAAACCTTAGTCAGAAAAGAAAGAGAAGCTAAAGAGAGAAGGTGGAAAGAAAATGTTCCCACCATGCACTCACTACAAGAAGTCCACACACTTAGAAAGATATTATTGGTATAGGCCTGACATCTAGTGTAAAAGTTGCAACCAACTAGGCCATATGGAGTAAGTTTGTAAAAATAAGGAAAACCCATAATAATAGCAGTAGAATCAAGTTCAAGCTTAAGCTACTGATGACAACCAAGTTCAAGATGATCATGTTTTCACTACATCCTATTTTGCAACCTCCAGTAGGGTAAAAAAGGATTGGCTAATTGATAGTGGCTGCATACATCATATGACATTAGATGAAAGAATATTCAGGGAGTTAAACATCAGTTTTGTTTCAAAAGTTAGAATTTGGAATAGAAATTTCATTAAAGTCGAAGAGAGAGGAGAGGTCGTGGTCAACACTCACTAAGGTATCAAAACAATCTCAGATGTCCTTTTTGAACCTGAAATTGATAAAAATTTATTTAGTATTGGTCAGCTTATAGTGAAAGGTTATTCTCTCATTTTCAAAAATAAAGTCTATGTGATTGTGGACTCATTTGGTTAGGAGCTAGTAACAGTGGACATGGTTGATAGATGTTTTATTCTAGATGTAAATTAGTTAACAACGAAAGTTTATGCTAGTCTAATTGATGAATCATGTTTATGGCACAAAATATTAGGGCATGTTAATTACAGATCACTTAGTTTGTTGCACAAGTTGGATCTAGTTGAAAATATGTCTAAGGTTGATGTTAAAGATGAAGTTTGTGAGGTCTAGAGCTTGGGAAGCAAGCCAGATTTATCATTTTTAGTCAACACAACTTGGAGAGCTCATAATAAGCTTCAACTGGTCCATATTGTGGACCCATGAAGACTTCCTCTCTAAGTGACAATAGGTAATTTGTTTTATTTATTGATGACTGCATAAGGTTTTGTTGGGTAAAATTTTTGAAGCAAAAATAAGAGGTAGCTTATTTCTTTTGAGACATACCAAAGACCTAATTGTTAGCCAAAGGAAACTTTGGATTGTAATTCGAATATAACCTCTCCTTTTGAGACATACCAAGAAACACACATCCATCAAGTCAAAAAAAATATGCTTACAAGACAACCCAAACAAAACGAAGCCAAAGAGATCATAAGAGCAAACGATCTCCATCAAACTTTCCACATCCATAAGACATCTCCTTGATACAATTATAATTAAAGGTAGAATCACCAATGAAATCACTTCAACTTGAAAAATGTCTGCTGAACAACTCACCTTGCAACAACCCAAGAAACCAATCCAAGAAAACACCTTCAAAACTTGAACAAAATTTGGCAGATCAGAACACCAAAACCCAAAAATCACTGTATTCGAATCCTAAAGTAACTAAAAGAAATCGGTAAATTAGCTCCCTCAAAAAGAACGTATCCGACCTCCTATTGTTGAAAAGTGGCCAACCATGCTATTGTTATGTTTTTGCTAAAGTGCATGCAGGCTATTTGCATGTTGCAGCTTTTGTGCATGCTGCATTAACAAGTTTATTGTTTAGTTACGTTGTAATTAAACTTAGTTGAAAATGAACAAGCTGATGAAAGTTTGAAGTGTTTAGGTAGTTGAATGACTAGTTTAGGTGGCTTGTTTACGTGCACAAGCAATGTTTTACAAGTTACTAGGCTACTTAGTGGTAGTAGGCAGTATTTAGTGATGTATTTGGTTATAAATGTATTGTTTTTTCTGGTTGAATGAATGAGAAAAATGAGCTATCAGCCATAAGCTCCCTTGCTGCACGATTGTGAGCAAGTAAAAATATTTCTTGCATCTTGCTGTCTTGTTCTATTCTCTGTTTTCTTCCTCTGCTTCTCCAAATCGTCAACACCTATAGATCCAAATTCAATCTCCTTTCTTCAATTGGCCTCAATTTCTTTTCATCCCGATAACTTGCAAGTCCAACTTTTTGCTCAGTTCCCACGCCTCTGTCAGTTCCTTCCACATCATCTTCTTTCGGTTTTGAAAATCAGAGTTAGATAAATGACTCATTTGCGGACTTTCCCCAAAAGATTATGGTTTCGAAAATTTATTCTTACAATTCCTTCCTTTCACTTTATTTTTAATCCCAAGTTTCGCAGTTCTTTATTGCTCCTAGTTCAAATAGAGATCTAACTTTCCTTGTTTTAATTTTATTGAACCCTACCTAGTCTCAATCCTTGTGTCCGCCTTACGATTGAAACTCGAAGTAGAAACATTTGCTAGATTCACCCCTTCATGATGTTGAACTTCAACACTGTCACCCATATTGCATCCATCATCAAGGGATGGGCTACGAATATCATCAACACCCAACTCCAGTCCTATATCATCAGCCCGATTCAAAGGTGTGCGTGGAACACATTTTGTTAACCCAATACAAGAATCCACTTGAACCAAATATGTTGTTAAGCCCATACCCCTTCATCATCATCCACTTGAATCATAAGTCCATCTTCAACAAAATCTTAAATTTCCAAATCCTCGTTGCGTGGGTCTATTGACTTTATCAATACCCATTTTCCCAAAAACCTTCACTGACTATGTACCTATATTAGAATGGCCTTGGTCACATTATCATCTACTATATTTACAATGCCATTAGTGTCCCACTTTGCCCTTTTTTCGAGAACCTCACTGTTTCCATCACAACTAATGTTCTTTATCATTTCGTCAATACCAAGAGCCACCCTATTCGCCGATATTCCTAACATGCCTTCACTGCGATGCTCGATTTCCCAACTCATCTCATTAAATGGCATCATCATCATCCCATTCTCAAAGTCTTCTTCTTTTATTTTTCTTCCTGAAACCGGTGACTCATCACCTTCTTCTAAAGACAGACAATCAAATTCAGAGGACTCATCAGAGATCGATGTTAAGGGAATTTACTGATATCCTTTTGCTTTATCAGACCCTAAGAACATACCTGACGCCTCAGAGGCTCTAACACGAAAACCATCTTCCAAATTGAAGCAACTCAATCCTCTGTAACATTTTACTATAATCCTCCATCATCCTTTTATTCGAACCCAAAGACACTAACGACCCCCAAGTCTCCGCAATTCTTTTATAGTGGCACATATGAATTGGGACACCGTAAACCTCCACCCACACCGTCCTGTTAGTGGTGGTAGAAAACTTAGACCACGAAACAATGTCGATGAAGCATTCACGAAGACAAGGCCATTGAAGTTCTTCCAATCTTGCTCTCAAGCCGTTGTCTTGAATAGAGACCAGGAACTGATCACCTGAGATTTATTGTGCCAATTAGACATTTTTCCAACTTAGTAACCTCTTCATCATCTACATGACCCACAATTTTCTTCATACAAGTCAATTCGCCATCGTCCCTTAAAATACAAACGTTTTCTCCTTCTGCACGATTCGAATTGCATATTCCTTGCTAGAATGCTTGCTTTCTTCAGAAACTTCTTTTAGAGTCTATTTACCTCCTGAGTACTTAAAGCACTTCCTACTCTCTATTTGCATCTTACCAGCCTATTGCCTTCACCTTTCCCATCCACTCTTCTCCAAAATGCTTCTCTCCCATTAAATTTGGCAATATTGACCCTCAATCAACAACCCCAAATCCATAGACCATTGATTCCTCTCACCAGTTTTTTAGCTTCCGTAAAACTAGTCACTTGTACAAATGTAAATATTTGTCCTTTTCTATGACTTTTCTGAGGCACAGAGAGGTCCTCACCATATTTTTTGCACTTTCCACGATACCATCGCCAATTTATGAAATCCGGTGAATTTTCAATGTGTACGGAAACCAGCATATCCTTCTTATTAAAATTTGTCTATTAATATATAATTACATGTATCTTTCTCCAAGAAACAAAAATATTGGGATATTATTAGGAAAGAACAATGAATTTTTTTAGGCTTAACGTATAGATTATTACCTGAGTTTGATAATTTTTTTTAATGTAGCCTCTGTGTTTTTTTTGTTCAACGTGATGCATATATTTGATAAAAATTACACATTTTTCTAAAAATGATTATGTAACTTTTTAATACTTAATTTAAGTTTATAGTTGATTTGCATCAAATAAACTCTACACACCGAATTAAATTACATTCATCAAACTATATTTGACAAACTAAATATAGAATCATGACAACTTCAAACCTAATAATATTAACCATTAAGTTTCATCAAATCAACTTTAAAATTTAAGTTAAACACTAAAAAATTAAAATCGTTATCTTTAAATCTCAAAATAATTTAACTTTTTTCAAATTCAAGTCTTAGATTGGACCAAAAAATAACATAAATATCACATTAAAAAATATTAAAATCGAGTATCAAATTATAGATTAAACCAAATTTTATGGCAAATATGAGTCCAAATATTGGTTAAGTTGCAAAAATAAAAGAGAAGTTTTAAGGTTTTTAAAAAATTGAAGAAAATTCGAATTAAAAATTTCAAGCCTCTTCAAATCTCCTCTGAAAAAAAAATCTCAAGCAATAAAATTGATTTTTTTAAAGTTAAAACTTATATTATTTAGGTTTAAATATTTGTTTTGTAATTTAACTTAATTTTTGGAGTTTTTTATAGTATTAAGGAAATTGCTTGCCTTTTAGGCGACAAGAAGAAATAACTTCGCCATGTTGTCATCCAATATCGATGGCCCCCTAAATTTTAATTTTCTAAATTATCAACCAGCATGATGTTTTTTTTGGTAAAACAATGATTAAAATCTAAGCTATTTTTTAGGTAAACAATGAACAAAAGAGATGATTTCCCCTTAATTCACGTTTGAGTAACACAATACTTAATATCAGAACAATAGTCACGTAATATTTTCATGCATTTTGATGAGATAAACATAAAATCCTATAAGAAACGTTATCACCCTTACCTTAACCTTACTCAAAATCTGTAACTCTTTTTTTCTCTCTTTTCAAATATGTATTCTAGCTAACATCACAAGAAACTTATGCCATGGAGTCACTCATGAAGGAAATTTGGAATTTAAAGCTTGGGATTGTTAGAAATGGTGGAAAGGACATAAATGTAAGAAAATGAAAATTTTCTATGGATGGAGAAGGAGAGTGGTGTGAGAGAAGAGATGGAAATGATGATGGAAAGTTTTCTACATCTTTACACGAAAGTATCTACTAAATTTTATATTTTAAAATACTAATAAAAAATAAAAAAATTCAAGTCATCGTCATCCAAACAAGTGGACCACATTCAAATTTAATTTCATCCACAAACTCATCTACCCTTTTGGACTAAATTGCTCTTCAAGTCCTTCATCTTTTTCTCATCCATTGAATCTAGTAATTTCTTATTTATAATTTACACTATTACCTAACACTTCTTTCACTTTTATAATTTAGTCCATACCTTAAATTAATTTCCCTTAATTCAAAAGCCTTTTTAATTACTTATGAAATCCAACTACCTTCTCCATTAATACTAAAAATCTTATTTTATCTGCTTCAAAAATCTTAACACGTGCACAACTCGAAATGGCACCGTTCCCATATTGAGAGGTGTTGGGGATGTTACAAACTAGCCACCAAAAAAATACGACAACCCATTTTTCATATACCATCATTGGTAGTAGATTGAGGGCATGAAATCCCCTCGTACAAGATTCCATCAAAGGCTTCCTTTCCATTCGGGAATTCCACATTACAATCCACTATCGATGCTCCAATGTTCAATTCTTTGCATCTTTTCTCTTCTTATTAATGCCATGGACATTATCAAAATTGACTGGAACATTCGGAACATCTTGCTTACACCTAAATTGTTGCAAAACCTAATCACCATTGTACCACTCAATAGTTGAAAAATTCAAAACAGGTGTGTTAATGCACCACACGTATGAATGGTGGTAAGCCGACTGGAGAATTTAGTTTGTCTCACCCAATCCCCATTGTACCACTTAATTAGCATTTTGTGTTAAAAAATCCATAATTTGACTCAAAATAAAATGTTGAGGGCCACATTGCTAAAAAGAAAATAATAAGGGTCATATAGTCAAATTTTATAAACGCCATTAAACCTAATGATAGGTGCTAAAAGTAACATGTTTTAATTTCGTTCTTAATGCATTTTTGGATGATTATTTGATGTAAAATGGTAAATTTTATGGTCCTAATCCTTTAAATTCATGTTTTTATACTTAGGAGAGCATTTGGGAGTAAAAAGAGCGAAAATTAGAAAATCGGAGTAAGTTTCAGGAGTCACGCGGGCTGCCACACAACCATGTGTCAAACCATGTTGAAATCGCGAATTGCACTCCAAACTTTTGGGAAAATACGTTTTTTAGGCATTTTAAGACCTATATAAGACAAAAATAAGATGGGAGAGAGTCGTCATAGAATACTCAAGAAAAAAACTCAAAAAAACACCATTGAAGCCGACTCTAAAGTAGATTTCTATCGAGATTGAAGATCTCTTTTTGATTTTTTTGAAGTTTATTATGAGTTTCTTTGTTTCTTATGGTTATACTATCTTCTGAATTTTTTTATTTGCAATTATAAACTAATTTTCTAAATACCTAGGGGAGATGAATGTTATGATGAATTCTATCTTTTGATTTCTATTTTACACAATAAATACTTGAATCTTTCTCAATTATATGTGCTTAATTCTTGGTTTAATATTTTCGGACTATTAATCCATGTTTGGTGTGCTTAAATCAAAGGAGGAAAAGTTTTTGTTTAAGAGTAGATATAGCATAATTAAGTGTTGTATGCAATACTAGAAATAGGACGACATAAATCTACCAAATTAGAGTCAAATCTAATAGGGGGATCAATGGATCGAGTTAATGCGATAATAGGGGTTTTAATTAGAAAGAAATTTCAATTAATCAACCTAGAGCCAGTTGCTTTTACTCTCGAAAGAGATATTAGTATAATTTAGGGATTTCTACGGATCAAGATACTAAGTAAAGAAATTGCATAATATAGATTGATAATGACAGATGAAGTCTAGGTGGATTCTTTCCTGCATATTATTTCGCTTCTTGGTTGTTAATCATTTATTTTTCTAATTCATTCTTTATCGTGATCTTTCGTTAATTAATTTAGTTAATTTTAGTTTTAATCAATCTATCCAATTTGTCGGTTAAATAATAGAAAGACAGTAATTATTAGTACTTTTAATCCTCGTGGGAACAATATCTTTGCTCACAGTAACTATATTATTAATTGATAAATGCACTTATTTTAATCAAATTTTTAGTTAATTTACGACTGCATCACCTAATTTAAAAAATTACTATTTGAATTACATTTTACAAACAACAAATTAAAAAAGTTAGGTTTAAAATAGTATAACTTGCATTACATTACATTACATGTAAAAAGCAACTAATTATATAATATCATAATCTATTTCTCGAAATCCTAATTGCCTAAATTCATTGAGCCTATAAATGCTAAAGTGTCCACTTCCATTTCAACTTGACTTTTGTTGGTCCCTCACTTGTATGATCCTTTGAGCCAGCCATGCTTCTATTGGTCTAGGGACAAACATAAAACACCAAGATTATTTTTGTTGCATTTAGATCATTTATATCACTACTATATTAACTTACCTCAAATTGAAAATTTTTTATTGATATAGAAAACACAATCGTTAAAAATCTAGTTCATGTCGACCAAAATTCATAAATACTTAATAAAAATAATATACCAAAGAGTAATTGGAATAATATTATTTGTAATTCAAGTCACGAAATTTAAATGGTAATTTTATTAGAAGGAAATAAAGCTATTTAAATACTATTAAGGACTATATTTAATCTTCCAAATATATATAAAAAAAATTGACTAATTAAATTGAACACATAAATTGATCTTAAATAAAAATGGAATGATTTTTAAGGGTACCCAAATTATAATTCAATCCTCATTAAAGGGTTTTCACCTTATTATTACCTGCTTTGTCACCGAAGCATTTGGGATTTGTACAAAATATGAGTATGAATAAAAGATTAATTTTTTTTTCATATATAATAGAAGAATCATATCTCATATCCAAATAAGTCTAGAATGATTATTTTAAATGAAATAAAAAATGGAAAAACGTAAATGTGTAAAAAAATAAATTAATAGGACAAGGTCAGATAAGTAGTTTACACAGTTAATGCTTCTTCTCCGAGTGGCCCATTATAAAATTGAAAATTTTTTGCATCCATTTTGGTTGCGGCCCTTCTTCCTCCGCTTCCTCGTAGATATTACGTTTTCGCTTTGTGTAAGAAATGCTACCTACTGATCCATTGTTGCGAGCAGAGTGTTGGTGGATGTGTTCAAATTTTGGAGAAAATTGAGTGCTATGGCACTGCAACTCATTTATTTCTTCCAAATCTTTCTTATACACTATTCTAAAAGCACACTTCTTCACCTTAACACTGCTTCCACTGAAAGACACGTCAAGCTCATCATCGCATAAATGATTGGTTTCACAGTCACCATATTCATCCTCCAATAAAAATGGATATAATTTATCACGCGACCAATAACGAAGAAAAAGGTGATCTTTCGTTACGGGCTCGTTAAATCGTTTACCCATATTCAAGCGTTTCCGACTAATCTCCCAACAATTGACAGATGCTGTACAATTGAGAAGTTCGTCCTCCTTTGAAGCATCATTATTAACAAAAATGCAGCAACAAGCAACTCCAATCCATTCTGTTGCGCGGAAGCGTGTGAAAGAGTAAAAATATTGTACTGAAAAATCACACTAAGTTCAATTCCCAGAAAAGAGAGGTAGATCACGAAGATCACTTAAATACCAAGTCTTTCCTAGCCAGAATATCCCTCTATCGTAATTTAATAGCACAATAAATCACTACAATCACATTCACAAAATATGCAAAATAAAAAATAAAGAACACCAGAATTTTAACGAGGTTCAGCAAATTTTGCCTACGTTCTCGGGCACTACCAAATATATTTCACTCCAAAAATTACAAGTGAAATTTACAAATAGGGAGAGAGAATAATGCCTTAAGTAGAGAATGGCAATTATGGGATGAAGAAAGTAAGAAATGGTTAGGCCTATTTATAGTTGAGGTTCAAGGATCAACTTGCAATGTCCTTATACAATTAGGGACCAAAATTGCAATTATTCCATGCCAACTTTTAACCCAACTTATCAACCAATATTACTTTCTACTTTCGGTGCGCACCCCATTTGACTTTTCAAACAATGGTGGGTTCCAATACATTCACTATCTTTCCGAAGGTTGATAGGTATGAATATCTTAACAGAATCAATTGAAGAGTCGCTTTTTTTGTTGGCTAAACCATTCTGAGATTCCACTTCCGGGCATAATAATATCAAACCATTCTGGGATTTCACTTCCAGGCATAGTAATATCAAACATTTTCCTTGAATTTGCAAATGCCTGCAAAATAAAAAACAAGTCGTTTGGTAACTAAAACCATAAATTCTCAAGTATGAGATTTTGTAAGGGAAAATAAAGAGATTAATCGACCTTAAGATGTGTTTTCTGCAGTGTTAATGCATAGATATTCTCAGCCAATTTGAAGCAGTTAATGGCGTTAACGGCAGCCGAATCCACTAAATTGCTTACTTTTGATGGACTTACAACTACTTCAAGTGAAGCACAACCATCTATCCACACCGTTTTTATACTTGTTAGAAGTTTAGGCAACAATTTAAGATTCAAGCAATCTGATAATGCAAGCAATTTAAGCTTTGAGAGTCGAGTAAAAGATACAGGTATGCTGATGAAATTGTTACCACTAAGATCAAGATGTATCAAAGAAGATAGACCAGAAATATCACGTGGAATATCTCCTTCACAAAGATTGCAGTCCCTTAGATTCAACTCTCTTAATGAACTCAAACCTGACAGTGAAGGTAACATCCGAGCCATGGGATTCGTCCTTCTGCCTTGGATTACCTTGAAAAGAGAAGGCAAATTTAGTCGTAACTTATGTGATGGTCCCTTGCGCCCATTGAAAGACAGAACTTTAAAATTTTTAAATTGACAAATGAAGGATGGTGGTTCTGTTATGGCTGTTTCACTCAAGTCGAGCTCTTCCAAAAACTTTGCTTGCTACAAATTTTCAGATAAATTTTCAACTCTATAACAACCGGAAGGATCTAGAGTTTTTAAACGTTCCATTTTCCCATCAATCTCTGGAAACCTTACAAGACTTGAGCAACCCGAAAGAATTAATGTTTCAAGAGATTCCATTCCAATTTTGGCCGGAAGACTCCTAAGACTTTTGCAATCTCTTAAATTCAAAAGTTTAAGGCTCTTAAGCATTTCGATTGATGGATGAAAATCCACTAATTTGGTACAACCTTTCATGATCAAAGCTTCAAGTTTTGGCGCTGTTGTGAAGTCTGGTGTCTTGATCAGATTTTGGGACCCTTCAAAGTTCATCATTTTCAACTTATACAAGGGCTGTTGAAGTCCATAATAAATTAGAAACAAATGAGAAAACATAATAATGCTCATTTTTATTTTTTTATCTTAATCAAAATTTAATCATTTATATTAAAATAAGCTAAAACACAAGGATCATATGAGTTAATTCTTACTCTTTTTCCCTTCCATAGTTGTTTAATGTTACTATATGGTAAAAGAAGTGCGACAAGATTGTCCGGTTGGAAGCTTGAAGGCAACGATCTTAAAGGCCATCCTTTCCAATCTAAAAGTCGTAGCTCATTAGAAAGATAATTGAGATCATCACAATTTGATAGGCAAAGTACTTTGAGCAATCTCAATTTTTTTCATTTTTGAGAAGGCATCGACACTCAAGTTGAGCACCTTGCTCAATTCCCTAATAACCATGAGCAAAACAAAAATGAGCTTTAGAATATACAAAAACATTCAATATCTAAGAACTATGTTGTATCGATATCGTTTTTTTATGTACCTGTATCCTATACTTTTATCTAATGCATATCTGAATATCGATATTAAGATCCTTTAAGAACTCTTTAAATACATAAAAAAAATCTTCAAAAAAATTGAACGTACCAATATTGAAGATATACACATATCTAACAATCACATATCTTACGTTATATTACCTAATCCTAAAAAAATTGAAATTAATATTTTGATTTATATTTGGTCAGCCAACAATGCATAATTCTATACAAATTAATCAACCAAAAACAATGATACATAATTAAAAATAAAACCATTTTCATTTAAAAAAAAAACTTTAGATGACATGTTACAATCTAATTCATTGATGTATACACTATTAGTGCATTAAATATATACCATTAATATTTCAAAAAGATATACATATTTCAATATTGATTCTTTTAAAAGAGTAATATGTTGCTAGATAAATTTCATATGTAAACATTGAAAATATAGAGTGTCAAAGGTTTTGCTATAGTTTCTTATCATATTTAAAATAAATAAAATCATTATTTATAATACACAAAGATATAAATTTATATGCACCTTCTTACCTTTTATTATCGATGAACATGCCTTCAATTATTTTTGTAGCCTAAAAAAAAATCAAGAATAGAAAATAAGAAAACAAAATAAATGGTGTATAATGTAAAATTAAGCTTTTAAAAATTTACATTTTTATTGAGCATTGTAATGCAAGAAATATAATAAATAAAGCATTTTAAACAATGTAAAACAGTTTCTAATGAGGGCAATGCAATGAAATTAAATATTTGTTTCTATAAATTTTTGTTAACATTTGTAAACATCAAACAATATTTATGTCGAAAGTACAAAATATCACTTTTTAAGGATGTTGTATCAACCAATTAGACTAAGCTTTGAATTTTTATCATATATTATTAGATATTCTATTAAAAAATAGTATGTAATTTTTGTTGAATGACTTATAGTGTTTTTGTTAGGATATGATAGACATCCGTTTCCTTCCACAATCTGCAACATTTTCCAGGTTTATCAATAGATTTTTCTCTAACAATTTTTCTTCTCATTTCTTGCAACAAGTCATGCATCCACAAATATTGGTTGTCATCATCGACTTTTATTAAAGATTTTTTAATGAGAACGTCAATTCCAATATCGGGGAAAAACTCACAACCATCTAATACTTTCATTACAAAATCTTTCTTCTCCCCATTGAAGAAGCATGCTATATCTAGAAATATATTTTTCTCTCTTTCTTCCAATCCATCAAAACTAATTCGAAGTTTATTAAGAATTTCTTCATTAGAATCTCTTTTAAGTCTTTCAATCGCACTTCTCCATTGAGTCACATCTCTACCGCATAAAAAGGAACCTAAAACTTTAAGAGCTAATGGGAGCCCATCAGCATAACTTATAACATGGTAAGAAAGCTCAATGAAATCATCTTTCAGCACTATATCACTATGGAAAGCTGTCAAATTGAAAAGTTGAAGCGCATCTGTGTAATCCAATGTTGTGGGTATATACACAAAGCTGTCAAATTGAAAAGTTGAAGCGCATCTGTGTAATCCAATGTTGTGGGTATATACACATCATCAACTTGGCAAGATTGAAGCAAATGTTCATCTCTTGTTGTTACAATGATTCTACTCCCTAATCCGAACCAATCATGCCTTCCAACCAAGCATTTTAAGTGTTGTATGTTATCAACATCATCAAGAACAACAAGAACCTTTTTGCGAGACAACATATGACTAATTATATCATTCCCTTCATGAACATTGAAAAATTTGAAGCATTCATCATGAAAAATTTCCGAAAGAAGTTGTTTCTGTAAAAAAAACTAATCCACATTTGTCTGAAACTTCTCTAATATCAGCAATAAAGCTTTTACTTTCAAAATGATGTGACATTTGATTATAAGCAAGTCTTGCGAGTGTTGTTTTACCGATACCACCCATTCCGCAAATCCCTATAATGCGGACATCATTTTCCCTAATGTTTATTTTCAAATATAAATCCTCCAAGCGTTGACTAATTCCAACCAAGTCACTATGAGTAACTGGGTGACATAGTTTTGTTGATATCTTCTTAATAAACTCTCTAATAAATTATGATTCATGCCTACAAGGAAAGAAATTTTAATTTTTCGAATAATTCTTTTTTCATATTTTCAAATGCACTCTCTTTTTCAATGAATCATGAAACATAATATAGTTTGGAAGCAAACAAGAACCAAGACACTTTTCAATTAAACACATAGGATTGGAAAGAAAAAAAAAGTTATACATATATATCCGAAAAAATAGAAAATAGAGAAGAAAAGAAAATGTTACCTGTTATTTAAATGCCATCCCTTGATTCCAGCCACTTGAATTAAAGCATTTCGCCACCTTTGGATCTTCTCACTATCTTCTTTGTATCTCTCTTCATGTCTAGCAAAGGCTTCTTCCACTTTCTCTTTTTGTTTTCTTAAATCAGATGGATCAACATCGTAAAAAATTGGAAACACTTTATGGCCGTCGTTGTTATGTTGTTTAACAATCTCAGCAAGCTCCTCCAAGCACCAACTTGAGAAGGCATAAGTTTGTGAAAAAACGATTACCGAACACCATGATTGCTGAATTGCTGTAAAGAGTTCTGGCGCGATCTCTTCGCCGGCCTCCAGCTTTGGATCATCCCTGAAAGTGACGATCCCACTCCTACTTAAAGCATCGTAGAGATGATCGGTAAAGTTGTTGCGGGTATCTTCACCTCTAAAACTCAAGAAAACATCAAATTTCTTTCTAGAATTGGACGAAGAAGTTGAAGGTAATGACGGCATGACGATGTGCGAGAAAAAAAAAATGTGGATGTAGTGTTGAAAATCAGAAAATTGATCGCTCAATATGTCTGAAAGAAACTAGAAACTAGAAACAGATCAAATTTCAAGGGAAGAATGAAGGTGGTTTCTAAGCAATTTCTCTATAACCTTTTCATTTTCCAAATGAATGCGCCTAGTTGTGGAAATTGGGGGGTCATAAATGAGTGATTCATGTGAATCCAAGAAGGTGGGTGTTGATAAAATGGAGCCTACAATAATTGCAAGTCTTCTTAAGTTTGTGTTTTACTTGCTTTCTTTTACATAATCATATCTAGTTTATAATATATTATATGTGTTCTTAAGTTTGATAGCTTGCATCTAACTAATGATTCGAATTACTTTGAGCGAATTCCTTAGGCCATGGTTTCAAATGACCACTCCACCATCAACACCTCTACCACCGACAATGAATTCGGCCCGCAACAAAACGTTCCCATTGAAGGAAAAAGGAATTGTGTAATGAATGATGTCACCTTCACCAATTATTTTTCTTATCACAAACCCAAATCAATTTTCTTCCGCTGAATATAAATAATTTATTATTAATTTTCTGCCCTCCAATTTTAGAAAAAAAAATTATTTTAGCCTTTCATTTAATGTTTTATTTTTTTAACTCTTCAATTTATATTTTTTGTCAAATCACTCTAAAATGGATAGATAATTTAATATTTATTCACTTTGCTGATGTGACATACACGTGAATTGCCATGCGGTTAACATGTCAGTATTTAATTAATTTTTTAAATTTTAAAAAATATTTTTTTTATAATTTTTATAATTTTAAATTTTTTAAAATATATTTTTTTTATTTTTTAAAATTTTAAAAAATTAATTAAATGATGATATGTCATCTATGTGGCAATCTACATGTATGCTATATCAATAAAGTTAAAAAAACAAGTTGAAAAATTAAAAACACAAAAAATTAAATAAATAACTAAAATAATTTTTTATAAAATTTGAAGGTTAAATAAATCATTCGGCCTGGAGGTCCAGCAAGGAGAGATCAACCTACAAAATGGATGAGGACTAAGCCTTGCATGGTTTTTTGTTTTTTATTTATATATTTTTTTCTTTTTAGATGGCCCAGCCCCTAAAATGGAAATTTTCCTTTTACAGCCCTTAAAATTTTAAATTTGTAATGGTAAAATTACATTTTGACTCCCCTAAATTTGATAAAAATTTGATTTAATTCTTTAAAAATTATAAATATATAAACTATTAAAATGGTAAATTTGTATTTTTACTATCATAAAAATACAATTTAATTTTGACTCCCTCAAAATTTTCTTGACTTCGCCCCTGCCTATATTAGGCCCTGGGGTAGGGAGTTAGAAGATCATCTTATTCATTTCTTTCTCGATTTTGCATGGATGCAATGACGAAGCCATGTAGAGGCCCAGGGGCCATGGCCCTTCAAAATTTATTTTTTTTTTAAAATTTAATCCTTTGTAAAAATACTATGACCCTCCCAAAAATATAAGTAGGTCCCCTAAGGCTTAAGATTTTTGTAATTTCCCCCTTTGTATATATATTATAACCCTCCTAAAAATATAAGTAAGCCCCTCCAATATTTTTATAGTATTAAATATAATATTAAAAAATTTATTCTTGATATCACAGAAAAAGATTAATCTATATCACTAGTATATTAACTTATCTCAAATTAAGAATTTTTTCTTGATATCTCAGAAAACACAACCGTTGAAAATCTTGCTCATTTCAACCAAAATCATATCTCTAAACCCTAGACATGAACAAAAAATGAATTTATTAATTTTTTTTTAATATTGGATATGAATGAGTCTCTCACACGAAAAAGATCTTCCAATGAATTAAAAGAGCAAACTCTTTATATTCATATTTGAATAAGTGTTAAAAATAAATGTCTAAACATAAATACTTTACAAAAATATATATAAACTTAGGAATTGGAGTAATATTATTTGTACTACAAACCATGAAATTTAAATGATACTTTCTCCGTTTGTTTGCCAGTAAAATATTTTCCGGAAAATGATTTTTGAAAAATGATTTACTTTTCTGGAAATAATTTACATTTCTGGTGTTTAAATGAATCTATGTAAAATATTTTCTGTTGTTTGACAGATTTTCTGAAAATATTTTCCGAAAAAACTGTATTTACATATATTAATAAATATATATATTAATAAATTTATATTTTAAATTATTTTTACATATATTGCAATGATTTATTTATAAATAAATAAATCAAATTAAATATATCAATTAGATGGTTTAATTGCTCAAGATTGGCAATCATCCTGTAAGATTCATTCACATCACATGTAAATGATAAAAACTAATCGTCATATTTGTAGTTAAATAAACAAGTAGCAACAGCTCGTCTAGTAACGTATTGAAGCCAAACAATATATAGATCATGCAGAAAAATATTTAATCTGAAATGAAAATGCACTTTCATCCACATAAAAGTGGATCATAAAAATCCCAATACAAAATGAAAGATAAGGGTGATGTTTGCAGTTTTAACCGTATCCTCAGGCATTCCAGTGCCATTGTAGATCCAACAAATGCCAAAAAGTGAAAAGTTTAGTACATGAGCCGCTCCTTTCAGAACAAAGATTTACGGATCAAGCAATACCTACTAAAGGAATCATACAAAGATGGCTCTACCCGCAAATGACTAACACTTATCTCTATCCTCATTGCTCGTCATTTCACTTTCCCTTCTTCTTGCCCTTTTCAAATACCGAAATTGTTACAATGGCAGAAAGGAACCGGAGAAAAAAATTCATGATGCAACTAGATCAGGTGTTTCAGCCTCAATTGATAACCAAGCGTCATGTACTTTGCCCATCCAATTATCCAACAGCTGCAATGACCAGACTTGTAAACGCCAAAGAAGCCTGCATGTATCCAAGTGATTGGTATCAACCAGTCCGAAAATATAGAAAATTGAAACACCAAACATAGTACTTAATACCAATGCACAACAGTTGAATTTCTACGACTGCCTGCCTATAGAAAGAATCTATTTGATTTGCAGTAACAAGCCAAAGAAAACTGCAAAAAATAAAAATTATCCAACAAATTGTTCAAATACCATATGCATCCAACAAACTGCAAAAAACTGATTATAACAATGAAACTATAATCAATAAATGCAAAAAGAAATGATACATGAGAAAAGTATAGACTATCCTATGTTACTAAGACTCGAACATGAGTGTAGGATACGAATATGTTTCTAACACGAGTAAGTTCAATTTTTTCTAAGTTTTTATGTGTACTTGGAGGGCTCTAAAGAAAAAATTAAATAGTGGGAACGACATACTATTACCAAGTTACAATTCCAACATTATCAAACATCAATTTCATATATACATATATATATTTATAAGCTACATGCAAACAAGAGAAGCTTATCAAATTTTGAAAATATCCATTAAGCAATAAGAAGCACGCACATAAAACATGCCCAAAACCAAGAACTGCCCTTAAACAACCTCAAAATAAGCACTAAATAATCTCAAAACATTAAAGAACAATCCGTTTACAGAACATATTTAGCACACCTTCCAAGTAATGAGACTATCAATCAAATATTCTCTCTCACACATACGCAGATATATAGCATAAAAATTCCACATACATATATAGTACACAATAACCTGAAAAGCCTTAAAACCATACAAGCAATAAAAGTGAACAGATAGAAGGCTTGATCACTCAAACTCATCTTTTGAGTTGGAATAAAAACTCATCCTTTGAGAAGGGAAAAAAAGAAAAAGAAAAAGAAACTACAACATAAGACTCCCTTTTAAATCAATCCAACACAATAAAAAATAAGAATGTATTCATGTAATTGCAATAGCATGAAAAGAAATGCAAAACGAAAAGAGGCTCTTAATAGCAGGCACTTTTCAGTCATTAAACCTCCACATACATTAACATGAGTATTATAAACGAGGCCTATGAACCTTATCTTTGTGCAATTAAAAGTATATTTTCTTAATCAAGACTGCATCGATCATCTCCATAACAATTGGACCAGCTGCAATATATAGTGAATTTAAGAAACTTAGAAATAGGTGCTTACAATTGGATGAGCAAGGAGTTCTCCAAAGTTGTAGATGTTATCTCCCAAAAGAGCAGAAATGGACAGATCAAATGCCAAATCCTATATCAAAAGAGTTCAAATAAAATTAAATGAAATGAAGTCACTGGACAAATATATTCCTCGCAATTTCTTTAGTTCATTTACTTCCATCAATTTTATGACTGGGTTGTAAGGGGCTGGAAAACAGAATATTTAAGCACATCAGCCATCAGACTTCGGAGGCACTGCTGTTAGATGAATAGGTTGATAAAACCATAAGATTCAAATGCTTCCATTCAACTAATACAAATAAACTCACCGATTCTACAGAATAGCAAGGAACCATAAGAACAACTCGGATCAAGAACTTTTGCTCCCGTCAATCCAAGAACACATAATTTAAAAAACTGGATGGAGGAGGAACCGAAAAAGGTCATTGACCAAACTATTTGTGAAAGCAACTAAAGCCCAGTAAGAATCTCAGATGTTCCTATTCAACAGGGAGACAATTAAATCCTTAAACAACTTAAAAAATCATCATTTTGACAACATCGAGCAAAAACATTAGCACTAACAGAATTGGTTTCATGCTTAAGTCCCGTAAAAACCCTTACAATACTCTCTTCCCAAATACAGAGGCATGAAACACACAGATCATCAATCAAATCCAAGAAAAAGTCGTCACAATCACAAAAAAACCGATTTAAATATAGTAAGACATAAGATTATTATAGCACTGAAACAAAACGAGGATCTTTCATAACGTTTTACATTGTGGAACTAACGTAATTCACAAACCTTAAACCTATCAATTCAGGGCGGAAAAAGAAGAAAAAAAAGGAGGTGAAATTGAGGGAAAATATCGCTGAGAGAGCCAGAGAAAAATGAACAACAAAAGAATGATTAGAATTAGAAAATGGTGTAGAAAATATAAAGAGGGTTTTACCTGGATGAAGGAGGAACCGGAAAAGGTCCTTGACCAAACTATTGTCAATGGCACTGATTTGCAACCCAAGGGGAAGGGGGAGGGGGAGAAGAAGCTTCATTTTCAGGAAAATGTCTTACCGATTTCAAAAGGGTAAGATATTTTCCTAAAAAAACACTTTATTTTTCCATGTTTTGTAAAATATTTTACGGTAGGAAATTGTTTTCAGCCATCCAAATATCAAAAAAAGCCTGAAAACCTTTTACATGTTACCAAACAGAATTAAACCTATTTAAGTACTAGAAAGGTCTTATTTTTAATTTTCTAAATAGATAAAAATAATTTTGACCGATTAAATTGAATACATAAATTAGTCTCAAATAAAAATAAAATGATTTTTAACTCGGTCCAAATTATGATCTTATCTTTATTAAAGGATTTCACCTTATTGTTACCTGTTTTGTCACGGAAATTATCTATTTTTCTTTACATTTCTATCTCAAGTTGATTATATTTATTTCAACCTACAAATAAAATATAGATGTAAGTGTATATATAATGAAAATAAAATTTTAATAAAAAAATGAAACTACACATTTCAGTTATGTAAAAAGGAATGAATTAAGCTACTAAAATTTTAAATGATATATATAAACTATGTTATCAACATTTGTGATATGTACGGAATATGAGCTTCTGTTGAATATGAGTAAAAGATTTATAACTTTTTGGTATGTAAGAAGGATCGTAAATAAGTCTAGATTGATCACATTAAATAAAAGATGTGTAAAAAAGTTCATAGGACAAGACTGGTTAAGTAGTTTACCACACACTACAGGAAAATAAGGATTTAGCGGCATTTTATTAAAAAAGGCCACAAAAATATACATTAGCGGCGTTTTGCCAAAAACGCCGCTAAAAACATAGCAATAGCGGCTTTTTTTGGCAAAGCGCCGCTAAAAAACAGAGCAATAGCGGCGTTTTTGGCAAAGCGCCGCTAAAAATAGAGCAATAGCGGCGTTTTTTGCGAAGCGCCGCTAAAAAACAGAGCAATAGCACCGTTTTTAGTAAAGCGCTAAAAAATAGAGCAATAGCGGCGTTTTTGGCAGAGCGCCGCTAAAAGTCATATAACCCCTAAATCCTTAAACACCCAAAAAAATCATAGACACTAGTCTATATAACTCCTAAAACCCTAAACCCAAAAAAACCCTAAACACTAATCTATAATTCCTAAAACCCTAAACCCCAAAAACATCATATGGATGTTGATATGTATATACATAGATATTAATGTAAAAGCTTATGTTCATAATAAATTACGAAAGCAATACTTAATATTGATTAAATTTATTTTTAGGTTTAGGGTTTAATATTTAAGATTTAAGGTCTATAATTTAGAGTTTTATGGTTTAAGGTTTAATGGCCATGGGTAATATGCTAATCTCAAGTGAATCATATTCAATTAAATCCTAAACCCTATAATTAATATATATTTAGGGGCATAAGTAGGGTTGAAAGGGTCTTTGCCTTTCTAAAATGAAAAATTGTCCATTTCGATTTTTTTTGAAATTTTTAAAAGGTAAAATTACACTTCATCCCTTTGAATAATGGAAAATTTTTTTATTTAATCGTTTCAAAATTATAAAAATATATGCTAAACTTTAATGTTTAAAGTTTAGATGATAGGGGGTAAGGGTTAGAGGTTAACGGGTAAAAGTTTAGGGTTTATGTTTTATGACTTAATGTTAAGGGTTTAGATTAATACTTTTATTTTCAAAAATATTTACGCAAAAGATAAACAATAGTGGCGTTTTTATAAAAAACGCCGCAAACAATCATTTTACTTAAAAAAAAATGGCGCTTTTTTTCCCAAATCCCCCCTCCCTTCGAAACCCTAAATTTTCCCCTAAAATTCTTTCCCTTTGGTTTTGAAAAAACCCAATTCTTATATTCATTATTCTGTTCTTAATTTCGGTTTTGATTTTTCTATGTTCTTTCTTCAAATTTTTAGACTCTCTGCAAATTTTGAAGGACCTGCCTCTGGGCTCTGTACTTAAATCCTAGTCTAAAGACATGCAAGCAAGAATGCAGATTTTTGTTCAAACAGATTCAAACAATTAAAGATACAATGGATTTGTACTGCAGAATGCGGATTCAAGACATGCAACTTGCAAGCAAGAATCAAGAGTATTTTTCAGGTACTTACTTGGAGTTTACGGTCTTTGCCTCTATCGATTTGGTCTTTGCCTCTTTGGAGTTTACGGTCTCTAAACTCTAAACCGAAATATGATTGCTTTTAAGTTTCTTTTTTTTGTATGATTTAGATGGAATTATATAGTGGGGTGAAGTGAAAAACAAAAAAGATTGGAACTTTGAGAATGTTGCTTGAATTGTCCTTTATTTGCTGTGTTTTTTTTGTAATTACATATATCCTAAACTCGATCTTGTGAACATGAAGACTGATTTCCTTAACCGAAATGTCAATGAAGGATTCAGTGGAGGTGAAAGGAAGCGCAATGAGATTTTGCAGCTTGCGGTAATATGATATAATGTCTTCTGTAATTCATTGTGGAATTGTTTTGTCCTCATTTGATAGTTGCAGTGGAATATTCTTGTTTGAACTTAGAATTGCTGTTCATGGCTTACATGCTATTGCAGGAGCTATTACTATACACTATTTTAATATTTCAGCTTTATTAATAATTTTTAGATATGGATGGATGGCTAGGATTATAAGTTTTCCTTAGAGTTTTAATACAGGGCTAGGATTGAAGTCTGGAATCCTAGTATAAATTGGCTGTAAATTAGATTTACAGCCACCTCATTGTTTTCTTTTAATTAATAGACTTAAGAAATTAGAGGTTTTCAACCCTACGGTCTCCCCCCCCAGAAATTAGAGCTTTTAGAATCAATTGCAGCATGTAAGTTGCAGCCTTTTGTCAACTAACTAAATAATGATGATTGAATTTTTTTAGCTAAAGAATGACCAATAACTTAATAGACTAGTCCTGTTTTAGAAGGTAGAACTTGCTCTTTCTCTGTATATCTGTATTGTAATAGTCATATGAGCTCTTTTGAGTTTGGCAGCAACTAATTGAACTTGGATGGGGCATTTTCATCATTACATGAGCAAAGTTATTTTTGACTTGTACAATACCATTATAACAGCCATGAACTGGAATTACATGTGATATTAGTAACTTGTACCAGCCCTTAAGGCTTCGACTTTACTTAAAACAGGAATTACATGTGATCTTTGGCAATTTTGCCCAGTAGAATTAAGCTAATTTTATGGTTCTAGCTTTAATTAATGCAGGACTGAGCAATACTTCCTTTACAGGTCAGTTTCCTGTTTCTCTGTCATGGATGGATGTATTTATTGGAATATGGAACTAAGTAACTTAATACAAAGATGTTATGCCTTATATCATTTAGGTGTCAACTTTATTTTAACAGATGTTATGCCTTATATGATACTATATGAGACAAATATATTCCATAGTTTTTCTTATCCTTCTGTTTTTGTGCCGTTATACTCTCTAATCACATGATTTCCCTAAGCCAACCCCGTCAATAATGATTGATTGCTGATGTAACAATGTTTGATTGCTAATCACATGATTTTCACTTTTGTTTTCTCTTCAAAGTCTGCTGTTAAGTTTACAGTGAGCCAGTTGACTGCATTTCTTTTTTCATTTTTTACAACTTTTTCTGACCAACAATTTATTTGTTACATATATGTTTTATTTTATTTTAATCGTTAGTTGTATGTCACTTCTAGGATAAGCCAAAATAAAGTGAAGAACCCATTGTTTCCAATTAAAATTTTCTGACATCTGCCAGAAATTTTATGAAGCTTTCTTACGGAAACATTAAATATTTTGGCCAAATCCATGGCCGCCAATTAAATTCACTCTTAAATGAAAGATGATTTGAAAAAAAGAAAACAAGCAAGCAAACAAACAGATTAATTCTTTTGCGAATATTGGATCCAAACAAATAGAATTTCTTTTCTCATGGAGTACCGGTATTTTCTCGGATTCTTTCTTCTTCTTTTGATCAATTTTACTTTGGTTTCGGCTGAGATTAATGGATCGGTGCTTAAAATGAGAGGAGGAACTTCTTCTGTTCAATTTGATCCCACTTCTGTTACTCAACTCTCATGGCGCCCCAGGTAACTTCAAATTCCAATCCTTTTTGCAGTTCAGCTTATTCAAAACTTTAAAATTTACGATTTTTTTTCTTGAAGGGCTTTTATTTACAATGGATTTTTATCAAGTGAGGAATGTGATCACCTTATTTTTCTGGTAAGCAACCATTTCTCTTTTGTTGTTGAAGAATTTCAACATATAAAAAAAGAAATTGTATTAATTTCAGGCTAAGGATAAGTTAGAGAAGTCAATGGTGGCAGATGATGTATCAGGCCAGAGTATTGAAAGTGAAGTTCGAACCAGCTCCGGCATGTTTCTTGAGAAAGCTCTGGTATATAAATGAATTGTCTTTCATTCCTTTTTTTAGCTTAAAGCTGTGAAATTACTAGAATTTATGTTAATTTAAGAGAGGAATGCTGAATTTATGAGTCGAATTGTTGAATTTAGAAGTAAAATGAATTGATCTATTATCCATATGATCTTGTTTTTATGTAATTTTATGCAATCTTATTCTTGCTTTGTTTAAGAAAGGATGAAGCATCTGGCTGTTTATAATTATGTCATTGTATCAGTACTTTCATGCTTTTTTTCCCTTCTGTGGGATACTGATCATAGCTGTTTGAGATTGTTCTATTTTTGAGAACATGTATTTGATATAGACTGACTATATGAACTGAAATTTGCGTGGTGCTTGTGAGATTTTAATCACTTGAATGGTACATCATCTGATATTTGGTCTTACGGAGTTATTCTCTTTGTTCTCATGGCTGGTTATTTGCCTTTTGATGATCCAAGCCTTATAGGCTTGTATAAGAAAGTAAGTACCCTCCAGGTTTGGCCAGTCTTGCTGTCCATCATGGTTTTCATCTGGTGCTAGGAATTTGATTAAGCGTATTCTTGATCCAAAAACCCTCTTACCGTAAGTTTCAAATTCAATTCATCCTATGAAAATTTGTGATTACATGCAATTTTTGATCACAATATAAGCTTTGGCACATGCATTTTGGTTGAAATTCTGCATGTTCTTTTTTGCAACGTATAACTATTCCTGAAATTCTACAAGATGAATGGTTCAAGAAAGGGTACAAGCCACTAAAATTTGAGCAAGATGAGGATGTAAATCTTGATGATAATATCTTATATTTTACATGGTTATGATATCTTTATATTTAATCTAATTTTTATTATTTATTTTAGTTTTGATTATAAATTTTTATTTTTATTTTAATATTTTTAGTTAAAATTTTAATAGAAAATTTTATTCTTCGCTATATTTTGATAATGAATTTTAATTTTTTTATATTTTTCATGATTTTTATAATATTTTATTTTTTTTCCAAAAACGCCGCTAAAGGGCATGGCCTTTAGCGGCGTTTGCGAGAAAAGCCGCCGCTAAAGGTCATGACCTTGACCTTTAGCGGCGTTTTTTTAAATAAACGCCACAAACTTTAGTAGCGTCATCTATAGTGGCATTTTTTTGCGCCGCTTGTAAAAACGCTACAAATAGTTTTAGCGGCACTTAAAAGCGCCGCTAAAGACCTTAAAAAATGCCGCTAAAAGTCAATTTTGCTGCAGTGACAGTTAATGCTACTTACCTGATTGGCCCATTATAAAATTAAAAAATTTTTGCATCAATTTTGGTTGCAGCCCTTCTTCCTCCGCTTCCTCGGAGATATTACGTTCTTGTTTTATGTCAGAAGTGCTACCTACTGATCCATCGTTGTGAGCAAAGTGTTGGTGGATGTGTTCAAAATTTGGTGAAGATTGAGTGATATGGCATTGCAACTCTTTTATTTCTTCCAAATCTTTCTCATACACTATTCTAACACCACACTTCTTCACCTTAAGGCTATGACCATTGAAAAACACATGAAGCCCATCACGTTTATGATCTAAGCAATCTGTTGTCTGTAAATTATTGGTTTCACAGCCACCATATTTATCCTTCAAGGAAAATGGATATACTTTATCACGCGACCAATAACGAAGAAAAATGTGATCTTTCATTATGGGCTTGTTGAATCGTTTACCCACCAACTAGCCTCTCATCTCAATGTGTCGAGGATTTCTACCATACATTAACGCTCTGAAGTCGATAAAGCCCACACCCTTTGAAGCATCATTATTGACAAAAATGCAGCAACAAGCAACTCCAATCCATTCACTATCCTCTTGAAGGTTGATAGGTAAGGGAATCTTAATAAAGGAGTCACCTTTTTGTTGGCTAAACCATTCTGGGATTTCACTTCCCGGCATGATAATATCAAACATTTTTCTTGAATTTGCAAATGCCCAAAATAAATCACAAGTCGTTTGGTAACTAAAACCATAAATTCTCAAGTATGAGATTTTATAAGGGAGAAAAAGAGAGATTAATCGACCTTAAGATGTTTTCTCAGCAGTGTTAATGCATTCATATTCTCAACCAATTTGAAGCAGTTAAAGGCTCTAATAGCAGCCGAATCCACTAAATTGCATACTTTTGATGGACTTGCAACTACTTCAAGTGAAGAACAACCCTCTAGCCACACATCTTCTATACTTGTTGGTAGCTCAGGCAACGAGTTAAGCTTCATGCAATTTGATAATGCAATCAATTTAAGCTTGGAAAGTTGAGTCAGAGCCAAAGGAACGGTGATGAAATTGTTATCGTTAAGATAAAGCCATTTCAAAGAGGATAGACCATGAATATCTGCTTCACCAAGAGTGCACATGTTGCAATTTGACAATATAAGAACTTCAAGCTTGGAGAGTCGTGTAAGAGATGCAGGTATACTGACGAAATTGTTACCACTAAGATCAAGTTCTTTCAAAAAGGATAGACCAGAAATATCACGGGGAATATCTCCTTCACAAAGATTGCAGTCCCTTAGTTTTAGCTCTCTTAATGAACTCAAACCTGAAAATGAAGGTAACATCGGAGCAATGGAATTTGTCCTTCCTCTTTTGCATCCATTGAAAGACAGAACTTTAAGATTTTTAAATTGAAAAATGAAGGATGGTGGTTCGGTTATGGCTGTTTCAGTCAAGTCGAGCTCTTCCAAAAACTTTTCATGCTGCAAATTCTCCGATAAATTTTCAACTCTATGACAACCGGAAAGATCTAGAGTTTTTAGACGTTTCATTTTTCCATCAACCTCCGGAAACCTTACAAGACTTGAGCAACCCGAAAGAATTAATGTTTCAAGATATTCCATTCTAATTATGGTCGGAAAACTCCTAAGACTTTTGCAATCTTTTAAATTCAAAACTTTAAGGCTCTTAAGTACTGCGATTGATGGATGAACATCTACTAATTTGGTACAACCTTTCAATGTTAGAACTTCAAGATTTGATGCCGTTGTGAAGTCTGGTGTCTTGATTAGGTTTTGGAACCCTTCGAGGTCCATCATTTTCAACTTACACAGGAGCTGTTGAAGATCACAATAAATTAGAAACAAATGAGAAAACATAATAATGCTTATTTTTTTGTTTTTTTACCTTAATCAAAGTTTAATCATTTATATTAAAATAAGCTAAAATACAAGGATGAGATGAATTAATTCTTACTCTATTTCCCTTCCATAGTTGTTGAATGCGACTATATGGTAAAAGAAGTGCAACAAGGTTGTCCGGTTGGCTTGAAGGCAACGATCTTAAAGGGCATCCTTTCTAATCTAAAAGCCGTAGCTCATTAGAAAGAAATTTAAGATAATCACAATTTGATAGGCAAAGCACTTTGAGCAATCTCAATTTTTTCATTTTTGAGAAAGCATCGGCTCTCAAATTGAACATCTTGCTTGATTCCCTAATAATCATAAATAAAACAAAATGAAAATGAGCTTCACAATATACAGAAACATTCATATCTAAAAGTTATGTTATAATCTAATTCATTGATATGCTATTAATATTTCAAAAAGACATACATTTATAAATTTCAGAATTAAACATTGAAATATTGAGTGTTAAAGATTTTGTTATAATTTTTTATCATATTTAAAAATATAAAATAATTATTTACAATACACATAAATATAAATTTGTCTTCTTACCTTTTATTATCGATGATTATACCTTCAATCATTTCTGTACCCTAAAAAAAATCAAGAATAGAAAATAAGAAAATAAAATAAATGGTGTATAATGTAGAATAAAACTTTTAAAAACTTACATTTTTATTTAGCATTATTATATTCTAAATATAATAAATAAAGCATTTTAAATGAAGTAAAACAATTTCTACAAATATTATGCTCTAAAGAGGGTAATGCAATGAAATTAAATATTTATTTCTACAAATCTTTTTAATATTTGTAAACAAACTACAAAATGGAGCAATTTAAATACTAAAGAAGCAGGCACTGAATCACACCTAAACACATTGCAGGCATCCAATGGTATATTCTCTTATTATTCCCTTTTTCATAAAGTACTTATTTTTAACATTATGTTTGGCTTTCATATATATAATCTTCCAAATAGATAAAAAAAAAATTTTAACAGATTAAATAGGACACATATCACATTTACTTTACAAGAAAAAATTGATTGAGACTGTAATTCCACATTATCTCTATCTCTTTTTGATAAATAAAAAAAAAATTAGATTTTTCCTCATTGGAAGTCACACGCATGGATTTGCCTTTTGATGGACTTGGAGGTGCAACTACTTCAAGCGAAGCACAACCATCTATCTTCACATTCATTATGGTTGCTAGAAGCTCAGGCAATGATTCAAGCTCCCTACAATTTGAAAATCTAAGAAATAGAAGCTTGGAAAGTCGAGTAAGAGACACAGGTATGCTAATGAAATTGTTACCACTAAGATCAAGTTCTTTCAAAGAGGAACCACAAGAAATGTCACTAGGAATATCTCCTTCCCTAATATTGAAGGATGGTGGTTCTGTTATGGTTGTTTCACTCAAGTCAAGCTCTTCCAAAAATTCTACTTGTTGCAAACTCTGGAAATTTTTTTAACTTTATAACAACCAGAAAGATGAAGAGTTTTTAGACGTTTCATTTTCCCATCAATCTCTGGAAACCTTGCAAGATTTGAGTAACCCGAAAAAATTAATGTTTCAAGAGATTCCGTTCCAATTGTTTCTCACTGTTTACAATTATTTCTGGCTCAGGTTTGTTCTCTTTTGCATCGAAAATTAACCTCTGATTCTTTTATAATTTAAAATTGTTGACTTCTTTATGTCAGGTGTTTTGCTCTCAAATATGCTGCCTGCCCTGTGATGTGTGTAGATCAGGTAATTTACTAGAGGCAGAAAGTTTGGAAATGAAAATCGCACTTAAATTAGTTTCTGATGGGATTAGGTTCTCATGCAAAGTTGTATTTGTTGCTTAGGATCGCATCTGTATTTCATTTTCCCAACATTTTCTTCCACTTAGCTTGGTAATGTGGTTATTTCAATGTTTGCATATTATCACGGCGAAACTAGATGGAGGTCCAGGGAGGAGAGATCAACCTGAAGGAATGGATGGCGAATAAATCTTGCACAGTATGATTGATTTTGTTGGGGTTTTGACAGTAGCAAAAGAAGATAACAAGACAGAGAACAAAAGAGGATTGGTTTTGTTGGGGTTTTGACAGTAGCAAAAGAAGATAACAAGACAGAGAGCAAAAGAGCAAGAAGCTTGATATAGTTTAGTTGCTCACAAACTGCAGTAAGAAAGCAATCTATTTTACAAAACTGATATGCTTGCTCATTCAATAAGAAAATAATCCCACTAATCAGCATTGGGACAATTAAAAACATGGCTTGTATGTATGAATAAGCAGACTTATCAGCTCAATCAGCACCTAAGCATATCGATACATCAACAGCTAAGTTCATTTTCAACCAAATTAAATTACTGTTAGAGTTGGCCTGCATGCAGCACAAGCAGCACCAAGGTGCAGAGAAGCAAAAAATTCAAAAAAGTTTATTTAAAATACTATAATTTACATTACATGTAAAAAAAAAAAAGAAAGAAAGCTAATTAAGTAATAACATTATCTATTTCTCAAAATCCTAATTCTCTAAATTCACCCGAGCCTATAATTGCTGAAGTGTCCGCTTTCATTCCAACTTGATGACTTTTGTTGGTCCCTCACTAGCATGATTCTTTTAGCAAACTTTCATACTTCTATTAGCCTAAGGGACAAACATAAAACATCAAGGTTATTCTCGCTGCATAGAGATCGTTGCATTGAGATCATCTATATCACTAGGCATTGTATAAAACTGTGACTCCACTTTATTCCTATCACCTCCTAATAGGAGAATAACAAATCAGAATTTTTTTTTCCTGATTTTCAACTTTTTCCTCCTAAAAAAATTTAAATTCAACTAAAAATACTAAAAAATTGATTTATCATTCTTTTATTGAAAAGGTAAAAAGATGACATAAAATCACAATTTTATATAATCTTTTCTCTATCATATAATCTTTTCTCTATCACTAGTATATTAACTTACCTCAAATCAAGAAAATTTTGTTAATATCACAGAAAAAAAAAACAACAGTTAAAAATCTTACTCATGTCAATCAAAAATCATATATTTATTTCTCTAAACACTAATATTAGACAAGAACAAAAATTGAGTTTATTGAATTTAAAAAAATATATACTGAATATGAATATGTTTCTCACATTGGAAAAGATTTTCCAATTAATTAAAAGACTATACTTTATATTCATATTTGAGTAATTCTTAAAAATAAATGTATAAATATAAATACTTTACAACTATATATATATATATAAACTTAAGAGTTGGAGTAATATTATTTGTACTACAAACCATGAAATTTAAATGATACTTTTATTAAGAGTAATTAAACCTATTTAAATACTAGAAAGGACTTATTTTTAATCTTCTAAATATATAAAAATAATTTTGACTGATTAAATTGAACACATAAGTTAGTGTCAAATAAAAATAAATTGGTTTCTAACTCGATCCAAATTCTGATCTGATCTTTATTAAAGGATTTCACCTTATTGTTACCTGTTTTGTCACGGAAACTATCCATTTTTTTCTACATTTCTATCTCAAGTTAATTATATTTATTTCTAACCTACAAATAAAATATAGATGTAAGTGTATATATTATGAAAATAAAATTTTAATAAAAAATGAAACTATGATATCAACATTTGTGATATGTACGGAATATGAGCTCCTGTTGAATATGAGTAAAAGATTTATAACTTTGTGGTATGTAAGAAGGATCGTAAGTAAGTCTAGATTGATCACATTAAATGAAAGATGTGAAAAAAAGTTAATAGGACAAGATTGGTTAAGTAGTTTACCACAGTTAATGCTTCTTCCCTGATTGGCCCATTATAAAATTGAAAAATTTTTGCAACAGTTTTGGTTGCTGCCCCTCTTCCTCCGCTTCCTCGGAGATATTACGTTCTTGTTTAATGTCAGAAGTGCTACCTACTGATCCATCGTTGTGAGCAGAGTGTTGGTGGATGTGTTCAAAATTTGGTGAAGATTGAGGGGTATGGCACTGCAACTCTTTTATTTCTTCCAAATCTTTCTCATACACTATTCTAACACCACACTTCTTCACCTTAAGGCTATGAGCATTGAAATACACATGAAGCCCATCACGTTTATGATCTAAGCAATCTGTTGTCCGTAAATTATTGGTTTCACAGCCACCATATTTATCTTTCAAGGAAAATGGATATAATTTATCACGCGACCAATAACGAAGAAAAATGTGATCTTTCAGTATGGGATAGCTGAATCGTTTACCCACCAACCAGCCTCTCCTCTCAATCAGTCGACGATTTCTACCATACATTAACGCTCCACAGTCGATAAAGCCCACATCCCTTGAAGCATCATTATTGACAAAAATGCAGCAACAAGCAACCCCAATCCATTCACTATCCTCTTGAAGGTTGATAGGTAAGGGAATCTTAATAAAGAAGTCACCTTTTTGTTGGCTAAACCATTCTGGGATTTCACTTCCTGGCATGATAATATCAAACATTTTTCTTGAATTTGCAAATGCCTGCAAAATAAACCACAAGTCGTTTGGTAACTAAACCATAAATTCTCAAGTATGAGATTTTGTAAGGGAGAAAAAGAGAGATTAATCGACCTTAAGATGTTTTCTCAGCAGTGTTAATGCATTGATATTCTCAGCCAATTTGAAGCAGTTAAAGGCTCTAATAGCAGCCATATCCACTAAATTGCATACTTTTGATGGACTTGCAACTACTTCAAGTGAAGAACAACCATCTAGCCTCACATCTTCTATACTTGTTGGTAGCTCAGGCAACGAGTTAAGCTTCATGCAATTTGATAATTCAAGCAATTTAAGCTTGGTAAGTTGAGTCAGAGCCAAAGGAACGGTGATGAAATTGTTACCTTTAAGATAAAGCCATTTCAAAGAGGATAGACCATGAATATCTGCTTCACCAAGAGTGCAAATGTTGCAATTTGACAGTATAAGATCTTCAAGCTTGGAGAGTCGTGTAAGAGATGCAGGTATACTGGTGAAATTGTTACCACTAAGATCAAGTTCTTTCAAAGAGGATAGACCAGAAATATCAGGGGGAATATCTCCTTCACAAAGATTGCGGTCCCTTAGATTTAGCTTTCCTAATGAACTCAAACCTGACAATGAAGGTAACATCGGAGCGAT
The DNA here is from genome assembly GCF_007990345.1 of Gossypium hirsutum. Taxonomy (NCBI): domain Eukaryota; kingdom Viridiplantae; phylum Streptophyta; class Magnoliopsida; order Malvales; family Malvaceae; genus Gossypium; species Gossypium hirsutum. Next base: position 119,196,742 of record NC_053434.1, read on the forward strand.
GGAATTTGTCCTTCCTCTTTTGCATCCATTGAAAGACAGAACTTTAAGATTTTTAAATTGAAAAATGAAGGGTGGGGGTTCTGTTATGGCTGTTTCACTAAAGTCGAGCTCTTCCAAAAACTTTGCATGCTGCAAATTCTCTGATAAATTTTCAACTCTATAACAACCGGAAAGATCTAGAGTTTTTAGACGTTTCATTTTCCTATCAATCTCCGGAAACCTTATAAGACTTGAGCAACCCGAAAGAATTAATGTTTCAAGAGATTCCATTCCAATTATGGTCGGAAGACTCCTAAGACTTTTGCAATCTCTTAAATTCAAAACTTTAAGGCTCTTAAGTACTGCGATTGATGGATGGACATCCACTAATTTGGTACAACCCTTCAATGTTAGAACTTCAAGATTTGATGCCGTTGTGAAGTCTGGTGTCTTGATCAGGTTTTGGGACCCTTCAAGGTTCATCAATTTCAACTTACACAAGGGCTATTGAAGATCACAATAAATTAGAAACAAATGAGAAAACATAATAAGCTTATTTTTCTTTTTCACCTTAATCAAAGTTTAATCATTTATATTAAAATAAGCTAAAAAAACAAGGATGAGATGAGTTAATTCTTACTCTATTTCCCTTCCATAGTTGTTGAATACGACTATATGGTAAAAGAAGTGCAATAAGATTGTCCGGTTGGAAGCTTGAAGGCAATGATTTTAAAGGGCATCCTTTCCAATCTAAAAGCCGTAGCTCATTAGAAAGAAATTTGAGATAATCACAATTTGACAGGCAAAGTACTTTGAGCAATCTCAATTTTTTCATTTTTGAAAAGGCATCGACACTCAAGTTGAGCATCTTGCTCGATTCCCTAATAATCATGAATAAAACAAAATGAAAATGAGCTTCACAATATACAAAACCATTCATATCTAAAAGTTATGTTATAATCTAATTCATTGATATACTATTAATATTTCAAAAAGACATACATTTCTCTATTGATTCTTTTGAAAGAGTAATACGCTACAAGATAAATTTCATAATTAAACATTGAAATGTAAGTGTCAAAGGTTTTGCTATAATTTCTTATTATATTTAAAAATATAAAATAATTATTTACAATACACATAAATATAAGTTTATATATCTTCTTACCTTTTATTATCGATGATTATACTTTCAATCATTTCTGTACCCTAAGAAAAATCAAGAATAGAAAATAAGAAAACAAAATAAATGGTGTATAATGTAGAATAAAACTTTTAAAAACTTACATTTTTATTTAGCATTATTATATTCTAAATATAATAAATAAAGCATTTTAAATGAAGTAAAACAATTTCTACAAATATTATGCTCTAAAGAGGGTAATACAATGAAATCAAATATTTATTTCTACAAATCTTTTTAATATTTGTAAACATCAAACATCACTTATCTCAAAGTTACTAAATATCACCTTTTAAGAATAGTTGTATCAACCAATTTGATTAAGCTTTGGATATATATCATATATTGATTTGTTATTATATAACAAAATAGAAATAGTATGTAACTTTTGTTAAATGACTTACAGTGTTTTTTGTTAGGACATGATGGACGTCCATTTCCTCCCACAATCTGCAACGTTTTCCAGGTTCATCAACACATTTTTCTTTAACAATTTTTCTTCCCATTTCTTGCAACAAGTTATGCATCCTCAATTCTTTGTGTTCATCGACTTTTATGAGAGATTTTTTAATGAGAACATCAATGCCAATATCTGGGAAAAACTCACAACCATCCAATACTTTGATTACAAAATCTTTCTTCTCCCCATTGAAGAAGCATGCTATATCTAGAAATATATTCTTCTCTGTTTCTTCCAGGCCATCAAAACTAATTCGAAGTTTATCGAGAATTTCTTTATTAGAATCTCTTTTAAGTCTTTCAATTGCACTTCTCCATACAGTAGCATCTCTACCGCACAAAAAGCAACCCAAAATTTCAAGAGCTAAAGGGAGACCATCAGCATATTTTACAACATGGAAAGAAAGCCCAATGAAATCTTCCGGTACTGTAGCACTATGGAAAGCTTTCCGGTTGAAAAGTTGCAGCGCATCTTTGGTATTCAATGTTGTGGAGATATACACGTCATCAACTTGGCAACATCGAAGCAAATGTTCGTCTCTTGTTGTTACAATGATTCTACTCCCTAATCTGAACCAATCATGCCTTCCAGCCAAGTATTTTAAGTGTTGTATGTTATCAACATCATCAAGAACAACAAGAACCTTTTTGCGAGGCAACATATGTCTAATTATATTATTCCCTTCATCAACATTGGAAATTCTGGAGTAGTCATAGTAAAATATATCTGAAAGAAGACGTTTCTGTAAAGAAACTAGTCCATATTTTTCTGAATCTTCTCGAATATTAGCAATAAAGCTTTTAGCTTCAAAATGAGGTGACAATTCATTATAAGCACGGTTTGCGAGTGTTGTTTTACCGATACCACCCATTCCACAAATCCCTATAATGCGGACATCATTTTCCCCGATGTTTATTTTCAAATATAAACCCTCCAAGCGTTCAGGAATTCCAACCAAGCCACTATCATGAGTAACTGGATATGCCTGACAAAGTTTTGTTGATATCTCCTGAACAATCTCTCTAATAAAGTCTGATTCATGCCTAAAAAAAAAAAAGAAATTTTAATTTTTTTTGTATAAATTAAAATTTTGTTGATGTCTTTCAAATGCACTTTCTTTTTCAATGAATTATGAAACATAATATAATTTGGAAGCAAGAATTAAAAAGCAAGATCTGTTGCGGGACCAGAACACAAAATTTGCTCTTTTATTGAAATACGACACTTTTCAATTAAACACATAGGATTGGACTTGTTATTTAAATAGAAAAGAAAGAATTACCTGTTATTTAAATGCCATCCCCTGACTCCAGCCACTAGAATTAAAGCATTTCGCCACCTTTGGATCTTCTCACTTTCTTCTTTGTATCTCTCTTCATGTCTGGCAAAGGCTTCTTTCACTTTCCCTTTTTGATTTCTTAAATCAGATGGATCAACATCGTAAAAAATTGGAAACACTTTATGGCCGTCGTTTTTATGTTGTTTAACAATCTCAGCAAGCTCCTCCAAGCACCAACTTGAAAAGGCATAAGTTTGTGAAAAAACGATTACCGAGCACCATGATTCCTGAATTGCTTTCAAGAGTTCTGGCGCGATCTCTTCGCCGGCCTCCAGCTTTTGATCATCCCTGAAAGTGACGATCCATCTCCTCTTTAAAGCAGCATAGAGATGATCGGTGAAGTTTCTGCGAGTATCTTCACCTCTAAAACTCAAGAAAACATCATATTTCTTTCTAGAATTGGATGAGGAAGTTGAAGGTAATGACAACATGACGATGTTTGAGAAGAAAAATATTTCTCGATGTAGTGTTTAAAATCAGAAAACCGATCGTTCAATACGTCTGAAAGAAACTAGAAACAATAAGAATATGAGAATGAAGAAGGAAAACAGATCAAAATTCCAGGGAAGAGTAAAGGTGGTTTCTAAGCAAATTTTAACCTTTTCGTTTTCCAAATGAATACGCGTAGGTGTGGAAATTGGGGGGTCATAAATGAGTGATGCATGTGAATCCAAGAAGGTGGGTGTTGATAAAATGGAGCCTACAATAATTGCAAGTCTTCTTTAAGTTTGTTTTTTACTTGCTTTCTCTGTTAACTTTTGATTTTTTTTGGGTTAAATCACTCTAAAATGCATAGAAAAAATAATATTTATTGGCATACGTGTGAATTACCATGCAGATGATATATCAGTATTTAATTAATTTTTAAAATTTTTAAAAATATTTTTTATTTTTTAATTTAAAAAAAATTAATTAAATGATGTTATTCATGTGCATGTATGCTATATCAATAAACACAAGTTAAAAACCTAAAAACACAAAAGAATTAAATAAATAACTAAAATATTTTTTTTTATAAAATTTGACGGTAAAATAAATCCTTCAACCTGGAAATCAAGCAAGGAGAGATCAACCTACAGGATGGATGAGGACTAAGCCTTGCATGGTTTTTTGTTTTTTATTTTTTATTTATATTTTATTTTCTTTTTAGATGGCACTGACTTTTTAAAATGACATTTTCTTTTTAGTGCCCTTACAATTTTAAATTTGTAATGATAAAATTACACTTTGACTCCCTTAAAAATGATAAAAATTAAATTTAATCCTTTAAAAATTATAAATATATAAACTAATAAAATGAAAAAATTATATTTTTACTATTATAAAAAATACAATTTAATTTCAACCAAAAAATTTCCTTTCTTTGCCCTGCCTATATTAGGGCTTGGGGTAGGGAGTTAGAAAATCATCTTATTCATTTCTTTCTCAATTTTGCATGGATGCAACAATAGAGCCATGTAGAGGCCCATGGGCCATGGGTCTCCAAAATTTAATTTAATTTTTTCAAATTTAGTCCTTTATAAATATACTATGACCCTTCTAGAAATATAAGTAGGTCCTCTGAGGCTTAAGATTTTTGTAATTTCCCCCTTTATATATATTATAGCCTTCCTAAAAATATAAGTAAGGCCCTCCAATATTTTTATAGTATTAAAAATAATATTAAAAAAATTATTCTTGATATCACAAAAAAAGATTGATCTATATCATTGATTTATTAACTTATCTCAAATTGAGAAATTTTTCCTAATACCACAGAAAACACGACCATTGAAAATCTTGCTCACCTCAACCGAAATCATATCTCTAAACCCTAATTTTAGACATGAACAAAAAATAAATCTATTAATTTTTTTTAAAAATATTGGATATGAATGTGTCTCTCACATGAAAATGACCTTCCAATTAATTAAAGGGTAAACTGCAAAAATAGTCACTTTTGTTTGTCTCAGGTTACATTTTGGTCATTTATGTTTGAAATGTTACGTTTTAGTCCCTTATGTTATAATTTTGTTACGAAATGGTCACTCTTCCGTTAAGTTTCGTTATCTCTCTAACTATAATCCTACGTGGCAGTCCAACTAGATTTTAAGTGCCAACTTGGATTTCCTAATGGGATGAGAATAGATTTTTTATTAAATAAATTTAATTAATTACAAATTTTAAACCCTAAATCTGAGTTAAAAAATCATTCATCTCCCCCTTTTTTTAGTTTTCTTTTTCAATTAACTAAAAAAGCTATTATCATCAAAAAAAATTATTCACGTGCAAAAACAAAAGAGGATTCAATGGAGGGTCCAGCAACAATTTTATGTTCTAAAACTTAAAATGGAGTGGTTGTCGACAAATAAGAAGATGGTAATCATTATTGCCCCTAATCATTGTATTTTCCAATTCTTCACATTCTTGAATAATTAGTTTTTCAATTCGATTTTTTCTGATCTGAATCAACTTATTTGTTCACAATCCCTTTGTGGGTATCCCTTTTTTTCTGATCTGAAATTCTTTTAGTTGTTAATATTTATATCAAGAATTTTAATTTAGGGTTTTGATTAAACAATAAAAAATCCAATCTTTTGTTTTTCAGTATTGAATAAAAGAGACAGAAAAGAATGCAAAGAAGAAATACCTGAACCCTCCATTGAATCCATCTTTATGAAGCAGTCAATTTGATTTCAACTATTTTGATATTAATAATAGTTTTTCCGGTCAAATGAAAAAAAACCATTGAAAAAAGAAGAGACTGAAGAAAAATTAAAAAGAAAAAACGAACAGTTTTTTTAGTTAAGTTTAAGTTTAAAAATTTTAATTAATTACATTCTTTAATTAAAAATCTATTTTCATCCCATTTAGAAATCCAAGTTGGCATCTAAAATCTAGTTGAACTGCCACATAAGATTACCGTTAGAGAGATAACGAAACTTAATGGTAGAGTGATCACTCCGTAACAAAATAGTAACATAAGTGACTAAAACGTAACATTTTAAACATAAGTGACTAAAATGTAACCTGAGGCAAACAAAAGTGACTATTTTTATAGATTACCCTTAATTAAAAGAGCATACTCTTTATATTCATATTTGAATAAGTGTTAAAAATAAATGTCTAAACATAAATACTTTTAAAAGGTATAAACGGAAGAGTTGAAATAATATTATTTGTACTTCAAGCCATAAAATTTAAATGGTACTTTTATTAGAAGAAATTAAACCTATTTGAGTATTGTAAAGGACTTATATTTAATATTCTAAATATATAAAAACAATTTTAATTGATTAAACTAAACACATAAGTTGGTCTCAAACAAAAATGAAACAATTTTTAACTTAGCCCAAATTATGATCTTATCCTTGTTAAAGGATTTTTCACTTTATTATTACCTGTTTTGTCACGAAACTATCCATTTTTCTTCACATTTCTATCTCAATTTGATTATATTTATTTCAACCTACAAATAAAATATAAATGTAACTGAATATATATAATGAAAATAAAATTTAATAAATAAATAAAACCAATTAAAATGTACACATTTTAATTATGTAAAAAGGAATGAATTGAACGACTAAAATTTTAAATAGTAAAAAAATATAAATTAAGTGATTAAAATTTTAAATGGTATAAAAAATTATATTATTAACAGTTGAGATATGTACATATTCAATACGATTGCATGGCTAAAAATTTTAAATTTTTTTAATATATATTAAAAAAATCATATCTTATACGCAAATAAATTTAAAATGATTATTTTAAGTGAAATAGAAGTACTAGTACATGGTTGGTTAAGTACTTTACCACAATTAATGCTTCTTCCCCGATTGGCCCATCATAAAATTGAAAATTTTTTGCATCCATTTTGGTTGCGGCCATTCTTCCTCTGCTTCCTCGTCGATCTTACATTTTCGGTTTGATGTGAGAAGTGCTACCTACTGATCTATGGTTGTGAGCAGAGTGTTGGTGGATGTGTTCAAAATTTGGAGAAGATTGAGTGGTATGGCACTACAACTCTTTTATTTCTTCCAAATCTTTCTCATACATTATTCTAGCACCACAGTTCTTCACCTTAGCATTGGGTTTACATGTATGTAAGAAAGACACATCAAGCTCACAGTCACCATATTTATCCTCCAATGAAAATGGAAATAATTTATCACGCGACCAATAACGAAGAAAAAGGCGATCTTTCGTTATGGGCTGATTCCTACCTGTCAACAAAATATAGCCCCACCAATCAACCTGTCGACGATTTCTACCTCGAAAAATAGATCCATTAAGACTGGCTTGTTCAGAATTTCCACAATATATAAATGCTCCACAACGGATTTTCTCGTCATAGCATGAAGCATCATTATTGACAAAAATGCAGCAAGAAGGAACTCCAATCCATTCACTATCTTTCCGAAGGTTGATAGGTAGCAGTATCTTAATCGAAGAGTCACTTTTTTTATCCTGCAGGGAATTCTCGAGCTTTGATAACTGACCAAAAAGAAAACTTCTACAACGACCTAATTGTGTTTTTTTAATGATTTTTAAGTGCTTATTTTCATCTTATTAAATTATTGTATTAATTAAACTATGAAATTATATTATTATAAAATGTGTGGTATTTATATCAGGGAGTTTATATAACTTCCAAATGACATTCAAGTATTCGACTTTTATTTTCAAAATACATTTTGCTTGGTCATGAACCATAAGAGAGCTAGGCAAATTTAGACATCTCTACGTCAATTTCTGTTGAGATAAAAGTTTATATGAAAAATTAAATAAATTTTTAGTTGAAATGGTAAACTTAAATGTTTAAATTTTATTGTGTGTTGAGTTAAGTTTTTATTAATTTTTGTACAAAATATGAAAAGATAAAAAAATTTAATAATATAACGTACTTTGTATATTTGTCACACCAACTTAGATAATAATTTAAATATATATAAATAAAAATATTTTTAAAAGATACAAAAATGTGACAATCTGTACCATTTTTATTTTTTATATAATATTCTGAATATTATTACCATATGAAAAACAACATAAATATAAATTTAAATATTTTTAATATATATATATTAGAGGTAAAGAATTGTCAACGAAATTTAGAGTGTTTCATTATCAGATGATAACATCACGTTTACCAAATAATTTCATCTTATCATCTTAAAAGGCAAGCAATTTCCTTTCCACTGACCGGTAAAACCCCGGAAATTTCTTTGAGGCCTTAATGAAGTCGATTAAGACAATGGTATTTTGGTTTTTTTTTTTTGTATTTATATTGGACTAATGGTGCAGAATAACTTGTGTACCCAACAAAACTGACTAGATCCCTCAATCTCTATTTTTTTTTTTTTTGTGTGTGTAATGATGTCTTGCTTGATCATGCTTGTGTTGCTTTTCCTCCTGAACCTTGCATCTTCAGATATCAATCAGGGTCAGTTCAGTTTCAATGGTTACTTGAATGTTGATGGAGTTGCAGGCGTAGATTCAAGTGGGCTCTTTAAACTGACTAATTCTACAATCCAATCAACAGGTCACATCTTCTACAAGAATCCAATCCAATTCAAGAACTCCACAAATGGTAGTGTTTTCTCTTTTTCGACCACATTCTTTTTTGCAATTGTACCGGAGGAATACCCTACTTTGTCTGGCCATGGATTAGCCTTTTTAATCTTGCCTAATAATAGAATTCCTGGAGCTCTTCCCAGCCAGTATCTTGGTCTTTTCAATCAATCAAACAACGGTGACAGCTCAAATCATATTGTTGTGGTTGAGCTGGACACAATTATGAGCAGCGAATTCGATGACATAAACAATAACCATGTTGGCATCGATATCAATGGCCTAAACTCAATGGTATCTGCTCCTGCAGGGTATTTCACTGATGAAGGCAAGTTCATAAATGTCGCCCTTATAAGCGGAGATCCACTGCAGATTTGGGTTGAATACAATGGGATGAAAAAACAACTCAATGTTACGTTGTATCCAATCAATATATCAAAGCCAAAAACCCCACTTTTATCCTTCAAACGGGATTTGTCTCCGTATATTTATGACTATGTATGTAGGTTTCTCATCCTCCGCAGGTTCGATTCTATCATCACACTACATATTGGCATGGAGTTTCAAGATGAATGGCTCAGCTGAGGAGCTAGATTTGTCTCACCTTCCAAAAATTCCACGATATGATAATGATAATAATCGAGGAATCAAGCAATTGAAGAGGATTTTGGCTTTCACCCTTTCTTTCACAGGTCTCACTTTAGTCCTCGTATTGGTTTTCGGGTTTGTGTTGATCTCAAGGAAGAAGAGATTCATGGAGATTCTGGAGGATTGGGAGGTTCAGTACGGGCCTCATAGATTCTCTTATAAAGATCTATTCAAAGCTACAAAGGGGTTTAAAGAAAAGGAAGTTCTAGGGAGAGGTGGATTTGGTAGGGTGTATAAGGGTGTTTTACCCTCTTCCAACATACAAATTGCCGTCAAAAGGATCTCTCATGATTCAAGGCAAGGTATGAGGGAATTCGTGGCTGAGATTGCAACCATCGGTCGCCTCAGGCATCCGAATTTGGTTCGACTTCTCGGTTATTGCAGGCGCAAGAACGAGTTGCTTTTGGTTTAAGATCATCAACCTAATAGCAGTCTTAATTGGACACAAAGGTTTAAGATCATCAAGGACGTAGCGTCCGCGTTGTTCTATCTCCACCAGCAATGGATGCAAGTCATCATTCACAGAGATATCAAGCCTACCAATGTGCTGATAGACGGTGACATGAACGCCCGACTAGGAGATTTCGGCCTGGCAAAGCTATGCGACCTTGGAAATGATCCTCAAACCTCGCATGTAGCTGGTACGCTTGGTTACATGGCTCCTGAGCTCGCAAGAGAAGGGAAAGCAAACACAAGCACTGATATATATGCATTTGGAATATTCATGCTTGAAGCTGCATGTGGTAGAAAGCCGATCGAACCACGAGCGCCACCAGAGGAAGCATTTCTTGCAGACTGGATAACGGATTGCTGGGATAAAGGAGACATTTTGGCGACTATTGATAAGAGGTTGGAGAAGAGATTTGTGGGACAACAAGCTGAGTTGGTGTTGAAGCTTGGGTTGCTTTGCTCACACCCGGTGGCAGCCGGTAGGCCTAGCATGTCCAGCGTTATATTATATTTGGAAGGTGTTGCTTCACTGCCCGAAGACTTGAGCTCTGTTATCAAAGCTCGAGAATTCCCAACAGGATCAAATGAAGTGGACGCTCTTAATGAGTTAACAGCCGAGAGAAACACCGTTCCTTCATTAACAATTACAGAAGCATTTGTTTCTCACGGTAGGTGAAGTGGGAAAATATGGGGTTTTTCTTTAAGAATTATGATTGTAAAAATTAAATAAAATTTTAAAGCCTTCCAAATCGGGTAGTGTGGTTTGTACCCCACTGCTTACAATAAGTAATGCTAATAGGGTTTTGTATAATATTTAAGAATCATAAGTAGCATAGTGTTGCTGTCCATGCAATTACCATTTAGGATTATATTTTGTAATTTAGCATTTTATCCAATTTTTTGCGATTCTCAAATTTTTGGAATTTTTATTTTCATTTTATAAATTTTTTTATTTTTTAGAGTCTATTTTTTAATTATTTATTTTTAACTTTTAAAAATTTTAAAAATATTTATAATTTATTGTATTTTCAGGAACTTTTTAAAATTTTTAAAATTTTAAAATTTTGGATAATTATTTTTTTGAATATATTAATTTTTATATTTTAAATATTATATAATATTTAATTTTGTTTTTAAAATTCAACAGTTGAGATAAATCGGTGTTTTTCTATTGAAATATTTAAAGTGTATTTAGATGAAGAATATTAATTTTTTTTATATTTTTAAAATTTTAGTATTTTAGAATTTATAAATTCAAAATAGTAGTATTCGTAATTACTTTGTTTTAAAAAATAATTTGTTTAGAAAAAAATTAGTTATTAGCATTTTACAAATGAAAAATAATAATTATAAAAAATAATAATTATATTAATATATATATAAATATTAAATATGGATTCATTGTATTTTAAAAAATTATTAATAGTTTTAATAAAATAAAATTTTAAAATATATATTTGAATTAAATAAAAATATATTTTTTTTAAGTTTAGGTTTTGAAACCATTTGTTCTAGAAATAAAATTAGGAGAAATTTTGAAAACCACCAGATAGAATTTGAAAAAAAAATTGATTTATTAAAATCCTCTCTTAAAGGTATTAACAAATTTTGAAATTTTTCAATCCAAACATACTGAAGCTCATTTTCAGTTATGTTAAATTACTCCTACAATTATTTCCTACCATAAAAAAAGTGGGTAAATTATGATTTAACTAAAAAAATTATAATTTGGTCATTGAACTATTTAAAAGTTATCATTTAAGTCATTGGCCGTTAAAATAATGCTATATGTTTTTTTTTGTTCACACTACTTGCACCAATAAAAAACTCTCTTTTTCCTTCTCTTATACAATTCAGTTTTTTCATGAAACAACTTTACACATCACGAATCTGGTAACCAAAATTCAAACAGTTTTTTTCTTTGATCTCCAACACTAACTATTAGACTGACTTGGATCTAAAGTATGTTCTTTTACTCGTCGATGGGTGTTGATCTATTGTACCGATCAATAAATTGTTGCTTGGAGCTCGTTGGTTGAACTTAAAAAAAAATCTCAACAGTCTAGTGTCTTAAATAAAAAAATTTTAATAGTTCAATAAGTTAAATAAAAATATTTGAATAATTTAATGATCAAATTGTAATTTTTTAATTAAATAACAAAAACAAAAATTTATCCATAATTTAATGACTAATTGTGTAATTTATCCAAAAAAAATTCTCTATGTTTGACTAATATTAGGTTGATTTTCTCCACTAATGTCCATCATAAAGACTAGGAAGACTTTAAAATGTCTTTAATATGAGAATCATCTTAACAATCTACGTGTAAGTGTTACAGGTCAAAGTTCAAAGCCCGTGACCATTGCACCAAATGCATTCAATGGAGGTCTATTGCTTAGATAGGGATCATTTGGCCCACGAGAACTGATCCGATTCAAGGAACTGTTGGAGAAGTCTGTCAGACTGAAGCCTGGTTGGCCCGATAGTGAAGATATGACAACTTAGGCAATTATGGTAACTAATCTTAAAAGATAGAGGGAATCATATCTTGTAAAGATTAGATAGGATTTGATATGACAATATCTTATAAATCCCTTAAATCATGGGATATGGTTAATTCTTCCGTTGATGTAAATGTATCTTGACTGTCAGTTTTGGGGAGCTCAACTATAAATAGAGAGCCTCCCCCTCATTTGTACTCACTCCATTACATTGTTTCATTATTCTTTGTGAATAAGAGAATAGAGAGCATTTACTCAAACACTTTGTGTGCGTCCCTTTCTGTTGTTCTTTTGGTTGCTTATTTTGGCATAAATTGCTTCCGCTATACAATTGGTGCCTTGGAGGAGTTCTTAAGGAATCCTCATACGAGAATAGGCTGACTTAGGCGAGTTTGGACAAGCAAATCGCCTAAGGCCCCACGGATTATGAGAGAAAGGTCTGGCCTTGTGACAAGTCGTATCCGAGCTATTGGTTCGAAGGTACCGTGAGGATGTTGAAAGAAGAGTTCGAACAAAGGTAGGCGAGAAAGTCTTTGAGGGAGATGCTGTCGACAGTAGAGGTACGCGTGGGTAAACTTGAAGAGTCCATGGAGGATGCAAGAGAGTCAAATAATGTGCTTGGGGAAAAAATTGATGACTTGAGGGAACAGTCCAGGGACTTTGTGACCATGTGTCTCACTTCCCAAAGGGATAGCATGCAAGAGCTGCTAGATTCCCAAAGGAAAAAGCTGACGGAGAGAAATGATTCTCTCGAAGCCATGGTGAAGGCTTTGAAGGAGGAAACAATGACCAGGACGCTGGCTTTGAGTACAAGAATAGAGGAGCTTGAGGGAGAGTTGGCCTTATGTCGAGCAGCAGTGGGGGAAGGAGTGGAAAGTGCAGTACTTAATAACGAGTATGTCCCGAAGTCGAAAGAGTTTGTGGGGACAAGGTCTGCATGCGATGTGGACAATTTCCTGTGGAGGATGGAAAACTACTTCCATGCCAAAGGCATCGTGGATGATGCGGGTAAGGTAAATACTGCTTCATTATTTCTTACTGATATTGCGCTTTTATGGTGGCGAGGTAGGACCACAGATAAAAGCCAAGGTGAGATTGGAACGTGGCAAGAGTTCCAATATGAGTTGAAGGGACAATTTTACCCAGAGTTTGCCGAGGAAGAAGCTCAGGAAAAGTTGTAAGGGATAATGCAACGGGGCACAGTGGGGGAGTATGTTCGAGAGTTCAAGGAACTCATGCTCCAAGTTTCAAATGTGATCGAGAAAGAAGCATTGTTTACTTTTCAAGAGGGATTGAAGCCGTGGGTCAGACAAGAGGTGGAACAAAAAGGTGTCCAAAAGCTGTCAGAAGCCATGACGATAGCAGAATCATTGGTTAAGCTTGGTTTAGGGAAAGACACGCTTGGGTCTTCTAAGTTCGAGAAAAGGGGCATATGTGAAGGGAATCATAAGGAAGACAAGGATGATGGCAATGGCAACGGCGACAATTGTGGTAATGGAAAACCACGAGTTGGGAAGAAAAAACCCAAGAGAAAAAGGGACAAGGTGAAATGCTTTCTTTGCGACGGTCCACAAATGTTAAAGAAATGTCTGAAGAAATTCGCGCTTAAGAAGAAGCCGGTGGATAAGGCCTTGAGACTTGGTTTGAGTGCAGGGGGTGTCAAAAACAAGGAGGCCGAAAGCGAGAAGAAGCCAGTGGAATGCTTCTTGTGTCATGGTCCGCATAGGTTACAGAAGTGTCTGAAGAAGTCTGTCATCGATGGAACGATGGAACAGCCAAGAAGCCCAAGAAGCTTGGTTCGAGAAAGGGAAAAGCCGAAGCTAAGAGGGCAAAGAAGAGTAAAAAGAAGCGAGTAAAATACTTCTTGTGCCGTGGTCTGTATGAGTTGCGGAACTGTCTAAAGCAACCGTAGTCAAAGGAAAGGCAACATCCGAGCATGGTGAGTCGTCGGAGGGGCTTCTACCCAAGGAAGAGGTGAGTTTGTCATTAAACTTAGAGGAAGAAGTTGCGATGAAAACAGTGAAGCTGGTGCTAATGAGGCTCAAGTCGAGTGAAGCATAGAAATTGGCTCAAGTCGGGTGGTGCATCGGAATTTAAAGAAAAAAATGATACATGTGGGACAGTTGACCTGAGTAAATGCAAAGGTACATTCCAAACACTCTGATAGTGTATTGCATTCTAACTTATTGACTTGGCAAGAACGTAGAGTCCCTTTCGAAATTCTTGAGCAAGAAGGCTGAGAGACTGTAGGCAAAGCGAAGTCGAGTGTTGTGAATCACGAGGATTCTATTCGAGGGGAGTTAGAATGTGGGCAAAGGAGTGACATAACTCCTTGTCGTCGAGATGTATCAACGAGTAGGACGGCTCGAGTTAAAAAGCGATGGAAGCCGAGGTAAAAGTCCTGAAGGAAGGGAAAAGCTAAGGCGTCAAGACGAGATTGAGGCGAATCAAGTCAGTGCCATTCGGGAGTCGCAGTGACGACGTTGCGAGAATGGGTGGGGGAGAATGTCACAGGTCAGAGTTCAAAGTCCGTGACCATCGCATCAAATGCATCTGATGGAGGTCTATTGCTTAAATGGGGATTATTTGGCCCACGAGAACTAGCCTGATTCAAGGAATTGTTAGAGAAGCCTGTCAGATTGAAGCCTGGTTGGCTCGATAGCGAAGATATGGCAACTTAGGCAATTATGGTAACTAATGTTAAAAGATAGAGAGAATCATATATTGTAAAGATTAGATAGGATTTGATATGACAATATCTTGTAAATCTCTTAAATCATGGGATATGGTTAATCTCGTCCGTTGATGTAAATGTATCTTAACCGTCGATTTTGGGAGAGCTCAACTATAAATAGAGAGCCTCCCCCTCATTTGTACTCACTCCATTACATTGTTTCATTATTCTTTGTGAATAAGAGAATAAAGAGCATTTATTCAAACACTTTGTGTGCGTCCCTTTCTGTTGTTCTTTTGGTTGCTTCTTTTGGCATAAATTGCTTCCGCTATACAATTGGTGCCTTGGAAGAGTTCTTAAGGAATCTTTATACGAGAAAAAGCCGACTTAGACGAGTTTGGACGAACGAATCACCTAAGACCGCACAGATTGCGAGACGAAAAGTCTAATCTCGTGACATAAGTCATGTTAATAAAATTAAAAAGAGACGAAAAATTAAGTGCAAAGTTAAACTTAATAAATTTTTTATAAAGATTGAGGACATAATACTTATGCCTTGTTTATTTTGAGTGGAAGGAAATTGTTTTGCCTTTATGATAAGAAAAATAATTGGTGAAGGTGACATCATTCATTACGTTTTGTTGCCAGCCGAATTCTTTGTTGTTTGATGGTCGACTAAAATGTATCACTCATTTATGACCACCCCCTCCCCCCAAAAAAAAAAAAAAAACAACAACAATCTCCACACCTACGCGCATTCCTTTGGAAAATCAATAGGTTATTGAGAAATTGCTTAGAAACGACCATTATCCTTCCCTGCAAATTTTTTAATTTTAATAAACTTAATGCCACATGATATATTCTAATTGATTGGATGAGCTAAGTGACATAATATCACAGGTCGAACTGATTTTTTAATACCATCACAAATATTGAACTAAACTGAGTAATAGAAAAATAATTTAAATATAAAAATTTGGACTAAACCGAATAATAGAATGATAATTTAAATATTAAAATGATAAAAAACAATTAAGTATCAAACTAAAAAACAGACATTAAATTTTTTTTTAATAAAAATTTGTGACGGAGAAAAGAAATCACTAATAAAAAAAAGCTTAATGGTTAATTGAAGAAGTAAAATAAAGATATTATTTTATGTTAATGACCTGATAATATATTTTAAAGGTTTATTTTATAAATATATTTTTAAATTATATTTTATTTTATTTTTTAAAGTGTAATAAGTAAAATACAATTATAATAATTAATAACATGAAACATCATAATTAAGCAAAATCGAATAATATACCAAATATCCAAGAAATGTTGGGCCAAAATCGTTGCCCTCTTTTTTTAAAAAATATTTCAGAGATCTCTTTTAAGTGATTTTACTAGAACGCCTAGCATGGTAGCTTTTGGTTGGTTGGAGTTTGTTCTTAATGGTGTTAACACTGAAAATAAATATTAAGTAATGAACCGTTATACAAAATTCTTTATGTACTAAACTGAAAAAATTGGTATACTTTAGGGGGCACTTTGTGCATTAAGCATTTTTTTTTTTGAAAAATGAAAATTACCCGTAAAAGAATGATTGGCTGCCATAATTATAATTCATATGAGATATTTAATTCAGGTAGCAATTAAAGATTTGATTGGTGAACTTGAAAAGGCAAACAAAGTCACGAAGCAAGATGAAGCTATAAAACTGATATTAATATGGTAAACAGGTTTGCCAATCTAATGCTAGAGTAGGGTGATGCACATTTGAAGCTGCAACAAGTTGATCTTACTACACAATTTTTCTAACAACACTCAATTAAGGTAAATCTAAGGGAAAACATGTCTAAAAGGGAATCAAATTTGTTCCTAATTTGGGTTCAATTTTTTGTTTATGTGCCATTTATTATTATTATTAAAAAATATTTAAATGTAAATTTTAGAGACAACATTAACTATTTCTTATTATTATTTAAATTTCACAATACTTATTTTGCCATTTTATTTAGCTTATTTTATCTATATTCACCTACAGAATCAGAAATGTAAAGTTATATTTTCATACTATTTATTTCCCTAAAACTTTTATAGGAGTTGTGTTTATATATATATATGAATCTACTTATAAAATAAATTTAATTTTCGATTTTTGGAAAGTTTGAATAAAAATATTAAATTTAAAAAATAAGGTTTAATATTTAAAAAAATATAATTTAAATAAAAATATTAGTCTCATTTAAAATATAAGCATGACTTGAATAATTTTTACAGCTAAGCCAAGTTGGATTTGAGCAAGCATGAGTTCTGCTAATACTATACATATGCTTCAGCCTGACCCTACCTTTTGCACATCTACCTGAAACAGGTTTTAATTAAAGACTTCATATCAAGTCCTTTATCACTTGAACAATAATTTTGTACGACTCGTTTCGTTTTTTTTTTGTCTACTTGTGGAGTTATATCTCAAAGTTAAAATTCAATATTATGATTAATTTGGAAATAAACCTATTTAAGGGTGGGTCTATTCGCCCAACCTCAAATATCCCCTCTAAATATGGGAGGATTTGAATAAAAGTACAAGACTCTAAAAATTTTAATATGTCAATAAAACATTTAGGTTGTCTCAACATCTGGATTGATTAGGTCTTAACTGATTAGACATCGAGTTTTTAGTGCTTAGACAACCTTAGTCCTAACAGGTGTTAAGTTTAAAATTCTAATAAAAGGAAAAAAAAGATTATTAAATATTAAATAAAAATATTTTTTAAAAAATAATATGGACCTTAAAAAAATAATATGGGCAAACTTAAAATAAATTTAAATTAGCCATTTACAAATGTGGATGGGTTTGAACAAAATTTGAAGCCTATATTTTGGACCAAACTGAGCTCAAGTAAACAAAAGAGTGCTAGTATCACATACAGACTCAACCTGGCTCGGCTCATAAAACCTTTGCTTATTTAAGGGTGAGAGTTTGATCGAATCTAGTTGAATCAAGTAAAAATATTTTAAGTTAGTTGAGTTGATGAATTCTATTTTATCATCCTAATTTGATTTGATTTTTTTTTAATTTGAGTCAAGTGGAATGAAATTCGAGTTGAGTTGGAGCAAATCAATTAAATTAGTACCAAATATAAATAATTTTGGACTACCAAGAAAGGGTGAAAAGCTCACTTTATTACCTAGTGGCTTTTTGACTACTATCACAGATTCACTTTAGTAGTATATTGCTTTTGATACTTAGGGACTTGTAGTAGTGCCACTGTGGAAGGGATTTCGTTATGCAATTCGTTATGCAAACTACTTCTTCATAGAAATGCTAGTCAATAGAGATGATTAACGTGCAAGTCCCTCTTACCATGTACCGGGAATGAGTGACTGTTGCTTCTATTTAGCCATTCATGCACCTTTGAAAGGGATTATTGTGCTAATTAGTGGGTGTTTTGAGTTAAGTTTTTGAGTTCAAGGTTGTATACTGGGTTTAAAGATGTTTCTTTCGCGAGATCCCTTGGTTGAGAACTATCAAATTATTTCCTTGTGATTGAAAAGCTTTATGCTTTGTTTGCTCATGGCTTTTTGAACTTTGAGGGCGTGTCCAACAATTTGGGCATATCAGAAATGGGTACAAGTCATCATTCACAGAGATATCAAGCCTGCCAATGTGCTAATAGACAGTGACATGAATGCTGTTGAAAATCTGTTAATTAGTTATCTGTTATTTGGTTAGCAGGTAGTTGTAGTTAGTTAAGTAGTAATTAGATAGTTAGTTATGCGAAACAATGTATTTATAAGCATTAACCCTGCTTTGTAATTAATAAGAGAAAAAATCCAGAGAATTTATTCAGCTACTGTCTTCCTCTATTATGTACACTATTTTTCGATCATCGACTACCAGTCGGCACCGATCGTTAGCCACCAGTTGACATAGTATCAGAGCCATCGCCAATGGTTTAACTCAATTTAACTTGCTACCCTTTGTCATAGTGGTTCAGCTTGTTAACGTTCTTTCTTCTACTTCGTTTAAGATCTGTTTGCTTCCTAGATCTGAGCATTTCTTGATTTGTTTTCCCACACAATCATGGTTCATCCACAAGACAACCAAATTCAAATTGACTTTAGTCATCTACTTGACCTTCATCCATCAGATATTGTTAAAAGGTGGCAACAAATAGCATATGTACGTTACCCGAATGAAATACAGCAATAAGCAAAAGTACCAAATGTTATCCGGATAAAGTATTTTTGTGTAACAAGTGACCTGTATTTGATCTGACAACTTTTTTCCTGGATAAAGTTTAGTCAACCTAAGCAGCTTTAGACAGTCAGCAGGTTACTATTGAGCTATTTTTGTGCAAGTTACTTTTAACCAAAAATTTATTGCCTTTCCAATGTAATAGTTATATATGTACCTTTTTTTCTTAACAAAAGATATGAAAGAGAGAAGTCAACTTTTTGTTTCTCCTTCAACATCTGAGTTTTGCTTTTACTTTTCATCTTTCAACACAAATTTTAGTTCTTTTGTTTTTTTGTTTTGTGATAAAAAAACCCAACAAATGGTATCAAGAGCCTGTTGTCTTTGAGGGCCTTGGTTGTGTTTTATTTGTGAGTGACTAGTGTTTGAAAGAAAAGAAGCAGGAGCTATTTTTGTTGGCTTGTTTGGTTGCTGCAAATATGAGTTTTTCACCACCACCATCTGTTTTTGCTGGTGAAAACTACAATATTTGGGCTGTGAAAATGAAGACATATCTGTAGGCACATAACCTGTGGAATGTTGTTCTAAATGACATAGAGCCACCTCCCTTGAGAGCTAATCCGACCATAGCTCAAATCAAGCAGCATAATGAGGACATTGCCAAGAAGTAGAAGGCTATGTCGTGCCTTCAGAGTGGAGTTTCAGATGTCATCTTCACAAGGATAATTGCTTGTGACTCTCCAAAGCAGGCCTGAGACAAACTCAAGGAGGAGTTTCAAGGGTCAGACAAGATCAGGCAGCAACAACTGATTAATTTGAGAAGGGACTTTGAGAATCTAAGAATGAAGGATTCAGAAACCATCAAGCAGTATGCTGACAGGATTATGGCCACAGTCAACAATATAAGATAGCTTGGAGATGAATTTAGTGGCAAGAGGATAGTTGAAAAAGTCATAACAACCTTACCAGAGAAGTATGAATCAAAAAATTTTTCTTTGGAAGACTCGAGGGACCTATCAGTCATTTCCTTGACAGAGCTGATAAATGCTCTCTATGCACAAGAGTAAAGAAGAGCAAACAGAATGGAGGAGTACTCTGAGGGAGCTTTTCAGGCCAGAAGCAGAGAGAACTCAAGCTTAAGCTCAAGTTACAAAGGCAAGAAGCCTTGGCTAGAAAAGAAAGAGAAAGGGAAGAATGATGCTACCAAAAAGAAGTTTCCACCTTGTACTCATTGCAAGAAGACTACTCACCTTGAAAAATACTATTGGTACAGACCAGACATTCATTGTAGAGGCTACA